>NC_132815.1:6687100-6994100 GCF_048594095.1 Paramormyrops kingsleyae | reverse complement strand
CTGAAAACGTGACCCATCAGACCAGCCCACTTTCTCCCTTTGCTCCGTGGTCCAGTTCTGACGCTCACATGCCCATTGTAGATGGTGTCCAGGGGTCAGCAGGGGCCTGACCTCCCTGTACCTATGCAGCCCCATACACAGCAAGCAGCCATGCACTGTGTTCTGCCACCTTTCTATCATAGCCAGCATTAACTTCTTCAGCAATTTGTGCTACAGTAGCTCTCCTGTGGGATCAGACCAGACGGGCTAGCCTTTGCTCCTCACCTGCGTCAATGAGCCTTGGGCACCCATGCCCAGTCGCTAGTTACCAGTTAGCCTTCTTTGGACCGCCTTTGGTTGGTACTGACCATTGCATACCAGGAACACCCCACCAGACCTGCCAAGTTGGAGATGCTCTGACCCAGTTGTCTAACCATCACAATTTGGCCCCTGCCAAAGTCGCTCAGATCCTTGCCGTTGCCAATTTTTCCTTCCAACACATCAACCTCAATAACTGACTGTTCACTTGCCTGACATATAATGGCACCCTTGAAAGGTGCTTTGGTAATGAGTAATTATGGTAATGGTAATCGTTTTTTTGGTGAAGATCAAATCCATTAGAAAATGCTTATATATTGTCTTAGAAATCGTTAATCTTAAGAAAATGTAAAATCCTGTCATGTAAACTATCAATATTTTGCAAATAAATGTTCAAGGGGGTATCTGTCTCTGAAAAAAGTCAGCCAAAATATGGATATAAATAAGCAGATTGGTTCCTTCGGAGTAGCAGTTGTTGTGTTTTTAAATAATTAGAGTGAATATTAATCCGTGTTTTCTTTGATGCTCCCATCAAATTGCGCTCCAGGGGACAGTCAGCGTTCTAGGAAATGAAAATATAGACCTACTTTGGTGTTATCGCAACAACTGGTTCGGCAAACTGGGTTTGACGCCATGAAGCCATGTTTGAGTTCGGGGGGGTCTGTGCGCAGGTGTCCAGTGGATTTCCTGTCCTCGCTAGTCCACATTTCACGAGGTTGTTGTACTGGAGGGGAAAGCTGCCCTATTTTGAGAGAACTGGACCCAAACTGCTTTGCCACAGCACTCAGACAACCATGCCCTGACATTGCGTTCTTAGAACAAACCTCCTCTTGTCAGATTCTTGCAGCAGCAGTTAAATAAAATTTCCCTACCTGTCCCCTGTGGAGAAGCTTCAAATCCATCTCTAGCAATTGAGGGGTTTCATCTGACATCCTTAAGAGGGACTTGAGCTCCTCAAGCATTAAGCCATTTGAAGACATGTGCCGATCTGCAAGGACACGCACCGGTTTCTGGCTCGCAGATCGCGGCGGGGGGTGGGGGGGGGCATCTGTAGCTTGGAGCTGACAACCTGTCAGACAGTGTTTTCTTCTTGATGCAGGATAGGTGGGCGCTGATGGTCGCTGATGGTTGCTGACAGTCCGTCATTGTCAACAAGCCCCTCAAACTTAACAGGGAGCACAGAAGATTTTTCAAAGCCGCAGGAGCGGGAGAAGAACCGACGATGTATGGAGATGCAGATCCAAAGTCTTACCATATTCCACCCAAAAACAACAACGCTTATTCTTTCATTTTTTGTTTATAATATTTATATTTGATCATACTTTTATAATTTGATTAAAATTATTCACTAAAATTAGCCAAGATTATGTTGTCAGAAGGACATGATGTACCTAGAATTAACAGGTTTCAATCTTTGAGAACAGCCTCCCCAGTGCCTCATAATAGCCATCCATCCATCCATCCATCCATCAATCCATTGTTAGGCGTCTTAAAGGCATCATCAAATATTTCAGTAGCGAAACTCATAACATCAAGTATTAATGATATCTTGATATAATACTTTGATTGACTGTTTATCTGTTGCGTTGATGATCATTGGCTGTAAACTAGTCTCCCCTAGTTTCCTGAAGAACCACTCAGGCTGCCATCCTTCCAGATGATTCTCCTCTCACCTCCTGCCCCAAGATGGAGGTTTAATGACACTCTTCGGGACACTCCTGGTTTTATACAACAGTTTAGTGGGATGACGTGACTTCTTGGCGCTCAGTTCAGAGAGCTGAGACAATCCTCAGATACTACGGGAAGTCGCAGAATGCATATTGCATTTTTTGTCCTTTGAATTCTGCTATGAACAAGCATGGAAAAGGATATCAAGGCATCCAAGGAGTGACAAATGCCTAACCCATCAGAGAAATCATTTGAAGAGACTCACTGCACTCACAGAGCAGAATTTAATGCTGTATATGGCCAAAGCCATATTTTCCATTCATTGAACCAGACAAAAATATTATTACCAGTGGAATAGAATGAGTAAACTCCCTAAGACTGAAATAAATGAAATCTAAAGCAATGATTCACTCAATTAAGACTAAAGATAGTTCTATAACCATCAACAATATCAAGAACACTTTAAAAACACTGGTCACACACAGCATTGGATGCTGAAAGGATAATTTCTCTTTGCACTGAACCTTAAACTGTTGGCCTTTGGATAGACTGCTCTCATAAAACTCATTATTATGCATGGTACTGTACACCACATTTTGACATATTTTTATATCTGATATCGTTTTGCTCCCGATTTGATCGCCCTTTAAATTGGAATGAACTAAATGCTCATGGAAGTTTTATTTACACAATCAGATGTAGAGGAGGTGGGTCCAAGCAACTAGAGGAGGTGGGACCAAGACATCTGATTGGTTGATCCTGCCTCCTCTAGTTGCTAAAACCCACCTGCTCTACAATCTAATTGGTTATCTCTCTGAACCAATCATCTTTCACTCTGCCCTCAGAACATTTTTGTAAAATTCCCATTAGCAAACTAAACAATATCAAACATCAAGCCAATCAATAACATGGCTAGGTCAACACAACTACCCCCAATACTTCCAGTTAGTAATCCATTTCCATACTTAGGAAGTATAATTTACATAGAGAGTCTTTAATGTCCTAATGCAAAGGATCAAAGAAGATCAACAGTGCTCCCCTAAGGCCTTCCACCAGGGTAGGATCTAGGCTGTGAGAATGAATGTTCTTCCTCAGATTACTTTTCTCTTTTTTAGGCCAACTTTTTCCCTACCTCCTAAATTTATTGATGAAGACGGTCCCCTAATATCCATATTGATATAGGGTGGAAAGTGGAAATGCCCAAAGGAATCAGGAAGCCTTTCTCTACCAAACCGAAGTCTGTATTATATATCTTCTCAGTTGACAGCTATAGTTACTTGGATAAACACTGACACAAAAATTCTCTAGCCTTTCATTGAGGACGTCTTCGTCAAACTTCACAGGCTTCGAGACCTACCATATACCAGTCTTTGTAAGAAGAACATAATTCTTAGATTCGGACCTGTTATTACAGTACTTCCACTCTGAGGGCTTGGAGGACGGCTGAAAAAGCAATCGTAGAGCCTTATACTGTAGGTATCACTCTCTCTCTCTCTCTGCACCACAACACCACAACCTTAACTTCCTGTCTGGTGGACAACCATTTTCGTATCGTTCCTGGAGAGACACATGTTTATTTACATCCACTGACTTATTTGCAGCCTCTGGCTTATGCTCATTTACAGATTTAGAGGAAAAAATTGCTCTCCCAGGCATGTGGCGCTTGCTTTAGCTGAAAGGCAGGTCAGCCATGGTAACCCATGAAAGCTCTTGTGATACTTAACTTCTTTCACACCCAATGCCTGAGTGGTTTGAGTCTCAAATTGCTAAATGTGGTACAGTAACAGCGGCAATGTAACGTTCATTAAAGCCAACTCTCCAAAAGCATTAACATTCATATTGGAGAGGGAACTGAAGAAGCTTTGATCTAACCCTGATTGGGATAATATATGACCTCAAACAGACTAGCTCGTTAAGCTAAACTTAAGTTATTTGTCTGACCCTGGGATTTGAACCAGTGACCTTCTGATCACAAATACAGAATGCTAATCCACTGGAATGCATCCACCCTCCCTAATGTCAGATGCATATGTAGGGCATATCACAGGAGATGCCTTACTGCCAGCGCATTGTGGCATGATCAGCAAATTTTAGGAGCATGTATTACCTACATTATCCCATATAAGAAATGCCCCCAGCACAAACCCCTTCCTGTGCTTCACGAGTGATGACCGTTCCTTTTTCTTCACATCGACGAAAAAAAAAGGGTCATTTTTGCTGGTCTAACTGCTGCAAAAAGACACTTTTGCACAATTGGTTTAATCCCAAATTTCATATGTCAAGACAACAGCTACTATTCTACTATGATAATGTCTCACTCAACAAACTACTGTAATGATTATCAAAGCTAAACCAGCTACACTAATGACATGGGAAAGAATAGCATCAACATATCACTGGCTCATTAAAACTGTTGCCCCTAAAGGTCCACCAATTGTAAACTACTACTTAACTAAATTGGTGTGAAATCCTTCGTTTTTTCATTCTTTTGTACTGTTCTCCTTCCAAACTGAAGTGTTACCAACCATTCGCAAAGTATGAAAGTCAATAAAGAGGTGATGATGAAAAAAAAGAAGTTATAAGGGTGCTGAAAAGCCCAAATCGGAATAAATCAGACTTACTCTTCGCGGACTCCATTTCTCCATCACATTGGCGGGGGGTAATGGAAGTGGTGGTGGGGGGGGGGGGGGTTCCTTGTAACTCACTCCCTATCAGCTAGCAATGTGCCACCAGGCCATCTGCTCAATGATGTTGACAATTTAACATGTATTCTTGCAGTTAGTAATAGGACATCAAGCTGCAGTGGAATTGAGGACAATTGTCTGGGGTACACTGACCTTACCGTCAATTGCAGGTTAATGTCAAAAAGCATTAATTGTCTAAGTGACGTTTGATACACCTATGGACAGATAATCAGTGTAGCAGAGCATGTACTGCATGTAATCATGGAAACGTATGGCAGACCATAAGCATGGCAACCTTTTAGAGAATAGACCGCTTGATGTGGGATGCTGACTCTGTATATAGGATATTTAAGCCTTTGCTTTTTAATTAAAACAGCTCTGATGACAACAGCACAAACAAACAAGGCTACGCTTACCTGGGAAAAAATCCACGAATGTCCTCAAACTATTTTTCATGGCTTTGTAAGAGCATTAGCCGATTAGCAAAGGGAACCACATGACATGACATCTGCACAGTGGATGGCAGGCCTGGCTTGTGGTTGTAAACGGTATGGGTGGGATTAACATAAGCTGCCACAAAAGAAACCTGAGATACTCATCAGAGGTGGATAGTTCAGGTCCAGAAAGTAAAAATGTTTCAATGAACCAGTTGAGTATAATGGGTCCCAGTCACACAGTACACAGCTGGCTAGTTGAAACAAAGTCTTGGTCTTGATTTTTACTTTCTGGACCTGAACTCTCCAGCTCTGATTGTCATACGCTGCCATCACAACTTCGATCTGGGTTACTGGGTACAAAACAGAGAGCAGAATTAGTGGGTTACCATGCAGTTTAGGGTGACCGCAGCTTTGTGTCCTGTGGTGCCTGGGGTCAGCTCCAGACCCCTGAAGCAGTGATCAGGATAAGCGCCTAGTAGACAGATAGATGGATGGATGGATGGATGGATGGATATTAGGTTATATTATCAGAAACAAGGTCCGGTAAACTGAATTATCACTTATCGTCCTCCTATGACGCACAGTCATCACAGTCATCATAGTCATCCCCCCTCTCTTCTCCCCCACATATCCATTATGTCAGGAGATACAAAAACATATGGGAACTACGTGTACATAGTAGAATAAAAATACACAGATTGAGAATTGCACTGTTCAGTTCACATTTTGAAAGTGGCTCCCACCAGTGTCTCCTTCAAGTGAACAAATATTTATCCAAATATAAATGCAAACCTGTACAGGACAAACAGTATAGAAGATGAATGAATGAAAGAATAAATGAATGAATGATCAAGTTTCCTTCCAAACTAAACTAAAAGGTTTAACTTCTGGCATTAATAACATTAATATCCACGTCAAAACATTGGGGAGTTAATCCCACCTGATATATGTTACAAACTATTATCAAAAGATCGATGAGGATCAATCACAACTAGGCATAGAAGAATGAACAGTTGACAACATCAAGCAATGCATAATTTAAATATGCATATTTACACATGAATACAATGGGGCTGACAGACTGAAACCTTTTGTTGCCATCAAGGTCAAGGCTGCAAAAAGCACCTCCCCCCCCCCCAGCCCTGTGTAGCTTTCACAGCTAATGACTCCAAGTTGGCTCTAATTGATCCAGCCAGACAGTGATTAAGGGTCAGCTGAAGAACCACTGCGAGCAGGAGGAGAGTAAATGGCCAGCAAGGCAGTGCCAGTGGCAGGCTTCTCCAAGCTATATTTTCAAGAAGCCCTGTTGAGATGCCGTGTTTTATATCGATTTGGGTTAATAAAATGCTTTCTGACTTCATCAGTCTAGCCAATTGTGGCTGCCTCATCCCACAAATTACCTCACTATTTGTATATGCTCTTTGTCTAGTTATATATACAACAGTCATTGTATTTCACACCCCTTTCCACTGATCAATAATATAGAGCGAGTCAGGTGACCACAGGTTAATACTACGCGTCCGTTCGTTCTGGCTGTCCTTGGGTACAGGCTATGTATAAATCGGTGATGATCTTCGGAAATCCTCTTACGCTTTAAGGTTGTCTTCCCTGACCTAAATTCCCATTCTGCTTTCTTCCTTTCTCACTGAAATGGCTCCTTTATTTTCCCGGGTCCCCGATTTGCGCAGCGAGCCTCGCATCCGCGCCTGATCCCCGTAAATCCTCAAAAAGAAAACCGTGCCTCCCCAATGGTTTCTGTTCCCTGGCCAGTCCCCGAGTGATTCTCCCGTGAAGGTTTTGCGTGTGTGTATGTGTGAAACTGGGTGGGGTTTTAGCCAATGGAGATGGAGTCTAATGAAGGCCATCTATCACCGCAAAGCACTTTAATCAACAAAATACAGCTGATTTTTCATCCATGTTATCACATAAGACTGATACACTGACTCCCCCAATCAGCTAGCAATATATCGATGTCCAAATTATTGTTAAAATATGAGGGACAATGCACAGTCCCCTATAATTTTCTCCGCCTGGCTGAGGCTAATTGCTACTAACAATGCTGTTATTTTCCTGCACTTTAAATTCACACGTTAAGTTATTGTTCTTGATCAAGGAATAATCCCACGTATTGGTGGATCGAGCACTGCGCCGAACGTGACTGTGGTTGGTTCGCGAAATGGAGGGGATTGTTTCAATTAAAATATTGTATGTTTCAAGATCTCGCCAATCACTGCGAAATATAAGCTAGAGAGCCGGTTGTGTCATGAGCCAGTCCATTACTCTCTCGCTGAGTGTCTGCGGGGGTGGGGTGCAGCTCAGAGGGTTACGACAGTGATTCCCAACCCAGTCCTCGGGACTCCCAGAGTGTCCATGTTTTTGTTTCCTCTCAGTTCCCTGCCTACCAGTCCACATTTTTGCACCATCCTGGTAGGCAGCTGGGAGGGAGCAAAAACATGTACTGCTGGGGTCCCTGAGGACCGTATTGGGAAATACTGGGTTAGGATGCTGTGCCTGCGAATGGAAGGTTGCTGGTTCAAAAACCATGGCTGATGGAATGATTGGGAACCACTGGGGTCTTGAGTAATGCCCTTAAAGCCCAGGTGCTCCATGGAACATCTCACCCTCCTTTCTCAACACCAAAAAGTGTACATTGCTTGGGATAAAAGTATCTGTTAAATGAAAAGAAATCAGTGTTGCACTAACTGTGATCACGAAGACTATACTCCAGCCCCAGAACAGAAATCCTAAGGAAAAGGTTGGAAGTTTACCTATCTGCTAATTTTAATTAACCGTAGTTCGCAATTCACGTAATGAAAAGTTTCATCGGGACTCAAAGGAGCTAATTTTGTCATGCTAATTGGGTAAGGCCACAGCCAGCCCGGCTAACACAGTGTACTTGCTAATTTAAATTGTGCTGATCAACCTGGTGCTTTGTAATTTCATAATTAAATTTTCCGTAATGCAGAAATGCAGTTCTGTAGCCAGAGGGTATGCAAGGTAATGCATCATGAGTAGTCACTGATTAAATATACTTCTGTATGCAAAGCTGAGGGGACACTTATAATATTGCATAATATATTACTGTGAAGGTATAATATAATACTGAGAAGTTGTAGCAGGAAAACTACGGGATCCAAAGTTTTTCTTGCAGAGTTACAGATATTCTACTTCAGCAGAGGATGTGCTCCTCTTGGTAAATAAGGTTATGATGGCAGATGTTACATTTGTTATAAAAATGAGAATTATGCATTTTATCAATAGCTTGTTATGCAAATTATAAATTTAAGTCCTAAAATTAATCTCACCCATTTCAAATAAGAACTGGTATAAGTAATAATAATAATAATAATAATTGATACTTTTACTGATCCCCGTGAGGAAATTCTCTTTACACCTCCCTCAACTTGCTCTTTGTAGAGTAAGCTGTCCGCAAAGGGCAGCCACCCATAGCGGCGCCCAGGGAGCTGGGGGTTAAAGGCCTTGCTCAAGGACCAGCAAACGTGCTGAGGCTGGGTTTGAACCAGTAACCTTCTGATTAAGTTGAATGGCTTACAGGATATGCAGCTGAGAGATTGGATGGATGGGTGGATGGATGGACGGACGGATGGGTTTACAATGGTTTGTAATAACAAATGCATGCGCTACTTTGTGACATCAAAATATTGCGTGGCGGATCATTGGCTTGAGGCACAGTACTGTAGTTACTTTTACTATTGCTGCATAATAATAATACCAATAATAATAATAAGAAGAAGAAGGACAACACTATAATTATTTTTTCGGCCTACCGACAAATTTAACTTAAAGGCAGCCTTAGGGAATGGATCTTGTGCGTAAATTGGGGACAGCCTGTAACCCCGAGATTCTTGAATCTATGAAAAGCAATGATTTCAATGTGAAACCATTAGTCATTCTGCTGAAAATACAGCCAACACACAGAAAATATAAAACATAAACGCTCATAATAGCCAAGTTCCATCGGTTGCTGTGACTCGGTGATTTTATACTCTATTTTTCATTTATAAATGCACCGCTGGGCCTGTAAACACATCCGCACAAACAGAGCAGCGCAATTACCTCTCCTGTAAACATCGTAGGACCTGAAACATTCTCATCCATGTGGTGTCAAATAAGGTCTTTCGTATTTCACTTTTTTTGCACAACGATGGGCACATTTTTGCAAGAGAGGATGATTCTGGTTGTCCTGTTTTTACTCGCTGCGACAGCTACGTAACTGCGTCTGACTTTTTTTTCCCCAACTGATAATGTGTATTTGAGAGATCATGGCAAAAATACAGAGAAATGGCTCTCTTGGGGCTCTGGCTCACCACTTCTATTAGATTGTATTGAATTTTATTAAATCATCTCCAGGCTGTCACTTCATTGCGGTCGCCATCAGAGGATTATTATTTATTTTCCTGTCAAACTGGCATTTGGAGAAATCCCACGGCGATCAAACATTCAGCGGAGAGGACAGCTCGGAAACAAACACACACACACAGCTGCTAATGGGTTTGCTCCCTGGTGAAGGCTGAGGTGGGGGGGGGGGGGGTTAACAGCGAGGGGCGCCCTCACATGGAAGGCGATAAAAGGTACATGTACGGCATGGCAGGACATGCATGTAGTTTCAGCCTTAGCCCCTAGGGGGCGCTGCAGGCAGTGTTCCTCCCTCCAGTCTCGCCAACTTTGGTCAGCTGGCTGGAGTGAGATTTTCAACTTGAGACAAGTCTGCACCCTCATTTACATGTATGTAACAGTTTTATTACCTTGCAAATAGTCTGTAGGGTTTGCAAACTACCCCAATGCTTCTCATGTAGCTAATTTTAGGTTTATAGTGGAATAAGACAGATTTGCCGTATGATTTCTTGCATGAGCCTATGTCAGAAAGCGCGAGTGTCAAAGTGGGTCCCTCTACTCGTCTCACGCTTATTATTCTGCCCGTTCTGCACGATCTGACACATAAGCATGATTCTGGTGAGTGCGGAAAAACCCGGAAATAACTAATTTTACAAGCGCCCCCAGCCTCACGGTGGTGCGACCACGGTGGTTTAACGGCATGCTGAGGGAAAGGGTGTCCATTGAGACAGAGCACCCTGTTGCATGCAGATCCCTTTGAATTGGCAGGGGGTGTGCAATTAAATTAATCTAATCAATCAATCTGAGTCCGCCAAAGGTTACAGGGTGAACAGGAGGGCTGGCTGGGAATGCAATCCGTCACCCCGGCGACATCCGGCTCACGTCGGCCGATTCACGTTTTGCTGCGGTCACGACCCCGGCACATTGCGGCAAAGCAGAGGGGGCCAGTGCGGGGTGTGGACAAAACAGTGCAGGGGACGGTTACCAAAAACCTAAAACTGTCCAAATTAGCCCCCCGTTCCACATTTGCCACTTTATACGTGTGAATAGCGCAATGGATATGGCCAAACCGCTTTTACGAAGCGCATCCCGCCATTGCTGAGCGTTTGTGATTCAAAAGGCACAAGGCTGCCATCTAGTGGCCAACTAAACGGCGCGTTCTTTTCATGGAAAAAGCTTTTATTGTTTTATTTTTATTATTTTTTTGGTATTTTCAACTTTTATTTATGTGATTCTCAGCCAGCATCATCTGCAGCTCCATACATCACAGCGTTCACCATCAGCTCTTTGACAGAGACTACATGTGGCCAAAAAACAAAAATAAACATCACCATATATAACATTATTCAGTATTAGCTTAGTGGCACTGATAAACAAAAACAAGCTAATGAACAGGCTAATTCCTGGGAACATTATTTTGACCTTATGCGTATGACAGTCAGCAGAATAAAAAAGTGGGAAAGAGCATTTAAACGCACTCACAGTGACCTCCTGTTACTGTAGGTCTAAACGCAAAACTTCATCTCACCCAACTTCAAGGTGATCCTAAGTACATTAAGACAAATGTCTGGTTCTGTAAAGTCACTTTGCCACTAGTCTTGGACACTTCAGAGATCTACACTTCTCCACATCCCCTTGCTGTATTTTTTAAAGGCATACAAGTAAACACTGAACGGTCCATGAGTTGGTTGTAAATTTCACATCCATGGAAAACAGGTGACCCTGGTCTGGAGTTCTTCCAAAAATGAGTGGACTGACAGACTGATTTGGTTAATGCTAAGGTGGCACATCAACAGAGACAAAAAAAAAAAAAAAGAACCGTTCACCTTCAATCACACAAGCATACCCTACATAATGTAATACATAATGGGGGGGGAGGTGTCACACATATGTATTACTGTCATGATGCTCTGCTGGAATCCAAAATTAACAAGATTTAAACTCATTAATAACCACACACTCTCCCTTAACACAAGAGAACCATCCAAAGTGCACAATGACACTGGAGTAAATCACCACGTAACAAAAAAATAAAGTCTGCAAAACACAGTGCATGGAACAGGAATAACATCGAACGTTAGAGCTGTACATCTCGCATAAAAAAGGTTAGAATGACCTGGCTGAAGTCACTGGCTTTTGGTTCGTTTCTTTGAGTATTTGGGGTCTGCCAGAAGACGCCTTGTGTGTCGAGGACGGTGGATCAGATGTCCCACCGATGGCTTTCAAACCACGTTAGTAACAGCAGGTGATGCTTCATAGCATATCTGTAGAATTATTTTTAAAGCACTATTTGAAAAGGGATTATCAGCTTTGATGTAGGAAGCGGCATCCCAAATGGGAATGTGTTAAGTCTCTTTTAAAAGAAAAGAGCGTAAGGACAGTAGCACCGCGCCGTCTTCGGGTGACTCGGCGTCGTGTGGACGAGGACACGGCCTGGATCCTCAGTTGTGAGTTACAGTCGGGCCAGAACGGGTTTCTGTGTGGAGACCCGGCCTCCTACACAAAGAGACAAAGGCGAAAGGGAACGGTCAAGACTGACAGGCCGGAGCTTGGCATAACGCACAAATCTCCAGGTTTTTCCGGGGCGTCGCTGGTAAATCAGAGCGAGCGCCGATCCATAAGCTATTAAAAGCGAAGCCTTGGCTAACGAAAACAGATCAATGCGTTCGTCAAAGCCGCATCTGTCAACATCAGCCTATTGCAGTTAACAAAAAAAAAACAGGAAAAGTCAATAAAATGAGTGAATGATCTGAGCAAGAATCCCAAGTGGGATAAAAATGGACTCCGGGGAAAGATTTGTTAATCACGCAAAATTTCATTCATCAAGTGTCTTACCGAGCGTGTTCTCTATCGTGTTTATCGCCGACTTGTTCACGCGGAGAGTCACCAGCTCGCCTCTGAGACAAAGGGAAGGGACGTCAACGAGAGAGGCCTCAGAAATCAGTGTGATAAATGGTCCCACCTAATATCACGGCCACAGCTGACAGGGGACCCCTGTTATAGCTATTCACTTCCTGCGTATCAGTCGTATTCTATCTCTCCGTGCTGGCGGACGTATACATGCGCTTACGCTTTGCTTTTTCTCAAGGCCCCCATCCTCAGCAGGGCCGCCAGGACGTTCTTCTGCAGGTCTGAAGACAGCACCTCCAAGCACGCCAGCTCCCCTGTAAGCGGGGACAAGAGGAGGAGTATTGAAGTGGGCGATTAACTACTGCGCCACCTACAGGTAGAGAAGCGCCGGCGACGTTTCGGATACCCGACAGGATGCGTTTAACGGCGTAGCTGCGGACTCCGGCTACGTAGCTCTTCTCGGGAAGGCTCTCTGCCACCTCCTCGCACAGGTACCGGCACACCACCTGCCCCGGGGGGGAAAAGGAGGCACCTTGAGGACTGGAGCCAAGTCCAGTGTGGAAGCAATTTGGGTGAAAATGATCCGACTGCCCATAGCAATGTGGGGGCGGATGATCAAAGGATCACCCATGTTTCTCAACCCAGTCGTTAGGAACCCCCATATGATCCATGTTTTTGCTCCCTCTCAGCTCCCTGTCAGACAGACCACATTTTTGCTCCCTCCAAAAAACTTGGACTGTCTGGTGGGTCCCCGAGGACCGGATTGGGAAGCACTGGCGTATGGAATGCCCAGGACCTGAGAGAGGCTGATGCCTATGAGATATAAGGGCTTCAGATCCATAGAAATGGATCACAGCAGGACAGACGAAGTAGCTGCCAACAAAGTAATATTTACAGCCCATCCTCGATGCCTCCCACATGTGCGTAATACGGTCAGTGGGGGATTCTCGGCAAGAACCACCCCCTGCCTGTGGAGACGATGAGCTACAAGCGATGAGGAGCATTAAATCAGCAGGGATCCATACCTGGTAACCCAACAGGAACGGCTGAAACATGGCGGAGAGGAAGGAGAGGGTGGGCCGGCCCCGTTCTGTTGCCACGATGTCCTGCTTCAGGATCTGAATGGCGCTGCATTTCGTCAGGAGAAAGCAGGCCTCGTCGAAGTCCTGAAGGAGGGGACGCGTTCAACGGCGGGGGTCACCCACCCACCCCAAAATGGGGGCTGAGATATGGTTACACACACGCTGAGGCACGTGGTGAAAAACCTCACCTGGACTTCCGCTCCAGGACAGAGGATGAACTCGTTGGAGAACACGTCTCTCAGGTAGCCGAAGCAGCTGTACACGTCGTCTGAAAGACGCGGACGGCACGGTGTTACAGAGCACGGCACAGCCGCCACCCAGGTCCCCGGTTTTTGGCTGGCTCCACCCCTTTACCTTTTCTGGAGGTGGGCGCGACATCCATCGCCATGGCCAGCAGGGCAGGGCGCAGAAACACGTGCAGGACCTGGTTCCTGTAGGAGGCGCAGGAGAGCACGGTGACGGCGTGGTTAAACAGGTCCTCCTCCGGGGCTCTGGCCCCGGGGCCCTTCGGCTCAGTCGCCAGCCGCACGCGGCCCCTCTCCGCACGCACCAGGTTGGGGTGCAGGGCCAGACCAGAGGCCACCGCCCTGCTGGCAGAGATGTGGTCTAGGAAGACAAGGGAGGCTCGCGTCAGCATAGGCACACACACATAGCTGGGAAGCCACACCCACAAAAGGGGCGGGGTCACCAAGATCTGGGACTTTTATTTTGAAGGACTATTGGAGGGAAAAAAAGACACCATCTGGGTCCAGGTAACGGGGACCAGAGTTTCAAAAAACCAGCTACAGAAAAAAAGCTCTTGTATCCAGCATTCAAGTAACCGGAACTATTCAAAAATACCAGCATTAAAATGTTAAATTCACAATAAGCAGCAATGGCACTATTTTTGTGTAAATTCTTAATAAAGAAAGAAGAGCACTATGCAGTACATATCAGTTCCCGTGCACGCCTACAGAGCAGAAGGCTACAGGAGTCTTTCCGCTTGACTACTGTTTACCTCACGATCTCTTGTGTTGAATCCAGCAGTGACATTTCAGCATGTTAAAATAACAGTACAACAATCATTAAAGTGGTATATAAAAAGTGTAAGAAATGTGTTACAATTCAGTGCTCAAGAGTAACACTTAGCCATCTAAAAAAAAAAATTCAACAATCCAACAGCGCCTGGCTCCCAGTGCTGTCGGATATGAGAATCTGTACTGTGATTCTTAAAAAATTAGTTCTTGAAAAATTCTCGAAGCGTCCTAAACAGAATCAGGGCTGTATGGCGGAGTAGAATGATTCTGCTAGGGGGTCTGTCATCTTCAGAGTACAAGCAACTCAGTGGAAATTACAGCCCCCAGCAAGCAAATTAAGTGGAGTGATAAAAAGACGGCAGAGGTGTAGACAGGATGCACTGTTTATCTTTGCACTTAAGGGCTGATTTCACTTAGGGCAGGTGGCGTTGCGCTGCAGAAACACAGCTTTTCACGTCATTCTTAATTCCGGGTGAGGTATTGCTACACAGACCCATGGCAGACAGCTGAAGCTGACCTAGAAAACCGCTACTGTTCTTTCTTTGCCCGAAAGATACATACGGAAAAGTCGACAGGTTAAAAAGCTTTAATGGCTCGAGTTCTCATGCTTTTTGAGTCTCCCTCCAGCTGAGAACATGTCATCATGGCCAAAGCTCAAGGCACCCAGCTTAGCGACAGACCTATCTAGCCCAGTATCTGCCCTCAAGTATCACGCTACTGGGGATAGCAGCATTTTCCACCATCGCCCTCTTATGGTGGAATTAGCTCCCTACACCTGCCAAACTGCTGAATTCCTTTGCTCACATGAACTGTATAAGCCGCCGCCGTCATCCATCTCTCCTGCTCTTCTCTTTCTTTGTCGATGCGGTGGTGATGACACCACGTGAGCTCAAAGACTGAGGTTTATAAGCGAACGGCAATGCGCCGCACGTGACGTAACGCCATACCGGGCCAGTCCAGGAAGGCCCCAAAAGCTTGAGCCAGCCCCCGGAGCCAGGCTGTCTGCTCGGCGAGCCACACCGCTTCCACGCCGTGCGGGTTCTGCAAAAGGATGGTGGCCACCAGAACCCAGGGTCGCAGCACCATGCTCTCCTCCTGAAGACGCACCATCTTGTAGGCCACGTCGTTCACGAACACCTGGACGTCCTCGCCGGGCCTCCGGGAGATGTGTCTAGGAAAGTCACATGAGCGGTCTGACTTGATAGGCCACTCCAGGCCTTTAAGACCACAGGGCACCATCGTCCTCCTTCATCCCAAGCACTCCATGGGCTGGAGTAATTACGAAGTGATTCAGTTGTGAATTCGACACTAAGCGATTATTAGTGCTAAGACGTTAGCCTATTCTATCTTGTGCTACACTACCCAGAAGACCTCGCCATACCTGGCAATGCCTGGACCGTCTTGATTTGTTGGGGACACTCGGAAAAGAGATCAGGGATTATACTTTAAGTATTACGAATATTTGCGGTGGCTGGAAATTAACATAATTCAAAACCGGGAAAAAAAAAAACAATCAAAAACAATCTTTCCGGTAAATAATCTTTGCCTAGGGTGACTAGATTGTTTACGGATTCTGACGAGGATTACCTGGGCATCAGGTTGTACTGGGAGCGGTTGATTCTGCCCTGGGCCAGACTGCGAAGGGACACCGGTTGACCAAAATACACGTGTATATTGCCGTAGTCCTCACTGAGGATCCTCCTAGCTTTCAGAAGTCCCTGCAAGAAGAACACATGGATAAACAAAGCAGGTAGTGGTCACTCGACAAGCTACGCAGTTTTATTTTTGCTGAGACAACAATACGCTCCAAATGTCACTTAGTGACAGAGCTTGACGGATTGAGGCAGCAGCTGGCTGTCTGCCTAGAGTCCCAGCATATCCCAGTCCAGTCCACGGGAGCCCACAAACGGTTCACGTTTTTGCTCTCTCCCAGCTCCCAGTGGGAAGCAAAAACGTGAACCGTCTGCGGCTCTCCATGGACTGGACTGGGAAACGCTGGCCTAGATGCATTTCAAAGACACGACACAGAATGATCAGAACAATGGGCCCTTGAGAGATGGACTGGCTTACAGACGTGGACTCCTTGGGCTTGGGCACCCCGAGGAGCTCGCGGGCATACAAGGCCTCCTCCAGCACCCGCTCGTAGCTGATGCTGATTGGCACCATGCTAACATCGAACACCTCCCCCTTGAAGAAGGGTTCCATTGCGATGCTGAGAAGGCCTGAATAGGACGAGGACAAGATGATGAAATATATCCTAGATGTTCAAAGGAGCACTCTGCGAAGTTGACTGTGAGATCGAACAGCAACCTGCTCAAGAGACGAAGACAGATGAAGACTGCGGACCATAAATTTACTCTTACCTACTTTGGGAGTCAAAGACTTGCACGTTCGACTTCTCGTCCCTTCTAAGAAGAATTCGATCGGCGCATATCCGTTCTAGGGATTAAATTCATATGAGCCATGTTAGGACTCACTGGGACTGATGTCAGATATTCGGGGGCTCATACCATATTTGGGTTCCCAGGACAGCCAAGCATCGAAGGGCTCCACTGAACAAATTACTCAATAAATGAAATGTATTTAACCTCAGTTTTGAGTAGCGAGTTTTTTAGCATTTAAACTGTTACACTGAGCTATTAAACATACTGTGCACAATGTGGAAGAGCCGCGACTGTAGGTAGAAAGTATAAGTCAACTAGAAACGCAAAGTGATGCGACATTAAAATATTATATTTAAAAGACGTTGATTCAAACTAGCATATGGGAATCTGCGTCATTATGCTGATAAATAGCAAAGTGTGGGATGACGCTGGAGACAGTGAGGGCCCTGAATTCTCTTCTGTCTGGAGACGGCGCTCACCCTCAGGATCGTCTTGACGTACTCGGAGAAGACGGCCCAGTACAGCCTGTCCCCTCCGAATGAGCGCCGGATGAAGAAAGCGCCGGACATTCGTAACATCTCTCCCACAAACTTCATACCCAGGAAGTCTGGAGATTTCACAGCCAACCAGAAGTTAGGGATGGCATCAATATTCGAGACACACAAATCTCTGATAACCTAAAACTTCCACTTTTGTATCGGGTGGGAAAAAAATGTAGGATGCCGTACAAGGATGTTGTGAGCTTTGGAAAGCCATGTAAGACACATCAGTCACGTGTAAGTAATCTCATCTCCAGCATCCACCTGTCCCCACATCTTTTTGGTCAGTAACGGGTACTGGGGAATTTCGACAGCGGCCGTCTCAGAATACGTGCCCATTCCCGCAGCGATGACTGGCAGGGCGAGATCATTGGTGTACAGGAGGTAGGACACGATGAGGAAGTCCATGTAACTCCGATGGCTTGGAAGCAGCACCAGGGGATGCTCCTGGATGGCCTGCTGAAGCTGGCGGCAGAAATGTGCAATCACCACGTCACAAATAGCAAAGAAGTCTGTCAAACTTCTGGCAGGTGCCATCTGAACTAATTCAACCTGGATTAAAGATCAAATGAATCAGATTAAAGGCCCCTTTGCAATAACGGAGCAGATTGTGGAGGACTCACTCTCTGGATGCCATCCTCATTCACGCGGATCCTCTGGTAGAGGACCTTGAAGGCTTTGTTGAGCATGTAGGCAAAGAACCGGACGGTGCCCAGGTGTAGCTTATGTGCCATCTCCTCCAGGATGGCCAAGGCCTCCCCCTGGATGACCTCAGTGGCCTCCCCAGTCTCCTTCGACAGCTGAGAGCATAATCGACATGGCGGCACTGAGCAGTCGAGGCAGTGAAGAGCGTGCATATTCCCCAGATCTGGCTCTAGCAGCAGCTATCACTGGAAAAACTGGTCCAACCTCTAAGGACATACGCCACGCCCTTTTCCAGGTAAGGAATCCTACCTGGTCGCAGGTGCAATTTCAAGGTTTGTTTGTGTAATCAGATCAAACCTCTTTGCACTAAAGAATGAAATACAATATCTATTTTCCTAAAGTACAACACTATCAGGTGTGTTAATATTCATAATTCATCACGACTGGCCCCCCCAGAAGGCAGTAGCATTGGCTCACGCTTCTAGAGATGTGGGTGTGAATCTAATTGCTGCTAAATATAAAAGAAGTTTTATGACGCTCGATGTGCGTGTTGCTTCACGTTTTCTCATCACTCGTGTGGGTTTACTCATTTTATGAAAATATTTTATTTTAAAAGTCTGTATCCTATGCAGCAAACTGCCAGCACATCCAGGGTATATTTTAGCAGATGCTCGCATCCAAAGCAACAAATCCAAAGCAGGGAGAAATCACTCTGCTGACAATCTGAACCAGCGACCTTACAACCAGACGCACAATGTCCTAATGCGCTGAGCCACACGCCAGCCCACATATACCTTGATGCACACATGCTTCCTACAAAATATGACTTCTACTTTCCATGTATAAGCCTTGACTTGAAATGGATGGATTAACTGCGTGGTAACACACTTGTTCAGCAAGCTTGGCTCAGGCTCATCCCACACCATCGATGCTACAAGCTCACGTGCTGGGCATGACTAAGATAGCACACAGATCCACTCGTAACTTCTGACACTTACGGCTGACTGGACGGGCTGGAGGGGTGGGGGTTAACCAGTTGGCCTCGGAGCCCATTTTTTTTTTCCTCCGCGCATGGATTTTATTTTCTTAGCTTCCATTGTCTTCTGGCTTTTGCTACTCTAACTCTTAGCACTTTTATAACTATGTCTGTCGGAGCAATTGTTATCTTTGCTTGAACTGTAACCGAATGTTTAACGTTACCATCGCTGTGTTAAATGTTCGCTTTCTCACCTCGGTAACAACGTAGCGAAGCTGCTCAGACTGCAGCACCATAGTCTTTATCATGCTCGGTTTACAGGGTGTGACCCCCTTGTAAAGAACCGGCATGTAACACTTCAGTGCATATTTCAGGTCGCTGCTGTTTCTCCTCTCTTCCAGGATATCCTCGAAGTCATCTCTCTTCTTTAAAGCTGGGTCTCTTTGCTTCGCGTGCAAATACAAGTTCACATAATTATATACAGTAATGTCACTTAGTTTTACTCTGTTAGTTCTATTAGATATCCGCATTAATGCAAAATACAACTAAATAAAAGAGTTTAACTTAGTTCCTGTTCTCTTTGCTGTTTTATATTTCCATACATACTAATAAGGAAGAAGTATTAATAATAAATCTACTTTCCCTGTTTATTGGTTATCTAACAGTCCCATAAGTATGGGGCAAACAGAATGACAGCTGCAGTGTTCATTGGGGATACTTAGCAAAGAACGTTATGGTTAGCTAAAATTTAGGCGGCACTGTTTGTGCATTACGTACCGAGTACAGAGTTCTTGATGCCATTCGTTAAAACAAGGAAATTACTCAGGTTGAAGCCTGCATGTAGCGCAGATGTAGACTCTAAGACAAAGTATCACTTCCCAATCCAGAGCAGAACTTGGAAATATTCACATACCACACAGGTGGCCTGATTCACATGGGCGGCGCCGTTCGATCAGGAGAGACATGACTTCCTGTTCAGATTGTCCGCCTACGGTGGCCGAAGGAGGACATGCAACGTCGGACTTCCGGGTTTTTTTTTTTGACCACGTGAAATGTGTTTGTAACTGGAGGTAGTAATGTGATGGTATATTAACAAACATAACATCCTCCTTTTTAATAACTACATGCTAGGATGAACTCGCAGAATGAAGAAGTAATAGAAAACGATTTGGATAATAGTTTTCTCGACCAGGTGTTGAATAAGTTGTATGATTTTGGTAAGTCTTCAGCTAATCAGCATGCTAGCTAGTTTGTAATACGGGCCGAGTGTTTGTGCCAATAGTACAAACGACACTCGCTCTTTGAAATGATCTGATTATTTTATAGTGACTTAAATCTAACTAACATGGCTGGCTGCTTACCTACGTGTTAAGACTTGACTATAATAGTTTTGATGTGCGGTCATTAAATGTCAATGTCAGTTCAGTTGTCAAAGTTATTTTCTGGTAAAATGATCAGTCTTAATTGTTAAATGTCCAAAAGGTGACGGACCAAGAGAACGAAGGAAAAAAAAGTTGAAGAAGAAGAAGAAGAAGAAGCAAAATGAGGTTTATACATCCGTAGACGACATAGACATAGACGCTGCCCATTCGGACTGCATTGATGAAAATGACTGCGGACCGCGTAGTCCAGCCGAACCCATGGTGCCGGATGCACCAGACACCTGCAAAGCCGGTGGTGCAGCCCCATCTGCACAAATAGAGGTCGTGACTTTCCAGGATCCTCTGAAGAAAAATAATAAAACAAATGCCACAATGCCAGAAAAAGAGGTATGTTTTATATGCAGAGTCATTTTGTACTGTTTATTAAATCCTCACTGCCTTTATGGAAAATCCAGCGTGTTTATTGTACTGTGCGTGCCATGGTATTTCCATTAGCCAACTGATCTTAAAGCTTTTACCGGAGAAAGGTGTTTCTGCATCTGACATGACTGTTCAACATAGCCTGTTAAATCTATCAACTTAAACATCATTAAAGATTTGGTTTTAGGCTTTTGCGTCGAACTGATTCAGACTGTCAATTAACTAATAATAAATGTAATCTAATTTTTGAACACTTTGATTTACACTGTGATAGTTGTGACTTTTTATGATGTTTCTTTTCAGCCTCAACAAGTAAAGAAGGATGACAAAGGGGACCTTGATAGATTCAATCTAGAGAAGGTAAATAAGTAATGAATAATGTTATGGTTGAACAGAAACCAGGTCATAAAGTTAGCAGAGTTGTTTTTTTATCTAGATTCAAAATAGAACCTTAAGGTATTGATTTGCATTTGGTTTATATTCATATTTTTACTCTCCCTTAAAAGGCGCGGTTTGAAGTTCATAGGTTTGGAATTACTGGCTTCCAGAAGGAACAGCGAAGGCAGTTTGAGCAGGAAAGAGCCATCATGCTTGGAGCAAAGGTATGGAGGAGCACTTAGAGCAGTGTTTCCCAACTCGGTCCTCAGGGAACCCCAGACAGTCCAAGTTTTTGCTCCCTCCCAGCTCACAGCCAATCAGGAACACCAAATACCTGGTACAGGTGCGCTGAGAGGAAGCAAAAATGTGGACTGTCTGGGGTTCCCCGAGGACTGGGTTGGGAAACACTGACTTAGAACATTAACTAAGATATGGCAATACAAGGCAGCACCTGAGAGCTTACATCCTTCACAGCCACCCAAGAAAGAACACACCAATTACAAAGTCTACCAGCAAATGATCAAGGAGAAGAAGTTAAAGGAAAAGGAAGAAATTAAGTCGGTGAGTTGCTCTGTTTCACTGATGGGGTAGAATTGCTTGTATCTTTATTGATTTTTCTTTCCACAAATGGGAGTGTTGTTGTACTGTGCTGCTGTTCATAGGAACAAAAGGAAGAGATACAGCTAGTCTCCTGAAGATATCGCGTATGATTGTGCTCCAAGTCCCAATGTAGTTTGTCTCTGTCTCTAGGAATCTTCACAGGAATCTTAATATCTACCTTTTTGCCAAGTACTGTTTTAATTTTAAACCATCATATGCTGCGTGAAAATAAATACATTTCAATTTGATTCTCCTAGGACACCAAAAAGAAGAAAAAGCAGAATAATAAAGAAAAGTAAGGAAATGTTTATCAGTCCTGATAGAATGATTCTGTGATGTGAAGGAAGCAGTTTTATCTTATGCAGGCGATTTATTCCAAAATTTCACCAAGTGTACTGATGGTTTTTTTTTTTTCTATGAGTGCTAGGTAATTTCTAGATTGATTTTGAATTAACTTGCTTTTTTAGACCTTGTTATTTACTTTGTAGTCAGACATAAAGCTGTTCTTTCTCTTTTTTTCATCATTACAGGGAGAAAAAAAGAAAGTCGACATCAAGCGCTCTGCTGACTGGACAGGCTGGCCGGTTCAAGAATGGTATGTTAGTCCTGAGCTCTAAAGAAATACAGAAAATCAAGAAGTCCAGAATGGTGAAGTGAAAACCGGTCTAAAGCATCATTTTATACATGTTTTTGAATGTTTGACTTGTTTTGGTGTTCGATATTTTTTCCATTG
Source organism: Paramormyrops kingsleyae (assembly GCF_048594095.1). NCBI lineage: Eukaryota > Metazoa > Chordata > Actinopteri > Osteoglossiformes > Mormyridae > Paramormyrops > Paramormyrops kingsleyae. The sequence continues at coordinate 6,971,653 of NC_132815.1, read as the reverse complement.
TATTTGTAAAGTTTTACTATTAAATGTAAACTCCCCTGAAGCAAATGAATCGGTGATAATGTTTGTATCTGTGCATTTACATACATATGCTGTAACACAGTGACAGCTGTTCCAAAAACAAGTCAGACTCGACTGTAATTCATTTCAAACACCCCAGAGGAGAACGAAGCAAGTCTCTCTTTATATGCCATCACAGTTTATTGATTTTTAAAAGGGGGAAAAGCGGCAGCTTTTCGTTAACACCATATAATATGAAACGATGCGATTACAATGCATTTCATATACAAACCACCAAAAAAGTACAAAACGTTTACATTTCGGAGAAATGGAGCCTGAAGAAAATGCACATAGTTCTAGAAAAGTACACAGAGTTTTAGTGAGCGCACAAGCCTGACAGCTGTACAGGAGCCATCCTACAGGACTGCTACACGCCCCCCAGGGCTGAACTGCACCTACGCGTCTCCTTTTCTTGCACCGCAACCCTAGTAGAGTAAGGTAGCTGCACTGCACCCTCGTCAGTGTGCTTGCTTCTCATTTATTTGTCCTTTATCTCCACCCAGTCGTGACTGCACCAAGCCCCATGCTCCAGTGGGTAGGTAAACACAGACTGGTATTACTGTTGCAAAATGTAGGTTTATTTACACAGCTGTTTTTTTTTTTTTTTTGTATACGTATGGGTGTATATATTTATATATATAAAATATTACATATAAAGGTCAAATGCCTGTTGTAGATGTAGACTCTATAAGCAAATAATTTCCCCCGGGCACTCGATGTTTTTAGCACCGTTTTTTTTTTTTTTTTTTTTTTTGATTTATGTTCACGTTTGAAAGCGGTCTGCCACGTTGGAACAGGAAATACATGCCAAGCGCTCCATCTCGTTACATTAAGAGGCGATGGTAGATCCACTGTGTGCATTTCTGATAAGATTCTCATGGGGCGGTTGGGGGTGGGGGGGGGGGGGTTGATGGCGATGGGTTTTACCACGGCAATGTGGATCAGGGTTTGGTGGGGAGATGTTCCCTTTCAGCTACTTCAAACTCCCGCTCGTCTGTATATCGGTGCCCAGACGCACCTTCATAAACACTGCAGTGTGAGTCAGTTGGCTTACGAACTCCAGCCAGACTGGCCAGCGTCCAGATGGAATTTCTGTTACACTTGTGATGTTCTGCAATTGGCCACATACACATCTTTTTTATTTAACCAGTCTCCAGAAAAAAAGGAGTCTATTCTACCTTAACACTGGAATTTTGGCACTATTTTAAAAGAATCAAAGCTATACATTTGGAGGTGTGTTTTTTGTCTAGATAAGTTAAAAACATCAATTACTTAGTCAACCAACCTTAAAAGTGCTGGATTTTATGTGGAAAAACTTTTGATGTCTTGGATTACAAATGGACAACACTGTTCCTGCCAATATGTTACTTCTAATACTCTTTTCAAATGGGTGCTGGAATATTATGAACTAACTTTCCAATTTTAATTAAATAACATCAGATTTTGCCAGCATGCGTTCCCAGTTTCACTGTAGGCCTCCAACAAAAATATTTTCATCTCTAATTAAAGAATCAAGTTTTATGTCAGGGTTTAGGTGCACTTAATTAAAACACTTTTCTAACATCTACGTAATATAGAACATGCTGTGTGGCTTCCTACCCTTTGCTAGCTTATCAACAGTTTAAATTTCAGGAAATGTATCATCGGATAATTACAGCAGAGTTTCTCCTTGCGTAGTTGAACATTTCTGACTCATCAGTTTGACATTCATTTTCCTGTTTAAAATGTTGCTTTCATTCATTAGGATTTTTCTCTATGAATGTACAGCACCATGAAGTAAAAATTACACATAGAAGCATTAGAGGAGAAGGTAAAACCATCGAGGCTTTGACCACAGAGTATAATATGAGCTTCTCTACAAAAAGGTTTAGAATATACCAATGGTAAAATCTGTGACGTCCTGCAGTACCGATATCAAATCCTGTGAGGTGCATTGCCGTTTTTGGTCCAAAATTCATGTGGTCTGTCGCACCAACTGTTCATAAATTACACACATAGTGGGGCATTTTGTGAAGTATTTACAGAAAGTTCATAAATGGACGAGTTCATATAAAGCTCATGCTTAGGACACTATAGTGTTCACTCATTTTCATGTCCATATATACAGCTGCGTAACATGCACATACAGCTTCAAAGAATGTAATTAAATAGCTAGTAACTGTTTATGGATACCTATTTTAGGATAAAATGCTGGATAACAAAATATCTCATTGGACACACTTCAGTTTATGACTAATATATATGGGATTAAAAAAAGAAAACAGAACCACAGGAATCCAATTGAAATTACAAACGAGAGAATTCTCAAAAGAATATTCACGAAGCATCACAGTGTCGATGTATTCGTCGGATTTCTGTTCTTGCCCGGATGCTGTGAAGGAACGGCCATTCAAAACCATTCATGCAAATACTCATCTGCAGGCAGGCTGCCTCTCTGGAGGGCGCTGGATCCCTTGGGACGTTTGTTCACAATGACATTCAGTAATAGCAGTTGTGTTCATGGCTTAGAAGGACGATCAGAGTCACACGTTCCACTTGGACGCGCTAGAACCCAATCGGGCATAATACTCAAATTGTACTTGTGGAGAGCTATTCACACTGGCAACATAAAGTATAGGTATTATAGCAGCTTGGGGAGGCTGGCAGGAATGGGATGTTATATCTCCCAGAGATACATTGTATCAGGATTTTGGTCATTTAACATCGGCGCGAATACTTGATGCATTTGCCCGGTCTGTGTGAGAACATGAGAATCATTGAGAATTCTAACATGGGTTAGTGCCTCTCTGACCTCTGTGCCAAAATCTCAGCAGTATATAAACTATACAAAGCAAACTTTATTTACTAACCTGAGATAAGTAGTAGTAGCCTACAAGGCCACTATTGGGCACTTATCTGTGGTTGGTGTCATTTTAAGATAATTACCATTGTTTGTCCGGTGTTTTCCTAAAAACACTCTTGACAATTTCATTGAAAAAGGTGCTGTACAAAATAAAATAAAATAAAAAAATCCTCGACTGTGATGTAATTTGTTGTCTGACTACTCAGGACTACAAAAATAATAATAGTGTCATTATAATCGAATATACTCGGTATGTTATTCTGAAATGTTTAAGGTTGTCTTTGTCGGTCGGTGTTGGTTAGAATACGGGTTGCCGTAAGGGGGACTTGCCACGGCGATGCTGACTTGCCAATGTCTCAGAATTCCTGCAGAATCTACTGCTGCAAAATCTTTGGCACCTCCAGGCCTGTTAGCAGAGTGACCTGCCATGGGGAAACAAGGCACAAAATAATGACTCGCCATGCAGAAGTGGGCCTTGACTAAAATTCTTTGATCGGAGCCTAAACACTGCAGCCCACTGAAAAACAATATACGACAAGAGCCATTCATGCGAAACAGAATTAGTAATGCGGAAGACTTTTATTTTGACACCCTGTTCTGGACGTCCCGAGTGCACTAGGTCAAAGATACTGTGCATGAGCGCATAGTTGTTATCAAGAACGCGGATGAGATTTTGATTCCTGAGTGTCTGTGCTTCATAACGAATGTAGGTATGCCATAAAAAAAAAATTATTTAACACAGAACAAAACTGATCCATCAATTTAATGGCAGAAAAAGAGAAGCTGCATTACACTATATGGGGTTGGAGAAACTATCCTCATGTAAATTCAATATATAGTTTTAAGTGAAAAACAAATTAGAATAATGAGGAAACAGTGATGACTTAAAGAGAGCATCGATTTTACTCTAAATGGAATTCAGCCCTGCTTTGCAAAGACTACCGACCATGTTAGACAGCTTGGATAAAAATCAATGGCCAATATGAAATTCTAGGTCTTCTCTGGAGTGTTGTTGCAATGGTCATTCTGCCTGCTAACAATTTTTCATTCTACGTTAACCGAACCTTACAATCAAGGAATATTAAAGTTCAAAGTGTCCAGTTTTCCTGACGTTCCCAGAACATTATCCCACTACTACAGCTAATGCTAATAATATAAAATTAAATGAAGGACATGGTAGGGCAGCGGGTACCTCTGTCGAAGGTCATGGGTTCGAGGCTAGACTGTGCATTCTCAGTATAGATGAGTATAATATATAAAGTATAAAGTAATATTTTATTATTAAACAATATGCTTCAACACTAATTAAGTTAAAAGGATGTTCAGGTAATAATATCATTGACAGAACCTTCTTTAAAATGTAAAACATGGAAATTAACATTACACTAAGAACGTCCTCTGCCAACTTTGAGAGGACCTCCACGTAACGTTGACTACAGTTCTGGGAACGTTCCATGTTGGCTGGGCTGGACTTGCGATGGACAAACCTGGACGTTCCTGTTAAGGCTGACTGCAGGCATGAAGACCCCGTCCAGGTTTTCGAAGGCCACCGGCCCGTGCTGCTCCTTGTTGATAAAGAATGTGAGGTTGCGCTTGTTGAGGTCCAGCAGGATTCCCACGGTGGAGCCTTTGGTGATACCTCCTTCCGCCCTATGAAGCACAACACACTGACCTTCAAAAGGGCCAAACTGACACGGCACAACTCAGGCAGCCTTTAAACGGGTCCAGGAAGAAAGAAATGCTAGAATATACCTATAGAAAAAACCCTGAGTTTTGTATAGTTACTGTTAGATCATTTCCAGTTTGACATCATCAACCCAAGTTTCTGATTTGTCTTGTACTGTCTTGTCTCTTATTAAACTGCTGATTTGTCCTTCATTGTAGTGCTGTCATCCTGTCCCATTTCCGGAAACTGTGGCACAAGAATTTCACTGTGCTCCTCAAAACAAATAACAATAAAAACTCGATATTAGAACCGTTAGTTATACTTTTCCTGGGTAGGTAGCAGACAAGGACCACACTCTTGAGAAAGGATCACATGACTGAGCATGCATACATATGTAATCTGAGATAGCAGGTACTTCCAGTTTATTAAAAGGCACTGATTCAGGTCTTGCTGTGGTACCATTCAGTAAGACAAGATAAAACATACTGTATTAAATACTTATTTTACTGTGTTTTCTAGATCTGTTTGCCACCCAAATGAAGCAGTTGCTCAATTCAATCTTCATTTACCTGAAAACAAATCTATAGTGGACAATGTATTCTGCAGTAAATAAAACAAAACATACGCAATTAAGTAAAAATAAAATAGCCCTCTTTACTGGCTACCTACAGTCATGGCTCCCACAGATTAAGGGAATCTCACCAGCATATAGCAGAGGCTGAAGGGCCACCATACCTGCTGGTGTGTGAGTTGTTGTGCATGAACCAGCTGCGGTTGTTGTCCACATACATGGCCCACGCTTTGTCGTCTTTGCCCAGCATCATGTCCTTCATGGTGTTGATCCGGGCCACGCCAAAGGCCGGGTCCGGGTGGTTGTCGTAGCGATCTACCGTCAGCTCCCAGTAATGCACCCCCTTGGAGAAGGCAGCGGTGCCCAGCACCACGCGGTCGTCGTAGCTACTGCAGCTCACTGTCTGGTTCTCGTTGGACAGCACTATGTCCTTGTGGGCGGTGCTGGGGTCAAAGGTGAACCAGGCCACTGTGCGGAGTAGAAGGAGAGAGAGTCAGCCATCCGCTAGCCGACTGTCTGCTGGTCCATTTACTCTGACGGACAATGGGTAACAGAGAACATAAAGAGTTCAGATGCTTCAGATCCCAGAAGCTTCACCGTTTCAGCTGAAGTGCCTCCGCAACTATGTCTGTGTAACCGACCCAGGTAAATCGCATTGGGGACGCTTATCAACAGTGCAATTGCGACCATCCATCTTCCATAATTGCCAATCTAGTGTCGGGGATGTGACTGTGAGCCTGGAGAACGCTACCAGTGATTTACAGAAACCAATCCACCTAAAAGACATCTTTGGAACGTAACCAACACCCAGACGGGGGTGAGAACACGCTGGAGGCTGGTTTCGAACCCACTGCCCTGGAGGGATGAGGTCACAGTGCAGCCCACCAAGTCAATAAAGCGTCTCGGGTGCGATGACGGTTCATTTAAATTATTTTGGGGGGAGGTGCCAGCACAGCTAGATCTTTGGCTGATGTCCCATAATGCCCCAGTTTTTCTTGGGCAAGGAGCAACTCACCTAATCTCCAGGTGCAAGCAGGAAGGCCACATAAAACACTGCAGTGACTCTGGCTGTTTACTCTGCTCAACATACGCTTTGTCACAGAACAACTAAGCGCTGTGTCCGAATTTAAAAATGTACTCAGAACTTTGCTATCAACCATCGTTTTGGACTGAGGTGATTTTTAGGCTATATTGATGGTATATAATTATATATATTTTTGAGGGATGTCACTTTTAGGCTATACTGCTGGTATATAACACCTTTTAAAAGATGTATGGGTACATTAAAGTTTAATTTAACACAGAAGGGCACAGAGCACTGCAAGTCTGTTTTGCCAGAGTTTACAGGCTGTAACACGTGGGGACACGCTGAGGGGGGGGGCGCACGCTGTGACTGGACCCTGCTCCCTCTCTCTGAAGCCCAGCTCCCGCCAGCTGGTGATCGGGTCTCAGGGGTTTGCTGGGCCCTCAGGAGGGACGTTCCTGAGCCCAAGTACAGCAGAAAATCACACACTTCTACCTTTAGGATGAGTCACCTCCTCCAAACACATATAACGTAAATATACCTACTGTACAGTGTGAAGTTCAATTGTACGTCACTCAAAATCCTTGCGTTATAGGGAAATTCAGATTTGATATTTGAATTCAGCCCAAAAATGCTGTAATATCCACCTATTTTAATTCATGTGGCAAAAAGACGGTAATAATTTGCTGACCAGTGTCACTGAACGCGGCGCAAGCAGCGCCCTTCTGTCCGTACGGCGCCGCCGTAACAAGCGACTCCGCCAAGCGGCTTTAATTAAAGAGCAGGTCTGGTCCTTCAGTCTCTCCGACACGAAAACACACACGTGCTCCCCCCCAGTCAGCCGCTACACACACCCACGCCCCCATGATAGACACGGCACGTTTTTCTTCCAATCAGTTAGCTGGCTTCCGGTCACAGCTTGGCGCAGGTATCTGTCACCAGGAGGCGCTTACTGCTGCCAAATTTATATCAGGACTCTCTGCTGCCTACGCCTCCCAAAATACCTCCGTGAGATCATGCTGAATCCCCCCCCCCCCCCATTCTGACTGCCCAGGCTTCAGGGACGCAATCTTTGTCGGTGAAAAGGCAAGTGAGCGTCTGCTCTGGAAATGGGTCATGTAGCCCTGAGTATTCGTAACTATTTAACTATTTATTTGAACCCACCCATCCCCTCCCCTCCCCACCACCAGCCCCCCAGTTTCCTCCTTTCACTGGCCTCACCATCAGACGTCTGCAGGACAACGGTTTTGCTGTAGGGCCCCACGCCCATGGGGTTGTACGCCTTAACGCGGGCGTTGTAGGAGCTGTTGAAGTGCAGCCCGTCCACTGTGCACACGGTCTCCTTCCCCACGTACACCTCCTGGAAGACACACACGGCTGCCACACCCGGCTCACGACAACGCTGTGGCGGCCCCCAGCTGTCCAATGTGAAGAGCCTCTGGAAATACTGAGCTGTATAAAATGCACTGCAATTCTCACTGGAAAAACATAAATCTGCTAACTAACAAGAATAATCAGAAATATATGCAGTATTGTGCAAAAGCTTTAGGCAGTCAAAGAAAATGTTTAAAGCTGTTCATATGGGTAGTCCATATTTGCAGGGAAAAAATAAATAAATTTAACATTGTAACATATTCAAAAGAATGATACAATAAAATTAACAAGAATTTCTTCTGCTCTCCAAAGAGTTACTGATATCTTGTTGGACGGCTAGATGAACACCGCTTCAGTTCCCAAACCTCTCCTCAGGGGTACCTCAGCCGTTCCATGGATTCGTTACATTTCACATCCAGCTCACTTTAAATTAATCGATTAGTTAATTAAATAACTCAAAGAGGCATCGATTAGCAAAACAGGTTATGCTGGTGGATGAGTCAACAAATGCATGGTGACATTATACGGTCGCTGCAGATACTGGGGTGACTTTAGGAGAGGTTTTGAAATGGCTACGCTGACACACTTTGACGGACATAAACTCATAGTTTTACACCAACAGGAAGATCATTTAAATGTCATTTTCTGTAACTGCTTATGACTTTTGCACAGTACTATAGTTACACACCACGAGTAAAACTAAACTTCAAAACTGAGTGGTTTATAATTCTTTATGCGAGTTGCCCTGAAAGTCTACCCATAATCCACAGCTCAATAGTCACTGGGAATATCTCTATGATGTCATCTTCTCAGGGGTCGTAATGTGATTCCCTCTTCACTCCGCACCAAACTGCTGCCCCACGCTCCTCAGACCCCGCCCCTTCCTCGACGCCCCCCCCGGAGTCCGTACCCTGTACTGGCCGCCGTCGCCGTCATCCAGCTCCAGCACGTATCCGTCCACGATCCCGCCGGGCGGCATTGGCACCCGCCAGGCCAAGGTGGCGCTGTTGTTCAGCGTACAGCACTGCTCTAGCTGCAGCAGGGGGGCGGGGGGCACTTTGGAGGTCTCAGCTGCAACAGAGCAGGCAGGGTGGGGCGAGTGAGGACCCACGGTCTTCACTGGGCGGGGGGAGGGGTGTGGGAAATGATATGTGTGGGATGAAGCGGTGTCATGCATAGGAGAAGAGAGAGAGCGAGTGAATGTGTACGTCAACACCCCCCCCCCCCCCACCCCCTCTGGAGCCGAGGGGGTTACAGCAAAGAGCAGCAGCCATGAAATACCTCCTGGGATTCCTGCCTCTTTCAGTCGACCCGCATGCATGTGTGTCAATAACGGAGATTCCTGAAAACCTGCAACACGACATGTGATCAAAGCGTTTCCGCGGCGACCCCGGAACAGCATCCCCACGCGGCCTGCCCGCCACTGCCCGGCCGAGGATCAGCGGAGCACACAATTTCTGTGAATTTTACATCATAAGACTTTTAGCTCTTTATTGTAAAATCAATGCTTTTATTTATAAATAAGAATGGCGTAGTCAACTATCTTGACTCTTGAAAGAGAAATGTGATATAAAACATCCTGGGATTGTTTTATATAATAAATCTTTTTAAATGTTTTTCCTTCTTAATGTTTTGCAAAATCACATTTTTTTTTGCAGATCTGCAAAAATCAGTTTTTATCAAAAGCACATTTTACTCGTGTAATGTGTTGTTGACATAAGCAGGCATTCGGGATTACACACTTAACATCCTTTAGTTTCCGACCTAAGTTCACTGAAAATGTCTTTGAAGCCTCAGAAATTAGATCAAGCCATTCCAGAAAAGGATCCTAGCCACAGAGCCTTGGGGGGGGGCTCTTCAGGAACTCAGCATAATTGAATGTGCTTCCATCAATTACGTGTGTAGTGACGGAATAATCCTGGGCTGTTTCACAAAGCGATTTAATTTAACACAGATTGGGTCCAGCTGATAATTACCCCACCAGAGAACAGACAGGCAATTTAGCTACTGTTACCCATCTAGCTCAGAGCCAAATGCATTGCAAATAAATTTTAAATGAATTTTACATGGACAGCAATGAGCCAATGGAAAATGATAAATGCTATGCATAATGAAAAAAATGATCAGGGCATGAAAGGGGAAAAGACACAGCCTTAAGGAACGCTGCTGTGAGCTTCGGGTTCGGGCCAGCATGGATCTGAAGCCTACCTTTGCCCTGGACCAGGTCTAGCTGGAGGATGGCCTGCAGGAGCGGGTCGGTGTTCAGCGTCAGGTCAAACTCGGGGCCCACCTTGGGCTCCAGGGCTCCCTTCACCCACTGGTCCTGGGACGACAGGACTCGCCTGATCAGGGCATCTGAGATCTGAGGGCGGAGCAGGAGGACGAGCCGATCACCGTTGATGGATCAGACAGCAGCTAAAGATCGTGCTCTCCAAAGACGGAGACGGTAACCCGCAGAAAGGAGGCTGGATTCTTCTTACTGCTATATTTACACATTCTTAGGGGAATTCCTGCCTTCATAAAACTACAAGTTCTGCTTGGACATCAGAAGAAGGAGTCAGTGTCTTATAAAAAAGATGAAAAAAGTGAACTGCGTCTTTTCATACGTTTGTCTTAAATGCAAAAGTATTATTCCGCTGGGAGCCTTTTAAAGGGGTCAAGCTACCAAAAAATATTCAAAGATGCTGGATGAATATTTAGCTTCTGCTGAGAGTATTTAAGTGCTTATTAAAGCCAACACAAAATATACCATTCAGCCTCTAGAAACTATGTAAGTGTGTGGTGATCTATCTGTAATGTATTCATAGCTGTACTGTAAAGTACTGCATGTTATGATCAGTGTAAACAAAGAGGCAGTATGCTAATGTGTTACCTATCTTCCAACTACCTATGCGGTACATCGGTGCTCGCAGTGATCGACAGGCTGACCTTTAAGACATTACTAGTCGATTGCGACAAGTCAGCTTCACGTATGGTAAAGTAATCTTCATAGCTCCCCAGATTATTTTATTTGTAAAAGTAGCTCTCACTGTTAAAATGGTCGTAGGACGCTGTAGTGCAGGGGTGCACCCCAGATGGGATTCCAGAGTATCACAAGGCATACACCAATTTTAGAGAGGCCAGTTAGCCTAACATTATCAGTCTGGAAACCCACATTAAATGGGAAGAACCTTCACACTCCGTACAGAGGGGGGTTCCGACACCCCAGTCGTGGAGGCACGAGACGACAGTGCTGCCCACTAAGCCACCTACCTGACATGCAACTCATGGAACAAGACATGGGACAAAGATTGACAGTCAGTCACAGCATTGCCCAGTCTTAAGCCCCGCCCCCTCAGACGGTACCTGCAGGAAACCGCTGGGGTCGTTCTCCTTGATGACTTCTAAGCAGTACTCCATCATTCCCGTGGTCTGACGCAGCTTCATGGTGCAGTGCGTGATCTGGTCTCGCACCACCTGTGTTCCACGAACATGACACAACTGGGTTGAAACCCATGCTCACCGCATCCATCGCCAGTGACAAACGGAAATACATTTCATAATATTTGCACCTTGTGCAGAAGGTTCTGCAGTGACATAACTACAGGTCATAATCCATGTATCATGTATGAGAAAGCAGTGCATGCAAATTTAAATCCACCCACCCTTCTATTCATTTGTCCATATTATATAGTTAATACCCTGAATATACCCAATCTCAGCAGCTAAGCATGGCTGTGCTTCATTAGTATTTGGAAGGAAAGCAGCCTGAGAATATCAGGTGCTGTAAGCTTTGTCCCTGTGTGACTCTGTGGGTTACAACTCGCAATGATCAGAAGGTCGCTGGTTCAAATCCCGTTAAAGGCCATTAAGTAGGCCTTTAAACTGGCTCCTCTGACCCCAGAACTTGCTCTTACGTGTACATGTGTCTGTGCGTCTCATGGAGAGCAAGACTGGATATGCAAAAACTGGCCAATTTACCCTCAGGGATAAATAAAGCATCACTATTCTATTCATAAGTCTTCCGTGCTGCTTATACAGACTCATGGTGAGTCTGGAGTCGATCCCAGAAAAATTAGGGCACAAAGCAGGGGAACACCCAGGACAGGATGCCGGTCCATCGCAGTACAGTTTTAAATATGTCTGCTAAACTGAATCATGCAATTTTTCCAGCAGAATGTACACAGTGCAGTGTTCCTAGCATCTACTAACTGTGTATAACTGTGATTGCTCTTGAAACAGATGTTCATAAGTCTATTGACATTTCAGTATCACAGAGTGCCTGCATTCTGCTGAAAGGCAGCCAATGGCAAAAGCTTTTGTGCTGGTTTACTGCCTCAAAAGGAAAAAACTGCAGCAGAAACCTTTTGAGACCCAACACCACAGATCATGGAGCCACTGAAAACTGATGTCATCTCATGTTGGGATCTGTTCTTTTTTTTTGCTTAATAATAATAATAATAATAATAATTTCTGAATTTGGCAGCCTGGAAATTCGCTAAATAATGACTCAGCTGTCACAACTGTGTCAGAAAAGTCACGTGACATACACAGCTATCATGTATAAACCTGTCAGTTTAACAGCTTGTCCAATGAGAGATTACCATGGAAAGGTTAAGGCGGGAAAAACCTGGAAAAGCCAACAGCTGATATGCTATGGACAAAAGAACTGGGACACCTGGCCATTAAACCCACAGGAACTTCTATGACGTCCCATTCTAAATCCATAGGCATCAGTATGGAGTTGCCCCCCCTTTGCAGATATAACAGCTGCCACTCTTCTGGGGAGGCTTTCCACAAGATTCTGGAGTGTGTCTGTGGGACTTTTTGCTCATTCATCCAGAAGAGCATTTGTGAGGTCAGGCACTGATGTTGGGTGTGAAGGCCTGGCTCACAATCTCCATTCTAGTTCATCCCAAAGGTGTTCCATGGGGTTGAGGTCAGGGCTCTGTGTGGGCCAGTCAAGTTCCGCCACACCAAACTATGAACTATGAACCAAACTACTGTCTTTATAGACATTACTTTGTGCACTGGGGCACAGTCATGCTGGAACATAAAAGTGCCATCCCCAAACTGTTTCCACAATGTCGGAAGCATAGATTTGTTCAAAATGTCTTGGTACGCTGCAGTATTAAGAGTTCCCTTCACTGGAACCAAGGGGCCTAGCCCAACCCCTGAAAAACAACAGGTAGCATTCTCCTGACATCCGCCAAACCCAGACGTATCCATCAGACTGCCAGACAGAGATTCATCACTCCACAGAACATGTTTCCACTGCTCCAGAGTCCAGTGGCACCGTGCTTTACACTGCTCCATCCAACACATGGCACTGCGCTTGGTGATGTGAGGCCAGAGGACGTTTAGTACTCTGCAGTTATTGAGCCAACAGAGCGTTGGCGACTTTTACATGCTAAACACCTCAGCCACCTCACAGTTTCTGTGGTTCCTAAACCATATCCAGCACTTTGCAATAATACCACTTACAGTTCACCGTGGTGCATCTGGCAGGGAAGAAATTTCACGAAACAACGCTTGAATTCACTGAGCTCTTCAAAACGATCCATTCTCTCACAAATGTTTGTAAACCTGACTGCATGCCTAGGTGCTTGATTTTAAACACCTGTGGCAGTGGGCCTGAATTGAAACACCTAAGTTCAATAATTGAGAGGTGTGTCCCAATACTGTTGTCTATATATACCAGGGTTCTTCAACTCTGGACCTCGATTCCAAATCCAGGCCTTGTTTTCAGTTCTCCCAGGTAGTTAGTTTAATAATTACTGATTCTGATTGGTCAGAGGCTTCACACCTGACTGACAGGTAAAGGAAGGCTGGAAAACCAGCAGTGCAATGGACCTCGAGGACCGTGAGTTGAATAACCCTGATATATACTGTACCTTTAGTATGGGGAGTACATCAATCAGTGATGTTCATTGATAAGGAGCATGACACAATTGATGTAATGATAAAATCTGTGTCTGGAGCCACAAGACTTGCAGCACTCAGTGAGTCTCCATGTGACCTACTGCCAGAACCTTCGCTGTCATTGGCCTGTAACAGCTTGGCTCTTAATTAGCCCTGACTGAGCCGCTGGCTAATTTAATTAGCAGATTTAAACAAAAAGCTACCATTTTTTATTTGGGTTATAGCAGATTTTTGGTCGACGAACAATTTGCAAAGGCATTAAGATTATATACATTTACAGAAATGTAGGCTTACATCTGTCCTTATGGATTAGAAATGTCTCACATGTGTCAAAGAATCTATCATTCATAAAAGTTATCAATATAACTGCACAAGAGTTTGCTAGACATCAGAAGGAATCAAACAAAATTCATTATGGCAGTTTCTTTTTCTTTGGACATTTACCTAGATCCATCAAATTAAAAACTCGCTATAACATGCAAATTGATTGAATCAGGACTAACTAGCAAGTTGCTCAGTGTGAAGAGAATCTTCCACATAATCTAGACTCTTGCTACAGCTCTATGATGCACAGTAAATACAGGATTCTTGGGAGAGGATGGTCAGATGTTTAAGAGTTCAAAAATTCTGTCTTAAAAACTGCCTGCTTTCTACCTGATTACAATGATCAAAAACCTGTGACTGGTTCACTTTGAGGTGAGTCAGGCTCTTCATTGGCTGGACTAGGCCTGTGAAGCCGGGCCTGAAACTACGTGAAAGGAAACGCTGAGGATGTTTAGATCAATCAGGAAACATCAAGCTTTGACGGAAACCAGCTAGAGGAAGTGGCGCACCCCCCCCCCCCCCCCCCCCCCCGAAAAGGAGCACCCACCTTTAGCTTGTACTCGCGCTCCTTGGTCACCTTAGTGAGGAGCTTAGCTTTCTGCCGACTGAGTGCATCAATGAGGGCATCACACTGGGCCACCAGGCAGGCCTCAAACTCCACCCCGTTCTCCTGCAGAGCGTAACAAAGAGAGGCATCACCTGCTTGAGGGGAAAGAGGCCCAGATGGGGCAAAGGGGACAAGGACTTACATTAATATACTTTGGCATTAATGCGATAACGTACGTTATCCAATAACCGCAAAGTCATCGTCGACACTGTAAAGTCAATAATTGATTTGAATGAAGTTCCTGAGCACAGAATTTCAATCAGGAAGACCTTGGCCAGTACAGGAACCAGAACCCAAAAACATAATGTCTGCATCACCATCGTTAGGACAGGATACCGCAGACACCCAATCTGTCAGAGTCTGTACCCAAGGTCAGGTTTTTATTGCTTGTTTTTCCAGCCAAAGCTTCGTTATGCAGCTTCAGTGCCACTAATAAATTCTTTTCTGCCCTCTGGGTGAGCAAATAACGTTTTACAAGCTATGGTCTAAAAACAAAAGCCCCCCATAATCCTTCGGAGTTCAAAGGAGTTCAAAATAAGATACGGGAATATGGCATTTGTGCTCCGTTGCTATGACTCTGCCTGGAAAGCGAGAGCTAACGGGGGCCCCTGCTCACCCTCTCAGAGATCAGAGAAGAACGCCTCCTTCTCCGTTTTTAATAAGAAAACTGGCAAGTTTGACCCTCATTTATATTAAAGATGTTTTATATGTTTTCTTGTTTTGCTTATGAAGGTTAAACGTTACACTTCTAATTGGAATGCACGTTTGTTTGATAACATGTTTGTTTGAAACAGAGACTGTTTTTGTTTAGTTTTTGTTTCCTGGTCCAAATAGAGAAACAAACATTAAATAACTAAATACTAAATAATCATTTAATCACAAAAATACCCATCCATCCATCCCTTGATCCATCCATCCATCCATATTCTATCTGCTTATACAGTTTAGTGTAGTGAGATACGAAAATGACCAAGACTAAGAGCTCATTGAGCTTAATTTCATTCTGAATCAGAGTCAGATCGTGACTAAGTCGCTCCCCGATGTACGGCACACATGGTCCCAGCCCTTCAGCCTCTTAATCACCCTTCCAGCTATTTCCAAAACACCCAGCATCTCTCTCCCACACAGGGCCGGCGGGAGCTTCACCTGTATCTGCTGCAGCATCATCTTCAGCTGGACCAGGAACTCCTTGGCGTCCTTAGCCTTGTCTGACACGCCGTTTAAGGCCTGGGAGAGCTGGCACTGCAAATCAAAGACCGGCGACAATGAGGAGCACGGCGGTTCCTCCGTTTTGTTTACACGCGACACAACGCGAGGTGTGAAATCTGCTTCTCTCGCCACATTTCAAAATAAATTCTCATTTCGGAGTTCCTCCCTGACATACTGTGTCACGCCGTTAAACGCTGGCATGAAAATATATTTCATAGATTGTATTTTGCACCTCATAAAAAGCCCTTGATGTACATATGTACAAGAATGACAGAGATGTCGCCCACACATGAAATTGGAGTTCCACTAGAAAAAGAAAAAAAAAATCTAAATTATGTTTAGTAGTCAAGCTGTGGATTTAATCACAATTAAATTTGCATCATTCCGAGATTTGCATGTGTGTGTCTTTCGTGTTCCAGCCCCTTGTAGGACCTTTACCCATGAGTGATGATTAATTACCAGAAACACAGACCCTGCTGTGATTGATCTGGCTCCCTTCCACGGCTCACTTCCCCACCTGCTCTGCATCCTCCGGGGCCCCCTCCCCAAGTCTCAGCATGACCCGGGAAGGCCCCTAAATCAAACCAAACCCGCACGGTTCCCTAATGGGCCATCTGGAGCGTAAAGATGGCTACGCGGCCAACAGGCGAGTGAGTGATTTATCGGCCAAACCAGCCTTGGCTCTAGGAACAGCCCCTGGAAGTCGTCTACCCCCTTCCTGCAGTTTGCCCCCCTGAAGAAGACAGCCTGAACAGAGGGAGGATTTCCTTTGGGGGGAGCGGGGAGGGGGGTGGGCAAGCTCAATCCTAAGTGTCACCAGACAGCAGGCAATAAATTATACGCTTTTATATATTTCGCCTTATCTGCTAATCTACTAATTTCAATTTACACCATTTCATTAATTTGTTCAATTAGGAGCATGATTGTTCATTTCGCTGCGCGCTTAGCATGCCAATCGGGGCTTTGATCGGCCCAATTCGCCGACGCCGCCATTGTCTTTGTTAAGCAAACGTCCCATTCGGCTGGATGATTAAAGCCCGGCCTGATCAGAAACATGGGTAACAACAAGAACAACTGCAAAAACACACCCAACAGGACAATGAGACAATGCACTAATTTAAAAGTGGAGCAGGACTGATGAGCGTATAGCGTGTTCTGATGTATAATAGAAATATTTGGCTTTATAAGGCACCAATACTGGTTCAGCAGTGAGAAAAAACATACATTACAATGTAAAGTCAGTTAGACACAGTATTGACTGCAGTTTGGCTGCGTCCAGTCTTCTGTTATATGACACGGGAAGCGGTCACATGCACAGGCAGGATATCTGCGTGTTCCCTGTCCATCCACTGAGCGAACCAATGTGTTATTAAATGCAACTAAACACCCCCAGTGTAATCAGATAATCGGCGATGCATTCAATCCCATAACCATAAAATAATGTCAGGGCCGGTGACCTTGATTCCGGGGACGTGCCCGGGGGATGGGGGGGGGTCACGGACTTGCTCGCATTAGCATCCGCCACCCCCATGAGGCCATGCGTGGCTGCATCAGCACCTCCCTCCCCTCGCCAGCCTCTTCCCACTGTGATCTATGGTTCCTCGCAGTAATGGAGCCCAGTCACCGGCGCTGTTTACGGCATGCGAGAAAGGCAGTGGGGGAGTCACGGAGGAGGCGAGGCGGCAGGGCTTAGTGACTTCGCACGCACGTCAAGGCTGTATTTAAAAAAAGCATCATGCTTTTACACGGGCTTCAATAAGATCCTTAAAGATCTATGAAATATTGATAGGATTCACCTTATTAAAAATGCATGAATATGCTGATAATTTCATATAATGGGGACTTTTTGGTATCTATTAGCTGTAAGAAAGAGCTCTTTATATAAGGGGAAGCTGCAAGTGGGCACACATTTACGAAAGGTGCCAGATATATATATATATATATATATAAAACAGGCAAGACTGTATGAATCACACTTCGCCTGCAGGATATTTTCAAAATTTTTTTTGTTTTTAGTTTTGTATATTTTTATTTATAAAGAAAGACGGTGTACAGCAGCAGTCCTAACAGTAGTCGTGGTCCTAGAATTATTGATGTGGCAAATTAATGGAATATTCACATGGTTTAAAAGTAATGGCACTGTATTTCCATGGCAACACGGCTAGGTGCTCAGTGCATTTCAAACTCTTATCCACGCAGAGACAGGATGTAGCCTTCAGAACACCCACCCAACACCTACTGGGGAAACGGTATTGAGGCTACACCACCAGCATGAGCTGCCTCACCCCCCAGAAGGTTCACGCCTTTGCTAGAAGCTTCTGACCCCATAGCAGCCGTGCCGCGGGTCGGCGGAGCAGCAGAACGGCATGTCATGCACATTAACCTCTCTTTTATCTCCTGCTGTGTCTGCGTTAGACACGTGCTTGAAGGGAGAAATAGGGCATAGCAACCAGTCTGCAACTAACAAGCAGAGGACTAACCAATCTAACCCACTCTCCGCTCCACCGAACACTGTGCCAAGTTCTAAATCCGCCTTATATCCAGAAATCAGAATCCCCGCAAGGCCCCTACTCATTCCCTAACCACCTTCAATTCATTTGCACACTCGCTAATCCTGCATGATGCACGATGATTCATTCTAAAATTACAGCACCGACTCCAACTGTCACAGAAGAGGCGGACTTAGGAAACTAACTTTCATGTTAAATATTTACGGTGCAGCAACGCCTTTTGACGAAGCAAAAATACAAAATAGCTAAACTAAAAATTCTGCTTTGTTTCTGAATAATTTATTTGAAATTGATGACAACATACGATAAATTACAGGAAACGGGATTTGTAACTTCTGTTAAATTTGTGATCTTTTTGAAAGCTTTAAATAGATGCTTGTGTCACTGCCTTCACACTCATCACTCTACAGGACATTCGCCGGAAATGACACTGTTCGACTTTCCTCTAAATTCCCTGAACATCTTTTTCATGCTATTAATACACATTAACCTACCATATGCAAGTTCACCCGACCACCAAATACGAGCTATTTGAAATATGCCAGTTGTTTTATTTGACTGGTATTGGTATTTACATCTAAATTTGATATTGGTATTTGCATATCATTTGACCTATAATCATAAATTTACTTACAATCTTTGTATACATATAAAGATTAAGCCGTATACATATATCAAGTTCATATTTAGCGTGTAACCCTCAGCAACAAAACATTGTTAATATTTCTGCTTTTGCACACGCTGACAGACACGGTGTAACACATGGCTGACTGCCTCCCCCACGGACCCCTGCTCCAATGTAAGCAGTCTGATCGCATAGGAAACCACTGGTCCCACACGCAGGGGGGCCTTCGCTTCTGATTAAGCCGAAGCAAAGATTATTATCAGTGCAGGCTGCCCTATTATCGCGGCCCCCCCTGGATTTCCACGGCGGGGATGATCATACGTCACCCTTCATCAGCGAAGATCGGCACTAACTGGGCATCAACATGGCCGTGCTGCTCAGTATACCTTAATTATTCCTTTTGTTTTTAGACAATTCAAAAAAAAAAAAAAAAACAGTACACATGCAGGTCTTTTATAAACTATATATTTAAACATTATAATTATATTTTGATTATGATATTATTTTTAGGCCTACATTGTGCATTGCAAGATATAGTTCCCATTATGTACTCAGAAAAAAAGGTAAAAATTTGTACCTTTGCTTGTCACTGGGGCTGTACCTTCAAGAGTCTGCCAATTTAACCCTTAGCTGTAGGTAATTGTATTTTTTAAGGTACAGAAATGGACTCTGACCACAGATGGTATATTTAATGCTGTTTGGACCTTTGGGATGTTACGCAGAGTCCATTTCTGTACCTTAAAAGGTACAATTACAAGGGTACAGCCCCTGTGACAAGCAAAGGTACACATTTTTACCCTTTTTCCGAGAGTGTGTTACTTTGTACACCGCAAGATTTCTGTAAATGTGTGATACATATCCTCACATCGCCGATACTCTGTAACACTCCTCTCATCGTGCCCGACACTCTGTCAATATAGGTGCCCTTTGATTAAACACGGAGCCAAATGAAGGCGACGTTGGGGCTCATTGATCCTGCTCCACTTACGCTGATGTATTAATGGAGCGATCTCTTGCTTCTCTTCGGGTTGCCCATAATCAGCCATAATTGTTCCACTGTCCTGTCTCTCATTTGAGGTTAATGGTACGTTTCTGCTACCACCGGGTGAAATGAAACACTCGACGAGAGAATTCAAGTGGGACGATTTGTAATAACTACATTAAGAGAAGCAACTATAAAGCACGCAGCTGAAAATAACGTCCAACCTACATTATTAGTGACCGTTTTCCTTACGATTATTTTCTGTTTGACTATGATTTCGTGCTTTAGATATTTTGACTGTGTGCTCAGCAGGAAAGCTGCCGATGACTTGACTTTATGACCGCTGATGGGTTTGGGTTTGCTTCTAACTTAATAAAAGGATGTAAAATAACATTGCAAATTACCACCTACACACACACTCCTTGCCATTACCTTGTGATGCTTCCACGTGCCGCCCAATGGCTTGACCTCGTGCGCCGCGTGCTTGCCCTCTTCCAGACACTGGTAACACACTGGCGTCTTGCAGCTGACACAGTACATGCTGTAATTCTCCAGATCGTGCTCCGCGCACGTCGCCAGTTTGCGAGCCGCGGTCGGCTGCTGCTGACTAGCGCCGGGCACTTGAGTTGGTGGCATCAGGCGATGCTTGGCCAGCGGTCCGCGGGAAGGGTGACATCGCTGCTGACATGGCGTACAGTAAAACACGTCGCACTGCTCGCACATTACAGTGGCCTCGACGGGGTTTCGGTCGCACAGCTGGCATTTCACGGCTATCGATCGGCTCTGCTGGTACCGGGCTACGATCGCTTCCAGTAGCCGGTTCCGTGGGAAGCCCCTCAGCCCCCGTTCATCCAAAGAGACGCTGCGGTGACAAAGGGGGCATGTGATGGAGCAGTGCCGGTGAACTAGCGCCGGGGGAAACACCCTCACGCCGTTCGGAGACTTCAGGCATGGGGTGTATGATCCGTAGCCACTGTCCGTTTCGCTATACATACTCATCTTGTCCATATCCAGATAATCGTAATCGGAGGTGCCTGATGCACCGCTATGCGGAGGTGTTTCGCCTTCTGGGGTCTGAACGATGATATTTCGGGCGCAAGCCAAGCAAACGTTATGTGAACACGGCAGAATAATCGGATCCTTGAAGAAAGATCCGCAAACGGGGCATTTTAATTCTTCGTCCATCGCGTCCATGAAACGCCAACACACACAAGACAGGAGCGGCGGTCAATGAAAGCAGAACAGCACTATCTGATACGGACAGCTCCCCTTCACCCACTCTACGCAAGCGCATCGTCAAGTGGGATTGTGGGAATTGTAGTCTATAAGGTTTATGTCGTCAGAACGTTAATAGAGTTCATTCGTTTGCTTCCGATCCAAAGAAAAAGAGAACTACATTTCCCCTAATCTCTGCGGAACGTAGCAAAACCCACGTAAATGAGATTCTCACTGCTTAAATGACCGTGGGCTGAAAAGATTGGGTTTCGTAAGCAGATATCTAACGTAGACAGATTGTTAAACACGGGGTGGTTGGTGAATTATTAGCCGTCAGTATAAATGTCTTTAATGCAAATTATTAGGAATTGGGCCTGTTAAATTACTAAGGGGCAAATCTATATTTATTGTGGTATATGCAACTTTTTAAATATCTTGAAATATATGAAATATACAATACTAGAGGAGATGAGATTTGTATTCCCAGTTATATTTTTTAGATAAGGGTCACTCACGCGTACGTTTTCCATTTTTGTATGCTCGAGTGAAATGTAAATGTTACGCATAATATTAAAAAGTTAATGTTTTTTTTTCTCTTTTTCTCTGAACCGCTATTTCATAGTATAGAATCCACACTTGTATTAATTATAATGATTACTGTTTAACGATCGTGATCTATGCAAGACCCCTGTGCTTTTGTAGGCTACAGAAAAAAAAGCTTTCAAACTCCTGGAAAGAAGTAGAGATTATAGTATGCTTATCTACCCACCTGTCATAGAAATTTCTCCAACGACACCATTCAAATTCGTTATTTTGTATAAATGGAATAAAAGACAGCTTTACAAAAAGCTTTTAACCAAGTAGCACTGTTGTACGACTATTCAGATCTAGGGGCCATTTAATTTTTTTCAGATGCTCCAGAATTTACTCCAGAGATAAGTGAGAGATGATTAGTGTATGAAGTGTGTTCATAAGAACTCTATGGTTCCGTCTTAATGTATTATAAAACTAGAATGCTGTATGCAGACTGTACAGCTTTGCCCTGATAAATTCAAAACACAAAAAGAAAACATGCAAACAGACTTTGAATCAAAAATATATTTAGATCTAATTCAGTATTTTCTTTTAAAATAATGGATATTAAGTGATTCCATTTTACATCCATTCTGCATAGAGAAGAACTTCTGTGTGAATTCTCAAATTGAATACTGGTCTGTATCAATTATGGTACACTGTCAGAAAAATGCCAGTTCTATCCTTACTGTAGGTAAATGTACCTTTTAGTGTAATTTAATGTACAGAAATGGACTCTGAGGAACATTTTGTACCATTGGGGGTATATTAATGTTGTCTGGCACTTGGAAACAAAACTGTAACTGGACTGTACCCTTTTTTCCGAAAGTGTAATCAAACATTTCTAATTTATTTGTTTCTGCATAATTAGCGGTTTGTATCTTAGTCTTAGTAAGAATCCTTTTACATAAGCATTTATCTTATCTGTATTACTGACATGTTTAATATATCAATAAACAAAAAGTAAATATATAATTACATTACAAATAACCAACATTTGTGATGGTTGAAATGGAAAAACCAAAGAACGGACGATACAGAGATTGAAATTGGTTAAATTGCATGTTCTTAGTGCTAAGGTAATGAATGATAATAAAGAAAAAAGTTTTTTTTTTTAAAGAAAAAATCTAATATGGAAAGAAGACATAACTATAAAACACCTCTTCATTTGTTGCTAAAGGGTTTTCATACTGCAGGAAATCTAAATGGAATTACCCACCACTACTGACATGTGGGGCCTTGAGGTTCAAAGGGATTATGAATGGTACTGTAAAGACTGAGTGCAAAATGAAAATGTAAAACTGTTTCTACCAAAGGGGTTCATGTAAATTATCAAATCCTCTCCATTTCCAAAGATCAGTATTACATTGGCATGAATTTACAACATGACTAGTAGCTAGAGACTGGATAACCCATTTTTCAAACATTTCTGTACGAAACCTTCATTTGGAGAAACATTACAATATTTCTGAAATGTAACTAGGATGCAAATAAGACAAATTATCTCAGTGCAATGAGCATAAAGCAAAATCAGTTTTTCTTGCTATTCCTGTAATGACTGATATTTACAGTTTTCAATATAGCAGAAATAAATATTAAATATTAAAACAATATCTCATTGATAGATGATTTCCATAATATGCCTGCTAACTCTCAGAACAATTAAGAAAATATTTCATTTCTAATTGAAAACAGGGAGATTAATTATAGACATAAATCCAGGCCAGCAAAGTATAACTGACTGGATAGAATTACAAGATTCCACCCCCAAGGCAGTGAATCCGTCCCTAGGTTGTCCAAAGGCCAGAATTCTCCCCGTCTGTTCAAGACACTGCTTGCTCTCAATAACCACTATATTTCCAAACATAACTCAAGAAAAAAGATATACATTTTCTTAAATTGTTTATTTTTAATACAAGATACAGTCACACTGTTGTGAGATCATTTTCTTTTGTATATACATTTAAAGTCTAGTGTCACAAAGCAGTTAAAACTGAAGAGAATGTTCCGGATACTAGCATAATTCTGTTAATAGCCACACAGCTAGCAATACGTTTCATTTGAAATGTGTTGGTTTCATTGGCATGTGGAACCTTTCCAAGGCGTGAAATATAATCAAAAATCCCCCCTCATCCCTGAAAGCACAGAAAATGCCATCAGGGCATGCTAAGATGGTCATATTTTAAAACAAGCATATTGGATATTAGATCTTTGCACATATGTATTTTTTACTCCAACTTCTCTGCTCTCTCCTGCTATTCGTTTTTTAATTCTACTGTAAATATTAAATTATATAAAATTCAAAATGAGAACAGTAACATTTGAATGGATTGCATTTAACATAATTTACAAAAAAATTGCCATACAATGAAAAAACAAACATGTTTTGTCCCACACCAGTAGTAATAATTCAAGTCCTTGAGTTACACTGATATTTGCATAACAGTACACCTTCCCTACTCCTAAACTAAGGACATAGTGCTGTCAGGGTTGACACGCATTGGCCGAGAACTTTTCCTCAGATCTTGCAGCTGCTTGGCAGGCTTGCCCACTCCTTCCTCAAACCTCTTCTCCACCACAGGAAGCACGGTTTCATGCAAGAAAGAGGCATTCTTCAGAATGAAAGCCTTCTTCTCAGCATCCTGCTCACACCGCAAGCTGTAGTCCACGTGCTGCAAGGCCTCCAAAATAACCTCTCGCAGACTCTCCAGAAGCACCATGTGCAGCTCAGGAAAGTACAGCTTCAGGCCTTCTTCCAGAAAGCCCATCATCTGCTTTGTGAAAGCCACGACGGTGTAGCTAAGGTTCACCCAGCAGTCATCCCCTGTGTATTGCTCAAAGTTACCCATACCGCATGAACGCATCTCATCCTTCAGCTTAGCCAATGCCTCAGGGGTCATTAGATTCATCCTGCGCCACATCTCTTCTGAGTTGCGGTGCTTGGTGGCCTCAATAATGATCTCCTTGTAGCTTTGAAGGGCAGCCTTGATGTCCTTGACCAGCAGGGACTGCAGTGTAAAAGTGAGATCCAGGCCAATCTCACTGAGTTGTTTACAATGCTCTTTGGCCACCTTGACACACTCCGCAGCTGTGGACAGGCTCTCCTTGCTGTCAAACACTTGTTTGCTGAAGGCATCTACAAACATCTTCATGGCTGACCGGGACCAGACCACAAAGGCAGAGTAACAGCCATTGTTGCCAGCAAAGTCTGTCTCAAACTCCTTGGCGGTCTCCAACAGGCTCGTGAAGAAAATGTTGCAGAGCTTGTGGATATAGAGCAGAGTCGCCCCCTCGATGCGCAGCTGGCGGATGGCGGTCTGGACCGCTGCTGCTCGGTTCTTCAGGAAGAGCTCACAGGCTTTGGTGGACTGGCCAAGCCTGATCAACTGGGAAACCGCCCGACGAGTGGCCTTGGGACCCCCCCGCAGTGAACGATCAGGAGAAAGCTCAAACACCAGCACCTCCGTCAGCTGACGCACACGCTCATCCACCTTCCCCCTCAATTCCTTCACCCGTTGACTCACAGGCTGCTCCTTCAGGTATTCATTAAGTTTGTCCAGGAGGTCAACAGCACCCTCAAAGTCCCTCTGAGCAATGCACACATCCAAATCCTCTGGAAGCTCTTGAATCCACTCCATGCTCAAATCTACCACTTCCTCAGATTCTACGGGCTCTTCTTCATCAAAGGGGTTATTAGAAACCTCAGTTCTCACAGGTGAATTTGGCACTTCCTCTTCTTTCTTATGTTTCTCCTTAACAACTTTATTCTTCTTAGTTTCATCAAGAATCTCAAGCCATTCTTTCTTTATCTTACTATTCTCTGCCTGGAAAATGCGGCTTTCTGGGAACATCAGGATTTTGAACATGTCTTTCATTGGAGGGTTGTCCTTCACATTAACAATCGCAAAGCTCTCCAAGTCATACAGTGCATTGTACATATATTTAACAGCACCACGGCGGTTGGGTAGCCAGGTGGCAATAAGAAGGCAGTCATTCATCAGAAAGGCATGGACCTTTTGGATCTGTGCCATATGATCAACGTCATATTCGAATAAGTCTCCATTGTACACCAAATATCTGCCAGGGGTCTCCATTATATTTTTACATCCCTCCACTTTCTCCAGCAATGTTGTTAGTGTTCTCTGTTTGACTTCTTCTGTTTCCTTTGGGAAGGCTGCCAACATCTCTTTTGCAGTTTCATCTTTATCTGTTGAAAGCAAAGACTGAGTTATGCTTTCCATTATACTTTTCTGTTCCGTCAAAATGTGACTCAACTGGTACATCTCACTCTCTAAATACGAAATTTCTTTGGCAGTCTCGATGAACTGTCTGTAATTCTTATAGACGTTTTTCTTTAAATTTTGCGCAGTTTCGTCTGCCAGCGTTTGGATTTTTTGACGGTGTTCCTGCAGGTCTCTATCGCCATCGGACTGCTGCGACAGATGCTTGACATAATTCTGTGGATCGAAATTTGCCGATTCGAGTTGTTTACGCAGCCTGTTTCCAGTGTCCGCCATCTTCTAATTTTCTTTACTTTTTAAATTCACGAAACGTTTACGAACACAAAAAGGACAATAGCATTAGCTAGCTGGACCAGTCGCCCAGGTAGATCCAAAAGAGGAAAAACAACTCCCGTTCACATGACCGGATTTGAAAACGGCTGGCCAATACTACTCTTTGTAATTATTTTTCAACAAGCTACAAGTAAGGACTTACATTGGTAAATTCAATACAGTTTATACTTTTATGTTTTATATTTCGATGTATATACAATTTTTTAAACTGGAGCTATAGCATATTAAATTAAAACATAGTTAAAGAAAAAAAAAAAACTCCGTGTAATGTTATAGCTGGACACGCTCTAACGCGGAAGTATTCTATGACCTATCCCAGAATTCAACAAAAATAATGATAGTAATAACGTAACAAGAGTGAGCTGGCAGTGGTCGTGGGTGTATGCCACTTTTAAATTACGTATTGATAACAATGAAGTTTGTTTTTAAGATACGCTGAAAATATTTAAATAAACTTCACAGTAAAATTTCAAAGAATGGAACAATTGCAATTTTTTCCAATGACCTTATCTCCACTTTGGCTACGTAGCTAACAATTAGCACCAGTATGTTGTGTTGTTGAGGATCCAGCCAGTCTAATGGATGAAGATTTTTTGCTGGCTGTCCAGCTACAGGAGCAGTTTGACTATGAGGCGTCCAGTTCTGTATGGGGCGATGATAATAATTATGAGCAGAGTAATAAAAAGAGAAAGCTTGAAGTGAACAGTGCCATTGTTCCGTATTCTGCTCCACCCGAAAGGCCCTTATCGATAGTGGATGAGTCGTGGGAGATGCTCGATCCGAGTCCCGATGTTAGGGCGATGTTCCTTGATTTCAACGATAAATTCTTTTGGGGGAAACTCGGTGGCGTGGAGGTTAAATGGAGTCCGCGAATGACACTGTAAGTTTAAAGTCGGTAGCCCTCGATATCTTAAATTGGTTGTTTTACGATGTCTTTTTTTGTGTGTTGTTCATATACCAACAAGTATACCGTACTAACTGACATCCTTACGTTTTCAAAAGTCACATTGGTAACACTTTCCTTGACGGGGCACAAATAATACAGTATTATGATATTACTTGCATATTAACCACAAACTAAGTTTTACTTCTCTCGTATTAATTCATTAATGCATCTTGACGCACGTTTTGTTACTATATCTGTTAATACTGTAAACCTCTGTTAACTAAGTCATCAATAACACAAGTTAAATACTGATATATTTATTCTTCATTCATGAATCATGATGCAACTTTTATCTTAAGCAGTTACTATATTACTATATCTGTTAATTCTGTAAACCTTTGTGAACTACTGAAGGAACAAGTAATGAACAACACAAGTGAAATACTGATCTCATGTTTGAATCATGATGCATCTTTTATCTCCAGTAACAAGTATTTGTTCATGATTTGTACTTCAGTAGTCACTGAATTATTACTAAGTATTTGTGCCCCATCAAGTAAAGTGTAATTGTAACATTTTACAACCTGCTATTCAAGACTCAATAGTACTCTATTGTAAACACATCCATGTACAAGTACACAGTGCATTGAAATATTGTCTCCCTTGGGCCCCCTATTGTGCTATAAATAATTGTTATTCAGCATGTACTGTAATTGTGCCCTAGCAGAACGATCTTGTTTATTTTACATTTCCAGATGTGCAGGAGTGTGTTCTTATGAAGGCAGAGGTGGTCTCTGCTCAATTCGTCTAAGTGAGCCGTTGCTGAAACTAAGACCACGCAGAGACTTAGTGCAGGTTTGTATAAGTGTTTTGTTAAATTTAGTTCCCTGTTTAGATATCTGTATGATATTCTTATACGCTATATATGCTGCAGATCCCATAAATTGGTATTTCAGTTGAAGATGTTTTCTCATCTTTATTTGCATGCAGGTTGGCTGTATAACATGTTTATATTTGACTAAAACACTGCTAGTATTAATAAAGTTTATTTGCTGTAAGACAAGTTTATTTCTCCCTTTTTCAGACCCTTTTACATGAGATGATCCATGCTTTGCTGTTTGTGACACAAAACAACAGAGATCGAGATGGCCACGGCCCGGAATTCTGCAAGCACATGAACAGGATAAATCAAGCTAGTGGGTCAAAAATCACTGTAAGTCCCATAAAAAGTGCAGCCATGCTGTCTTGAGTTACTCATGGTCAACCAGTTTAGGAGGAACCTTCATCTTTTTAGGTGTACCACACCTTCCATGACGAGGTGGACCTGTATCGTCAGCACTGGTGGCGATGCAATGGGCCCTGCCAAAAGCGGAAGCCTTTCTTTGGTTATGTGAAACGTGCCATGAACCGGCCTCCCTCAGCCCTAGACCCGTGGTGGGCTGACCATCAGCGCTCCTGTGGTGGCACTTACGTGAAGATCAAAGAGCCTGAGAACTATGGGAAGAAGCACAAGAAAGGAGAGAACCAAGATAAGAAGGCCCCAACCCAACCAAAGGGCAAGAACAGACCCTCCAGCACCGTCACAGGTGATCTGTTCAGCCTCAGGTTATTGTGAAAAGATTTGGTTTAGTGGTTTAATTCATGGTCAGTCAGTAGCATTGTAGATTCTTTGGGTTTATTAAGACATAACTTGTATTTCCGTGATATGGATTTGTTTTCCTGCGTGAATGTAGTGCAGAATATGAGTTCACTGATGATCTCTGTTTGAATACTGAATTGTAGAGTATCATTGTACTTTTAACGTTTACGATAAGTAAACTGCTTAATTTTTTTGACGATGATGACATCCGTTGTCCATTTACACTGTTTTCTTCTTAGGCAAATCCGGTGGACAGGACATAAGGAATGTCCTCCCATTCAGTGGCAGAGGTTTTGTCCTTGGGGGGAGTTCTCAGCTGTCCTCCCCTAAAAAACCTACTGAGTCCCATAATGGCAGACTTCCAGGAGAACCCTTGGGTTCCTTGAATGTTGTGTGGTTACCACCAACCCCAACTGTACCCAGAGATGCTAACGTTTCTCCCCAGAGCAGTCCCAGCATGGCAAGTTCCCAATTTACTGGGAGTTCCAGCTTTGGAAAATCCCAGGATGCTGCAAAATCTCACCCCTCAGGTAAAAAATCTGTCAGCAACACCAAAGCTTTCATCAATATAAATGGATCTCCAGTAAGAATTCCTGGTACTGGTAAACGTGAGACAAAACCCTTGAACAATCAGACGGAAATCAGCAGGGCAAAACAAAAATCTTTTGATGACCTCTTCCACAACAAAGGAGTAAAGTCTCTTCTCAGATCAGGGGTTAGTACTTCTAGTGCTTCCAAATTACCAAGTGAGACCACAAGACTATCTGATGCAAGCAATGGAAGGATATTAGAGGACACCTTGACCTCTAAGAGCTTTACGCATTCATCAATTGAAGGCACTTCCTTGAACGTCAAGAAGCCCATTATCCCCATTTCCACCCCCCCTGGGAGCTCCAGACCTGGGCCTTCTGGAAGCTGTTCGAATTCTAAACACCTCAAGTCACCTGAAAAATCAGGGTCCACTGTGCCAGTTTCCAGAAAGAGACCTTGGGACAGTCACCTCTCCACGCACATCTTTGATTTCTTTCAAAGGACATCAGGTGGGTCTGACCTTAGACGGCCAGCGGAGAAGCTTCCGGCGTGTGTGCCCCCTCCCTCCGCACTGGCCGGCCCCAACAGTGCTTCATCTCTGACAGTTAGTTGTCCCGTGTGCCATATCACCGTCCTGGAGTCCAAAATCAATGACCATTTAGATTCTTGCCTCGCACCCTGATCAATGTTACAAATCATGACCTTGCAACAAAAGTTTAACAGAGGGCATGTTCCAGAATGCTGATTGGATAGAGGATTCAGATTTCTTTCAGTCAGCTCGTTTAAATTGTTTTGTACTTAGCTGAGCCTGTTATTTCAGTATTTTTGTTCTAAAACACCAGTTTGTTCTAGATAAATACAGGTTTGTTTTCGTACACCTCCGTTTACCCACACTGTGGCAGCACTCCATGCTGTTCCACCTTGGCAGTGCATTTTAATCCTCTGACTTCTTGCAAGGTTCCCAGAAAAACTGCACGAGCGAAAATCTTCCTAAATACAGCTTCTGCAGTGCCATTAAGAAATTAATCAGCTGTGAAATATTTCTCGTTTTTATATTTTCGGCCATACAGTCAACAGATTTATTTTTAAAGATTTTTTAAAAACGGACTTAAATAAATTTCACGGTTGTGCAAAATAAACTACAATAAGGGCTGTTTCTAAAAACCTCACAGTGCTGCTTGTTCAGTGCCTACACTTGCTTTTACACTGGAGGTCTTGGTGCTTCAGTGACCTGGATAACTGCAGGTACAGCCTAGTAGAGAGCGCTCGCCAGTTTTAATGCTGTTTTACTAAAAGCTAAAAAAAAAATCTGTATAACTTATGCAGTCAGTTTTTTTAAGACCTGGTTTATGCTGCTCTCACATCAAGACATGCAGGTTTGTAATACAAATTCAGAATATAGAATTTAGCTTAATGGTCATTGCATTTCATTTTTGTTTTTCTTGTTTGTTGTGGTTTATTTAATTCTTTTTTGTCTTTGGAAAATAAAATATGCAGCTTCCATACTGTTTTGTTCAATATCATTTATGCAGTGGACACAGAACTACTTTCACATAAAACTGTTTTCAGATTGTTGACAGTTAAGTCAGATGAGCGTGTGTGTTTGTGTGTGTGTGTAAAAATAAATCATGTAAGTGGCATGTATGACAATATAGAAATAATAGCTTTTTTATACACAGAACTAGTCAAGCAGTGTTTTTGTTTATTTGCAAAATGCATTACAGTTTCAGCCAGGGCCACACCCACATTATGTAGGCATGTTTACATAAATATGTACGTCTCAGACAAGTGGAATGAGGTAAACAATTGTAAGGAGCAAACCTGAGTGCAGAATCTGACTTGGTAACGGGGTACCACAAAGGGTTGGCAGTCTGCCCGGAACCGAGAGCTGAGCCAAATGTGAGGCGCGGTCGATAATCATCATAGGGAAAGAGAATGATCAGAGAGCTGTCACCATGTCGATAGTAACGTCGCAGGATGGACTGACAGGTGCGATAGACGCTTTATGGGAGCAGACAGACATTTCAGGCCTGCTGATTGGCAAACACCGGAATGCCTGGCAGCCAAGCTGAGAATAGACTGACGGCAGCAGGAGGGGCGGCGGGCGAATGAGACCGATGGGCAGGTTCCGAGTCTGACGGCTTATCCCACACCAAACAAAAACAGTAGGGTGGAACTTTACAAGGCATTTAACTGTAAACGTTCGTGCTGAGTACAGGTTTAATTTTCTTTCTTGCCTGGGGGAGTGGAACACTTTTCTGTTTTGAGAAATCATGATATCTGTCCTCAGCTGATTAAATAAAAACTTCACAGCAGACAGTAAAGAATATTCTCTGCTTGACCAACAAAATCTGATAATTTAAGGTCCCAGAAATAATAATAATAATTTATGTCCGGTAATTTACATTTTCACTGGCAGCAGCTGCAAAAACCAGAATTATTTCTTTTAAAGGACAGAAACGTGTTCCAAATCGCCTTCTTGTAATATGATATGTGTTCAAACGGTAGCATAAATATAATGACTGCCATAAACTATAGTCAAGACGGAGCTAAAGAATTCCCTATTTATAAAGCGTATAACGTTTTAAAAATGAAGCTTCTTTTAAAGTGCATTAATCTATAGAACAATAGATATACAGGTAAATAATATTATCCCGAGTGTGGGCTGCTCTTCTCTTTCTCTGGTCTTATGGCCCTTCTGTTCATATTTGGAATAACCTTGACTATCCTAGGAAAGCTGCAGCTCAATGCATTGTTCAGCAGGGAGGAATAAGTACTCTGAATATTCAGTCACCCTTTGCTGTCCATCACACTGGGGGGGTAACGCCCAGCCAGCTAGGGAGTCATTTAAAGGGGCAGGAAGCGATCGGCTGCCACGGCTTTCTGCTCATTAGCTGTCGTTTGACGTCTGGGGGTGTTTTTGGGAAACTGGGCGGACCGGTGCTCGGCGACAGTGCTTGTCTTTGAGCGACCAAACACGGGGCGCAGATTTTAACCAGCCCGGATCGCGAAACTTTCAATAAGTTATAAATAAGATGAGCGGCAAATCCGCGAACGGGGCGGCCGCAGGGACCCCGGGCTGTATTGAAGGTCTGCCGCCGCTGCCGAAGAGCCTGAGCGGCTTGCTGAACTCGAGTGGCGGCTCCTGGAGGGAGATGGAGCGGATGTACGCCAAGAAGACCATGATCCAGGACGACCTGAGCCGCGGCCGGAGCCACACGGACAGCCTGGCGGCCAGCAAGCCGGCCAACCTGGACGCCGCGCTGGCACTTCTCAGGAAGGAGATGGTAGGAAACGCTACCCCGGTCACATGTAACACTGTTATTTAAACACGATCAAATGTTTGTCAACAAAGAAGCAACAACTGCTTACATCCTGAGTAGGGTGCGTTGCAACTCAACAAAGCATTTTTATAGTTTGTAGATAATTACTCTGTATAGGCTATTTCTTTAAAACATCTTATTGATTTTAGTGGAAAATGTGTTCTTTATTATGATTGTGCGACGTTTTGTATAGCTGATTCACAACGGCGAGACACTTCTAGAAACGCTTAAACAAAGGAGCCGTGAACTACGTAGTTCAATAGAGGAGTTTATAACAGGGCTGCCGCAGCAGGAGTCATTCTCTATTGGTTTAACTTATTTTTAAGTGACTCTGGTGCCGGCCCTGAGTTGTGGTCTGACCTTCTAGAGATTAACTATACTCCCACACCGTATTTTTTTGTAACTTTCTTCTCATGGACTTCCTGGCCATTCGATCGTTTTCCAGGTGGGGCTGCGTCAGCAGGATATGTCGCTGCTGTGTCAGCTGTGGTCTCTACACGAATCCATCCAGGAGTACAAAGGCAGCTTCCAATACCTCACTTCTGGCTCCAGTTCAGACGGACCTTACGGCATGGAGAACGGCTACTTCGACGAGGATGAAGAGTATTACCAGGAGGCAGGTTTAACCCCGACCGAGCAGCCGGATGCCAACGGGAACTCTTCCCCCAATGGGGATGTGAAGGACAAGTGGCTACACGACACTTTCCATATCACCATTTGAATGACCATTGAAGCAGTGCTTTACTTGTTGCTTCCATATTCTAAGTCCTTTTACTAGAAGCAATATTTTTAGAAAACTCTATTTGCCAGTTTCTTCATTGCTGGCATTTGGTCAATTTTTCAGCAGACTTTTATATTTGAGTATAAATTAAATTGCTTATTTATTATATATAATAGTTGCATTTTTTAATTGACTCAAGGATTTTGGACAGTTTTTGAAAATATATTACTTCTATTTACAGATAAGGGTAAAAGAATCCAAGCAAATGGATATACATGTTTTCATAATAGTTTGTTCTCTACCCAGTGTAAAGGTATAATGCTTCTGTTTACGTAATCAATTTTAGATACCGGGCAGCGTAAGCAAGCTCGTATCCTTTACTTATAATGGATGTGGCTTGTTGTGAAAATGAAAAGATGGACATCTGAGTTCAAAGTTCACATCGAGGACAGATCCGCACGTCATCCTTAACGAGATGTGCTTTGATCCCTCTTGGATTTCCAAAACATTTTCGAGCTGTCAAGGCTGAGCGCATCAAGTCGGATCACGCCTTGTGAGCAGTTGGTGTCCACAGTCGTCTTGTTCCCTGCTTTAGCGAGCGCAAATCCTGGTGGCCCTTAACAGAAGGCTGCACTAATAAGTAAATGTGTTAATGCCATGTCTTGTACCTCTGTAAGACCTCGGCCTAATTCCTGTTAAGTTCAGCGGCTGCCTTTAACAGAAAAACAAAAAACATCATGGCTGTCTACCAAAGGAAACTAAGGGCAAATCTGGAGGCATGAAAGAATGGCTTTCAGATGCTAAATTGCTGTTTGCGAGTTTGTTCCACGTCTGCAAAACAGTAATAGGTTTGTGGTGCGCTAACCAAAGACCAGTGCGGAAATGTCTGTGAAAACACAATACCACACCTTATCCGCAATGCTCAATATTAAACTGTTTTGTCACAAGTGCTGCTTTTTCTCTTTTAAAATGGCACTTCTAGTACTTGAGAAATTAAGAAATATTTTGTATGCCTAGGGGTTGTCGTCATAGACATGGCTATCATAGAGAGCGTTTGATATTTGTTATTAACGGCTGTTGCTGATTGGTTAAGGGTGCATGTGATAACCATGTATGTTTAAAATTGTTATTGTAGATTTAAGAGTAGATGTGACAGTCCCAATATGCAACCTTAAGCCTTTAATTTTGGAGCATTCCACTAGTTTGCCCATCGTTACTTTTTAAATGTACATTGTCCTGTTTTTCTTGGAAATGCATCCACGTTAAGCTCAGTGTGCGTCAGACTGAAACCGGCTTTTGTGCGTTGATAGTTTGCGTTCTAGAACCCCAGCAAAATCTCGTGATAAATTTCTGCCTTTCTAGCTCTTTGATTGAGTACATGCTCTGGTGAGCATTTGTTCTCGCAGTGGAGATGAGATGTGACCTTTCTCTCAGCAACCCCCCCCTCAGTGTGCCTTGAGTGCTTCTGTACTCCTGTCATATTTGACTCCCTGAATACTTAAATAATGAACCAGGTCTGCGTAATCGCTCTCACAACTGATGCATCTCCAGTTTAATCAGCAACTTCTTGCATGATCTGTGTGCTTTCCTTGTGTACAGCTTAAAGTGTTATTAGTAATGTTTTTGATTTGTCAGATCTAATGTTTGACAAATGTCCGCTTTGCTCTGAAATCCACTCGGCCCAACATGGCTTCTCCTCTCTCCTTTTTGAAGGCAATGAAGCAGAGATGTTCTCACTTGCTGAATAAGACACGACGCTCCCTCATACACACTCTGGGGAGCCTTATGCACTTTTTTTTTTCCTTTTTTTTTCTATTCACAAGGATTATGTACATTTCTAAACAGTTTTGCAGCATTTCTTGATTTCATCTTATTCTAATCATGGACTCATGGACAGTGTACCGTATATACTGTGATATTTTGATGCATGTTCTTCCCCCGCTCTTTTGGCAGTTAAGTGCATTGTGGTCTTCATCCATTTCTTAAACTTTATCACTTGCTGTATGACCATACTACTGTTACATATTTGTGGCAGTTTTTTATCCTCTCTAATGTGAACCTGTAACTTATGCATTATTTAAAAGAAACCAGTTGTATTCTTGGTTTTTAAACTTGTGTATGGGTACAACATGCAAATTAAGGTGGAAAAAAAGTGTGTCTGTGATTTCTTCAATCAGCAATGCCTCTGTAGTAGAAGGTTGTTGGGTCATCTTAGGGCATATGGCCGAATTTGCTGCACGAGGAAGGACGTTTGCTTACCTCTGCTTCTTACACACCTGTCTGGTACTTCTGACGGCTCTCCTGCAAGGTATCACGTCGTGTGTGAAGACTAAGACTGAGTTAGTAGTTTGCCTTTAATAAATCTGAATGGACTGGAGGACACTGCAGTGACAAAGACTTTTTCATCTTTTCTCTACATGAAGAAAGACCGGTTTACATTTCAGGTGGTTTGTTCATTTTATATGTTAAAAGTCTGGAAATTCCAGAAAATACAGTCTAATCCCTATTTAATGGCCTCATTGTGGTGCTCAGAGCCATTCACTTAATTCTATTCATCCTCCGCAAAATAAAACTACAATTGTGATGTCACTGCATGCATTTCACAATCTCTGCGTTAATATCTCATGTAGACGGCACTGCTGGGTATAGCTTTGGATCTTGTTAGGCTATCTCTGCTCTGCTGAGTCAGCTGAAGTACAGTCCCCTGTTTTCTGCTTCATCATCTTCATTTTGATGCATTAAATCTCAGCTCTGTCTATCCGGCTTGAGTGCGTCGCTTTAAGTGCCGATTCTGCTTTCCCTAAATGTGTGGGATGTCTAATTCCCATCGTAAGGGTGCTTTCCTCCTTATCCCCATATTGAAATATCTTTGAGCAGCTGCAGGTTCAATTGTTTATTCCTGATTACGAGGCATTCAGAGTAAAACTGAAGGAATTTCCTGTTGCGAAGTCAGCGTCCTGAAGTAAACTTTTGCACAACTTGGCTCTTGAACACGCACAGCAGCTCGACGCTGCGTAGAAAGCACGGCTGGCTGCGTTTCATGGTCAGAAGCGGGTCCCAATTTATAGCAGGAGGTGTAAACAACAATGAAAGTAAAACCTCTATGCAGATCACAGGAATCTAAAAGGAATCCTGCTGAATATTGCCCTATGACACTTTCATCCCCTAAAAGGAATGTGTGTGAAACTGGAGATGGACATGCTGTACCCTGCTGTGTGCCATGTATGTCGTCCAGCACCTGGTCTGCAGACTTCACAAGATAAAAAAAAAAAAAAAATCTCATCCAAAAAGTGAGGCCTAGGCGCATGTTGCCTGCCTCCTTGGATGTTACTCAGCTAGACCGTTAGGGAGTCATCGCCATGGTGCTACTTCGTGGTTTCCATGGTAATTTATCATGGTACAATAGTGACATCATGACACTGAACACTCCTTCAGAATATGGGTTGATGGGTGCGCTCTTTCTGAACGAATTTCTCAGATGAATTAAAACACACAAGTCCCCTCAGGCTTTAGCTTCTGGTGAAAGTACCTATTAACTGGTAATCAGCGTTTATAGGCATGTCTTTGCATGTATGTTTCTTCACTACATATCTTTCAAAACAGCAAATCACTGCATCTCTCTGAACAGACCTGCAGATGTGGATGTTCAAATTACTCTTGAAACCAGATACCTGGAACTGGGCTTAACTTTGACAGAATTTTCTATACCTCATCTTATTAAAGGTTTGTCTTTGATCTTTTTTTATCTCTTTTTTGGCCGTTATATCAAGTGCCTTTAAGGCAGGGATGGGTAACATGATCTATAGAGGGCCAGTGTGGGTGCAGGTTTTTGGGATGACGTCTCAACGTTATGTACATTATGTTTCCTTACCTGACAGAGTCTCACCTGTTTCCTGGAAGAACAGCTTTACTACAACTTGTTTGGGAAAATATGTGAAACTACATACAATTTAATTTCACACTAAATGAAACTTGGTCAATTCATGGCTCGCACTCAAAATAAAGCATGCTGGTCCAATCCTCAGCTCATCCATTTCAAATTTGTATGAATTTTTCAATAACTTCTAAAATCTCCTCAAACAGTATACTGAGGTCTCACATAGTACCCAGCAGCCAAAAGTAATCTTCAGATTGTCATGGGTTCAACGTGACTCCTGTTGCACTAATCAGATCAGCTTAAACATCATTTGCCAGGCTTGAAAAGCTTAAACATCAAAGCCAGTAAATAATATGAAATTCCAATTAGGTTAGTCCAACAGTATCTTTCATAGTAAGAAATAACCAGTATATTTACTGGGGAAGAAACAAATTTCAGTCACCCCCCTCCTCCCCGATTCAAATTCTTCCAAGCACAATTTTTCTTTTGTTTTCCAGCCTGTGTGATGTCTCCCAAAAGAGACATTTGCAATCAAATGCCACCACTGTGGACTTTCAATAGCCCCTTTCTCACCTTGAGGAGACGTGCGTTGGGTTGAGCAAAGGGAAGACTGGCGTACGTCAATTTTTTGGCCTCGGCCAAGGATCTTCCCTCGGAAGTTACGCTCATCTGCTCCTGAATGCCATTAATCCAACTGAACACACCCCAGCCCTTGAACATCCCACGAAGCCACAAGCAACATTTGCCCTGCGAAAGGAGCAAATTTATAAGCAATTTATGTTTCTGTTGAGCATTTATTCTATGTTTATTTTATTATTATTTTTGTTTTGTAGAAGCACCAAAATAGAAAGATGTGAGGATCAGTGAGCCCCACAGGGCACGGTGCATTCGGACCGTGAAGTTCCTCTATTAGCTTTGTTTATCTTTGACATGCGCTAACAGGAGCATTAGAGCAATGCCTGTTTATAAGAAGGCCACCTGGAGACTATGAGGAATTTTCCCAGATCCCATATGGATCGTTTTGGGGGAGGGCCATTCTTTGGTGCACCTCTAAGCCTAAGGGTATGCAGGCAAACATTCAGAAGCTTGTCACAGCATGAAAACCAAAAACACCTCGAGACACTTCACCCTAACAAATTCCGAGATGAGGAAGTATGTGACATGTGAATAACATATCTGTACATATCATGCTACTTCATAGGTGAGGAGAATGAGTAAAGGAGAATTTTAAAAAGACAGTGAAAAATTGATGAAGCCATTGGGTAGTGAGTACAAGCAGCATGTGACACCAAACTGAAATGGTCTCGTTTCTTCTCCATTCTCACTTTACAGATGATTTATCTGCCGAACGGGCGCGCAAGTTCTCCCAGACCATGTGTGTCGAATACTTGCAATTCCACACCTTCTGGTGGAACTTCGCACGTTGACTTCCACAGATTCAGTTGGGATGATTCCAAGAGACCCTGGGATACAGGAATCCCCAAAAAATTGAAACATGTGTTTCCTCTGGGCCCAAAATCTCTATCGGAGCGTCTGCTCATCAGTCTAATGGATTTCCAGTCTGATTCATATGTGTGTGTTGGCGGAGATCACTGCTGTCTCAGTTCTGTTATTCTAAAAATAATGTTCGTCTCAGTTTCTTGAACTGAGCAAGTCATGCACGCGTGAAAGGTAGTTGAAGGGTCACAGCCTGCGGCCAGGATGCCTGTATGTCTCACGCCTGACTGCGGCGTTTGCTCCTGGGGGGTTATTTGTTCTCAGCAAAGGCTGAGTTTCAGCCGACGGCCTTTTTGCAAAATGCCCAGGAAATTCTCGACATTGTTGCTCATTTCAGTACACGGGGCAGTTAGCTGAAAAAAAGCTACAGTCCCACCCTGTCCTTCCAAAAAAGAGACTTCTCACAGCGGTGCTCCAGCATATGAGACGGCTGCATCTATGAGTCAGAGTAACTTTCTAGATGTGAATTATGGAAGAGAGAGAAAAAAAAACTTTATTAAAAATCTCAAAGTAACATTAACAAAAAACTGAAAAAAATCCTTTAGTATTTCATACACTGGCTCAATAAACACTTGCCAACAATTCTTTGCCCATGGTTTAAACTATTTTTACTGTTTATATAAAATAAAGTCTCACCGTTAAGCTGAAATTCATAAATTATTAAATGGATGGATGGTATAACCACTGACAACTAAAATATGACATATGTAAGTATCATCAGATTATTAAGTAGCACATTCAGATTTTAAGATAATAAATCATTCTGCAGGCGCTTGGGCTTCAGACATATCTCATTGCCTCTGGTGTCACCTCTAAGCAAAGCCTTAAAATGGCCGAATGGGATATGTTACATCACAGGTGTTGAAAATCATTCTGTCATTCCACATTTCTATCCTTCCATGCTGGTTGTGCTGTCCCACGATTCAGTGTTGGGCAGTTCTTTTCCTCCATATTGGCAAAGTTAAGTTGCTTCTTGTAATAATATTTAGTAATAAACTGCTTAAAAACGTGTTATGTCAGATGAATTTCATCAATCGACATATTGTTTAATCTTTAAATTCCACACAAATGTTACAAAATTTCCCCTACGCTAGCTAAATACATTCATCTTTTTTAAGGGGCACAAAAAATGTGATACTTCTTAAATAATACCAAGTGCTCCAGCGCTTATTAACTCCGGTCAACTAAGTCTCTGCCACAATATTTTGAGAACATTGCCACGGGGCCGACTCAAGTGTCTTTGCAGGTCCAGCCTTGAACAGGAGAGGTGGGTCCAAACGCCAGAACCAAAGGGGTTCCTGTATGCTTCACAGCAGATTGTGGATCTTTTTAGCCATACCAGTTTCCAGCAGCAAACCAAAGAACACCGCCATGACAGCTAGCCTCCTGCTGATGTTCAAAATAACTAAAAGGGAGAGAAAACAGGTTATATTTAAAAACAGAAGATATTTAACACGAATGATGAGTGAAATAAATACAAGTAATGAAAAGTCAGTTTTCTCTGTATGTTTTAAATTACCGACGGTCTTTTTTTCATGGATATGGAACGAAGAAATAGCGCCTCCATGTGGCACATATTACTACTCACTCATTAGCCTGTGAATCAGTTCAGCTTTTTATACTCCATTATTTTTCAAATAATGAGTCAATGGGATTAAACAGGCAACACCCGTTGTTTTTGGGACAATGTTGCATTATTACGTGCTACAGTAAAATATTCTGCTGCTTAAATATGTTGCCTTGTATACAGGTATATTTTTAATCTAGACTTAAACAATTATGTAACTCGACAGGATTCCTTAATCGTCTGGACCCTAATGCCTACCTCGAATAGCCTGGGAGTTGGAGGCGAGCACGAAGAGTCTAATAAGCCCGAAACATAAGGGTGAGTAATCATGCTCCCATATGACAGCGGGTATAAGCAGCAGCTTGCCATAGCAGGAGAGCAACAGGGCTTCGAACAGCAACTGCGGCTTCAGGTCGGCCCTTCGAAGCCGCTGCAGGAGCCACAGGAACGCGAGCACGCCTCCGAGGAAGACACCCAGCTCTGAAAGACAGGGACCCGCCCAAGACAACCACGCAGGGTCAAACCTGATAACAGGGCACAAACTTTTACACTGAGAAGAAGGGAATCTCACATGCATCCCTCTCCATCAGATCTACCGTCAGTCCGTCAAACTAGTACGTAACCCTCGGTGTGTCTAACCGCAGGTCGCCTACATACCCAGGGCTGCCAAACTGAACATCCCATAAAAATCCCATTCTTTGGTATATCGGATGATATCCGCCGGGTCAACAGTCTTTTCAGAGCCTGGTAGCTGCGACCACCTCAGATACGCCTCACAGAGCAGGCAGAAAACACACAGTTTCCCATGAATCTGTAGAAAAGGGAATCGAGGCACTGGCATGAATAATGAGAGCAATTGAGCAACTGGAGTCTGGAGTTACTGAATCTGCAATGTATTTTAAATATAATCTAAAACAGTAATGCATCACAATGGGATAGAACTAATATAATTAATGACAATACTCCAATATGTAGGGTCTTTTAATTACAAACTCACATTTATTTTGGTATTGAATAAAATGTGTCGGAACGCCTGAGTCTTGCATAATATTGCATCGATTAGAATGATCACTGGGTCATATTCAATGTACTTGTCCACGGGCTTCCGGCACGATTCCTGAAAGAAAGGATGCATCTCACAGGTCACGATCAACAGATTGTACTGCACTTAAATCATCTGCGAGCAGCTAAGAGACGCCCGACAGATCCCAAATACTGGATTTTTACATAAGCATTTCCATTTTCATAATGATTAATAAAGTAACAACAACATTTTTTCTGTAGTTTGAGTTACATACTGGACAGCGCAATGCTCATTTCGTAGCTCACTTAAAAATTGGTTTCTTGCTTCCATTACCATCTCCTCGATTTATACCATTACTTACACATATCGTAATTTTCAAAATCCCATTTCTGTAATCTCTGTAGAGTTCATGGGCATCTGCGTTACACTCTATGCATCTAAACGGTGCCTGCTCCATTCTCATGGTACACAACTGTCAGCCGGCTACTTCAGTCCCGACTTCCTGGACTCAACCTGGAGGTGGGTCTGCCACGTCAGACTTCCAGGGAAATGTAGTTTTTAGTGTCGATCTCCCGTCACCTACTTTCTGCCGTTTGAGCGGAACGAGTCAGCAACAAAGAACTACATTACCCATGTACCAGCGCTTTTAACCTGCTCATAAAACACAACATGGCACCTGCTGGCCGGGGTGCTGTTGTGGTTGCGCTTTCATTACAATGTTTGTGCCAAGCGATTTTTTCCACCGAGCACTTTTCTACTCTTACGTTCTTCAACAGTGAGCTGCACAAGCATGGCTGTAACTCTCCCTCCGAGTGGGAAGAATATGCCGGAGATTGTGGTGAGGTTTTATTTACAGTTTTGCCACGTCCTCCGAAGTCACTCGCCGTAATGCAATAGAGGCGTCTAAAACACTTCCGTATCCGTTGACATTAGATCGCTTTCTGGCCAGATGGCTCACCACGATCAGGAGTAGGGGTCGGCGTGTAATTAACATCTGTTAGGCTAGTGAAAGCGCAGGAATCTTTCGGTTAAGAAAAATCGGTTGTAGCAAGGCATGGCTTTCCTTAAACGATGACTCCGCTAAATCAAATGATTGAACTTTGCTGCAGGTAGCCATACAAACTTCATTTATTACATTCCATCGTATATTAATACATTTGGGAGCTAAACAGACTCGAACTGACTGTCAAAACGTTGCTGTCTGCAAAGGTCTGATAACACGCCAGCAGTAATCAGTCCTCAGTATTGTGGTGCTGAGCTGTCATCCAGTTA
The DNA here is from genome assembly GCF_048594095.1 of Paramormyrops kingsleyae. Lineage (NCBI taxonomy): Eukaryota > Metazoa > Chordata > Actinopteri > Osteoglossiformes > Mormyridae > Paramormyrops > Paramormyrops kingsleyae. Next base: position 6,929,262 of record NC_132815.1, on the reverse strand, counting down.
CTTATTCGTTACTGTTTTCAGCTTCACTGTTTTCATGTATGCCAAGTAAAACTAAGAACACAATGCGATTTTAACTACAACTATCATGATTGAATTTTAGATCTTGTCATATTTATAACCACTGTTTTCCCTTCTCCCGGTTAATATAGTGCCCGTATGTAAAGCTTCCGATTATAAACAACGCAGTAAAATTACGTTAAAAAAACAACAGTTCTAAATGTTTTGAAATGTATGCAGTTCTATTGTATTACATTTAGAAATAATAATAGGACAGTGGGAAAAAAAAACAATTTTATGGTTTATTTTGAATTGTGTAGTTTAGACTTTACGCTAATGTTCAAAGACCTTTGAAAGGGAAGTCCTACAGTGGGCAGTTCCAGGTTTGGCGCAAATGTGGCCATTGAAAAGCGTAAGCGATGGCTGTGTGGACTGTAATATTAATGGGACAGGGTTGTGTGTTTTATGCCCTGGTCCTCACTGCACCAGCTGTATTAATATGCATGTTCTCTCTTTGTGAAGAGTCATCTGCGCTCCAGCTTGAAGATCCAGACTGTGAAGAAGCCGGCAGCCCCGCTTGTGAATCAGTCTTTTCGCTGAATGCAGAGAAGATTCTGGTAAAAGCTTATTTTATTCGGTTATTTTTTCGTCAGCGAATAAACATTCAACTGACAGTTTTAGACTAGGGGTCTCCAACAGTGACCACAGTGCATCGCTATGAACGCATGCTAGAAACTGCTTTGATGTCGCTAAGTCTGTGTTTTAAGCAGAGCAGGAAACCTGTTTTCTGTATAATTTATCAGAAGCAGAATTGAGGGACACTGTTTTGGATTGTCTTCCTTGTCACCCTGTTTAGCATTTGTATTAATGTACTGGAAATGTACTTTTGTAAAATCGACACGAACATAATACCAAAGCTCAACAAAATGTTTACATACGCACACGTTTTCATATTTTTTTGGGGGACCGTCCACTAATTTCTAAGGGCATTTTTGTTATACTTTATTTTTTATCACCAGAGCCAAGCAAAGCTGTTAATTGAGCAGAAGCGATTCCCATTTGCTGTTGAGAACCCAAACACAAATGAGGAGTTAGGTAAGTGTGGATGGAAAAAGATCAACTAATAATCTTCACATGTGTGTATATTGTACAAAATCTCTCCAGATGTCCTTAGATGCCTGCTTCTCTCAGCAATAGGTTATGTGCTTATTGAAAATGGCCTATATGATGAAGCAATCAAACACTTCTCCTTGCTGTTGCAGGTTTGTAACAATTTATAACTTGAAACGAGTGTGTTTATACTGTAAATTCTGTCAGTGACACTTGAATCTGAGCTTTATCACAAGCGTTACATCTGTACATGTTTTGTATAATGGCAATATCGTGTTGGCCAGTTGGCCTTAATTTTGCTTTGGACTGATTTATGACGCAGGGGGACCCAGAGCTGGTCAGTGCCATCTATGGTCGGGGGATAGCTTATGGGAAGAAAAGTTTACAGGTAAGCTGCTTCTCTCCGTCGCTCAGCCGGCAGCACACTGGCGATGACGATCGATCGCGGGCAAGGTCGTGTCGGAGTGTCACGATACGGGACGAGACCGTCTCTCTCCGTCCGCAGGATATTAAGAATGCAGACCTGGCGCTGTATGAGCTGGGCCGTGTCATCACCATGGAGCCGAGCCAGCCGGAGGTCTATGAGCAGCGGGCAGAGGTGAGGATCTCGCAGAGAGGGACCCAGGGGAAGGCCAAGGGATTTGACTTGGCGTCAGGATCCTGTTTTGCTCACTTAGCGTTGTTAAAAGGACGTCAAAGGATTTGCATTTAGCAGACTATTTAATCCAAAGTGATGTGCAATTCAAAGCAGGATTAGTCAGTCCCAGGAGCAAAATAGTTAAGGGCCTTGCTCAAGAGCCTGATGGTGACATCAGTCTGCTGACTGCAGGATTTGAACCTGCAACCTTCTGATCATGGGCACAGTGTCCTAACCCACTGAGCCACACACTTACTTATTTTTCTTATGTTTTATTTTAACATCATAAAAAAAATAATAAAAAGACTGCAGCCGGGAGCATTACAGGGAATAAAGTTGGGAAATACTTGGAGTAGAGTATCAGCATTAAAGGTGAAACACGCTTTACTATCAGTTTTGAGTCCCGGGGTCATTATGGTCACCCAAGCTGTTCTGGGCTGGTCTTCCCTTTGCTGATCTATGGCATGTTGCCATGGAGACCTCACGGTCAGCACGTCATGCCGTGTTCTCATAATGAATCTGTTAAAATAATCTTTTGCGTTCTGCCGAGATTAACCGACCCCTTACCCTGACCGGCTCGCAGATACTTTCCCCACTGGGACGGATCAGCGAGGCCCTGAGCGACCTCTCCAAAGCCATCCAGCTGCAGCCCTCAGCCCGCCTCTACAGGCACCGGGGGACTCTGTTATTCATGTCTGAGGTAGGTCTGCTGGCTTCAATCCTGCCAGCATTCTTGCCCAAGCTAAACCACAGACAGTATGCTTTGGGCCATGAGCTGAGTACAGCTGTACCCTTTCAGGTGATCCCAAACATTGTAGGTTCAATTTCCTGCAAGATCTCTGTTGTGGTACTTTTGAATTGACGCATCTGAATTGCCTACAATAAAAAAAAAAAAAAATCCATTTATATTAATTTATAAAGTGTAAAACTGGAACCTTTAGAAGTCATAGGGGTTACAGCATGCGCAGGCCAATAAAGAAAATTATTTCAGTTGGTGGCAGTCCATTCAAACTTAACAGGCCAAAATAATCAGTAAAATATTTTCAATTTCCTGTTGAATGGTGATACTATGTCCCCTTTCTGCCTCTTTCATACAGGACTACACTGCTGCTTTAGAGGACTTTCAGCAGTCGTTGGACCTGAAGAAAAATCAGCCCATTGCAATGTTGTACAAGGGCTTAACTTTCTTCCACAGAGGAATGCTTAAGGTAAAGGTTCTGGTCTGACTGCAGTTCATCAGGTGCTGTGACTGAAGTCTTGTGGCTATTGGAAGCTCACGGCAACCCTTTATATCAATCAGATGTTGCCTCTTCTTGCAGGAGGCCATAGAGACGTTTAAGGAAGCGCTCGTGTTAAAATCAGACTTCATAGATGCATACAAAAGTCTTGGACAGGCTTACAGGTAAAGGCCGTTTTGCACCTGCCTGGTGCTACTGGTTTTGATGGTGACCCTGACCAACAGAATGTAGAGTGGGTTGCATGCAGAGGATGACTTGTTGCGTCCCGGTCTAGCAGCGATGGGGGGTGGGGGGTGGGGGACGATAAGGGTGCGGAGGACAAAGAAATGGCTTAACACAAGGGGTTGCAATTAATAAAGGATGTATTTTGGAAATATCGGGATAGGGGATGTGACACACCTGGGTGAACTCTGGGAGTGACAAAGGCCAAAACAATAAACAAAACCCAATGAACTACCTACATGCGTACCAACGAAAACGTCCCCAAACGGAAAGAAAAATAAAACAAAAGACAGTCACTAACCGAACCCTTACTAACCACAAAACAGAGACAAAACCTTGTACATGTTGAAAACAAATGGCAGTCACTCCCTGCAACCCTTAAACATATATTTACATAGTATTTATACGGTATTTACACAGGGCAACCAAATCCAATCCGTAATTCAAAGGGTAGTCGGTAACCAGACAGTAGTCAAAACACGGGTAAACAAATACAAAAGTCAAATAACCAAAACCGAATCGAAGTCTAAAAGCGCGAGAATTAAGAGCCAAAGCATATCGGAACAATAAGTCAAAAATACGAGCAAAAAGCTATCAGATGGGGGGGGTGAGGCGTCTTTTATAGTCCATGATTGGAGATGCGGGAAACGGGAACGAGGCATTGAAAACCAGTTCATCCAGTTTTGGCTCTGCGTTCATGGAGAGAAATGGAAAATGCGGAACCGGAATCTGAAAGCGAAGATGAATACACACACATATACACGCAGACAATACACTGTCACTGAAGGTGTATCTCCGGGTATGTGTAGGGAGCTGGGTGACTTTGAAGCAGCCATGGAGAGCTTCCGGAAGGCCCTGCTACTGAACCAAAACCACATTCAGTCTCTGCAGCTCCGGGGCATGATGCTCTACCATCACGGCAGCATCCAGGAGGCCATCGGCAACTTCAAGGTACCAAATGCGTCTCCCGTAACAAAGCTGCCCCTCCTGGCTCTTGTGGCGTCTCTCCTTCAGGTGTAATCCTCTCATCGTTCTCTTGCTTCTCCACGCCGGTCTTTCCCTGTCCAGTCTATTGTGGACTGTCTGGCAGGAAGCTCGGAGGGAGCAAAAACATGAACCGACTGTGGGTCCCCAATGACCGGATTGGGAAACACTGCTCTATACCAACGCTGTTACCAGTCAGACTTGCTGTTCTTCGCTTGTTTATCACCTTGCAACTTATTTCCTGTTGTGTCTCGCAGTCTTGGCCAGCTACCACGTTCCATATTGGGACGTTTGCGCGACTAATGCTTGACAGCTTTGACATCTGCCTGAAATATTTATCTCACGAACGTCCTTCACGCTGTCTCTGAAGTGTCGATTGAACCAGACAAATCAGATTTATCCGGTACAAATAGCATATCAGCCTCCGCAGTCCTGTCTGGACTTTCTATAAGCTTTTGCTCCCCACTTCTATCTTCATTAATATCCATGAGCTGCGCCTCTTGTCCTTGACGGGGAGTATGTCCCGCTAAGAGTGATGTCCATGTTTCTTGCAGAGGTGCCTACAGCTAGAGCCCTACAACGAGGTCTGCCAGTACATGAAAGGCCTGAGTCACGTGGCGATGGGGCAGTTCTATGAAGGCATCAAGGCGCAGACCAAAGTCATGCTGAACGACCCACTGCCAGGCCAGAAGACCAGCTCCGAGTATCTCAAAGTGAAGTACCTCCGAGGTAATTGGCACCACCAAGAGGCGACTTCTGTCATCTGTGGAATTCATATGTCCTTCATTCTTCCTCCTCCTTATCCCTAATTTTTTTTTTTTTTTAATCCTTCTTTTTTTTTTTTTGACAGAATATTCTCGCTATATGCACTCCCATCTCGATATGCCTGTGGCGGAGTACAACGTCGATCAAGATCTTCCAGGAAACTTTAAGAACCACTGGGCAAAAAACCTTCCTTTCCTTATAGAAGAATACGAGGAACAGCCAGGGTTACAGCCACACATAAAGTGAGTGTTTTTGTGTTACTTATTATTTTTAAAGCATCAAAAACAGAATGTCCATGGAGAATTCTGGCATTATAGTTGTGACATTTAGGCCCATATTGGTAAACAAAGTGCTTCAGAGTGTGGACAGGCTCACTATCAAGGAGGCAATTATCATCCCTCTTCATGTAACCTTTTCAGTTGAATATAGACAAATCCTCAAAATTCATAAATTTAATTTACATGCTAGAAATGCTTAGCATTTTATCAGCCTTATGGATGTGTCATCAGACCTTGAAAGGGCTCGGAATTGCCCGCATAATCAATAAATACTCAGCGGGAGTTTGTGCCAGACCACTGTCACCTAACCCTCTTCTCCTGTCACCTCAGGGACGTTCTACCTCAGAACTTTGACAGCTATAATACAGAAGTGCAGAAGCTCATTTGCACTGCCGATCATCTCGGTGCCCTTATGCAATACAACACGCCGGGGTTTCTCCCGAACCTGCGGGTACACAGAGGTGGGCGCACTTCCATCCCTTAGCATTTATGTATCTAGCAGATACTGTTCAGAGCAACATGCAGAGACAATGAACACACAGCTGTCAGATGGTCAATTAGGCAGCTAGGCTGAACTTCCAGTGGCTGCCCGGGGTACAAGTATAAGCTTCACTGGAGCATGAACGACACTTCCAAACATAGCAAGAATCTAATGAAGCAGCTATTCAAATCTCAAAACAAAGTGCAGCACTTAAGGATTTCGCCAGCAGTGATGCCTGAAATTATCAATGTTCTGTTTTGTTTACCTACATGAAAGCCAGGTGCTCCATAGAAATCCCATTGAAAAACCATCTGCATTTCATTTAAATATATAATACACTGTACATCTGCAAAAGTTAATCACAGATATGAAAGGCGATGCGAAGTCTGGTGGTTACCATTGGATATTATACTTTATTTGGAGGTGATAGAATAAAACATTTTGGGCCACTTAAGGCACAGCAGTATTAGATACGAGTACTTTGATCTGTGCCAGTCTTTTGTGAGTCCTGTGCCTGTCTTAGATAAAATAACAGTATTGTTTTACTGCAACCATATGGAGGTCATTAGAGATACTTTTGAATTCCTGGCTGAAGTCCTGCACTATTGTATTAAAAAGTAATGTTAGGGCTATCTCAGGAGGATTTCTGATAGTCTAAACTCTTTAGAAGGTCTGCAGCAGCTGGCAGCAGTTGTAAGATGAGCGATATCCAAAAAATGTGTGAGAGGTCAGTTTATGTGAGAGCAGATGAAGCTGTGGGTCTGGGTATCCCTTTGCTGACGTTGAGGCAGACGGCGTTTTGAGGGCAGGGTGGCTCGGGTTGGGCATAGATGCCTTTTGTAATGACACAAGTCTCACCGGCAGCCATGGGTCTGGCAACCATAGAGGTCATGCAGGCCATGCAGCGAACCTGGAGCAACTCCAAGGTGCGAGTCAACGGCAAGACCCGGCCGATGCAGTGGAGGGACATGTTCGACATCGCAGTGAAATGGAGGAGGTAGGAAAGGATGAGGCCTCCGCCAGCTGTGAGCAGTGTTGGGGAAGTTACTCGCAAAAGTAATGTATTGCAGACTGAGGTGGAAAGTTCAGGCCCAGAGTATAAATCCAGACCAAGGTTTTGTTTCAACCAACAAGTTGAGTACTCAGCTGGTCGGCTGAAACAAAACCTTGGCCTGGTTTGTACTTTTCAGGACCTGAACTTTCCTCCTCTGTCTGTAAAAGATTACTTTTGTGGGTAACTTCCCTAACATTGTACGTGAGGCAGTTTGCACAGAAGTCACAGCATTTGCATATACGGTACACATTATCTCACAAAATGGTGTGTTAATAGAGTGGTACATTCACATGTAATCTTGTCACCACAAGGCCACACGACAGCCAAAGCGAGGTGGACCTTGCTGTGAATGTCACCCGTTTCAGGGGTGTAACGTGTGCTTTACAGTCATGTCTCATTATTTCCTGTAATCACATTAATACTTCAGTTATATGAAGTGGGCTCTGCTTGTCTGGCAGAATCGCCGACCCGGACCAGCCCGTGCTGTGGTTGGACCAGATGCCAGCCAGAAGCCTCAGTAGAGGCTTCAATAACCACATTAACCTCATCAGGTACCTTCTGAAACCGAGCCTGTAAAATGTAGCATCAGATTACCATAGTACCGTGGGCAGTGGTGGCTTGATGGTTAGGGAAGCGCACTTGTCATTGAAAGATTGCTGGTTCGAATCCCCGACCAGCAAGGCACCACTGAGGTACCCTGAGCAAGGTTCAGCCCTGGGTTAAATGCGGAGGACACCTTTCATTGTTCTGCACCGTGTGCTGTGCTGTGGTGTGACAACAATGATCACTGATCACCAAATTCTAAATTCTGATTATTTACCCAGTCTGCCAACCCTTTGAATTTAAATATATCCCTGCTGGTTAAGGAAGTTTTTGGTGTTTTGATGTTAGTCTGTGATGCTGTTCCTTTTAATAAGGGTCCTCCGGTGACTGTTGGCAAGGATTTCCCTATAAAAATGAGTTCAACTGAATATTTTTTTTTTCTTTGTGTTCAGAGGCCAGATCATCAACATTCGATACTTGGATTATTTTGATAATATACTCAGCTTCATCAAAGACCGGATTCTAGTTTACCATGGGTAGGTGACCTCAAGAAACCTTCAGATAAGAGAAGAGGAACAAAGACTAGTTATTTGTGTTTTTATTAAGGAAAAAATCATTACAAATATAAAACTGTTAATATATGTGAACCTCTATTATGTAATCCTCAGGGCATATAACCCACGTGGAATAATTGAAGTTAGACAAGCTTTGGAAAATGTCAACAAGGTAGAAGACCTTCTTCCAATAATGAAGGTAAGTCAAAACTCCTCAGTCTCCCCGTCCGTCGTTATTTGCCGTTTGACGTACCTAACGCCAGGGGATAATTCTGTCATCAGCTTCTGGGTTTCCGCTCATTCTCCCTCCTTTCTCTCCCCTGAAGCAGTTTAATAGTAAAACCAGAGACGGTTTCACTGTCAACTCCAAGGTTCCCAGTTTAAAGGACCCTGGGAAAGAGCACGACGGCTTCACCATCACCATCACGGGTGACAGGTCGGTCTCCGCTGAGTGCATTCGCATCTCAACCCACTCTGCGATTAGTCAAATGCATTTTTTCTTTCATGGTAAGTGCTGTAGTCAAATCTTCCGAGAGTGTGAACTGACGCCTCTACGTGTGTTTGTGGTCGGCAGGGTGGGAAACATGCTGTTCTCCATAGACTCCCAGACCACGGAGGACCGCACAGAGCAGTACCAGTCCGAGATCGAGTTACTCTATAAGGACCTTACCAATAAGGGCAAGGCCCTAATGCTGTCCTCGGAACCTGGGGTACGGTACTCTTGCTGCGTCCCCCCCCCCCCCCTCACCCCGGACCCGCCGTCTTACCGTTTGTCTGAATATTTCAGACTTGGCTTTGTAAGAAATGTGAAAGGATATCGTCTGACAGACTGATGTGCTGGTCTTCAGCTGTGTTCATTCCATCCTTCCCACATGTTAACTCATAAAGCAGGAGGAGTATCGCTTGGGGGGAGGTGGGGGCAGGCTGCATTCCTAAAACCCAGATGGCCTCGCCCCCCCCCGGTCGCGAGCCCACTTACACTGCCCGGAAAGAAGTCTGAGGAATTCATTTTCCGAATAGCAGCTTATTGTAATGCTAAATGATATTCACACGCACACAAGGTTATGGCCTTACCTTTGCGGTGAAGTCAGACTGCATCCCCTGATTGAGGTGTCTTGTGTTCGTACTGTTTTTACAGGACGCAGATGCTGTCTGTAATTTGATCCTCTCCCTGGTTTACTACTTCTGTAACCTAATGCCCCTATCGAGAGGGTCCAGGTCGGTATCCAGGGCCCTTAAGGGGTCCCCTTCTTCCATGGGACTGAAGGGCATCATAAGCCCTTAAGACGCTGGTCTCCCAGCTAATAAATCTGTTTGTCTTGTTTAGTGTTGTGGCGTACTCTGTCGTCATGGGAGCGCTGATGGCCAGCGGGAAGGAAGTAATTGGAAAAATTCCGAAAGGAAAGGTAAGCGACAAGTTTGACCAATAGATAACAGATAGAAAACTCGGACCAAAAACACGTAGTTAAATATCCTGGCCTCTCTGTGCAAACCTGCCAGTTAGACCACTGCTCTATATTAAGAATAACTTTACGTACTCGATAAGTGATCACATGTACTCATTTCCAATATAATACAATAGATGCTTCCTACAAAATCTTGTTATGCAGAATTTTGCAGTAATAACTGGACTCACAAATACCGTCAAAGCAGACTAAATGCCTAATGAAAGTTTGACCAAATGTGATCATTTAAAGACGCTTTATAAGATGACGAGTCCGTTGATTTTTTTTTTTTTTTGTTTACTTACAACTTAAACTTCAAAGTAAAGTTTGATCACCAGTATGTTTCTTAGATGCTTAGGTTTTGTCACCTTGTCCACTCTCGTTATGAAAAGGAGCAGTTTACTGTGTATCAGCATGATCAGGTGTGATGCTCAGAATGTAAACATGTTGGTAATGAAATTGTGTGCAAATTGTCGTCATACCAGTTACGTATCAGACAGGTTGCAGAAGTGCATCTATGTAGAATTTGTCTTAATGCATTTGGTGCCACTCAGCATAAGAGGAGTTTTCAGAGAGATGGGTCTCTGCTGGCGTGAAAGGTTCTGTCTTTGTTGTGGTATTGGTCTGAAGGTTCTACTAGACATGGGACCTCTGGTCCTGTTCATCCTTATCTTTCCACTGACCTCATTGCACTACTGATCGGTTTCTCAATGACTGCAGCCTTTCCCTCTCACTGTTACTGTAGGCTCATTCCATAAGCAGGCCTTTCTGCTCCACATCTGGCAGTTTGCTGAACGTTACAGAAGTTCTGGCGTAATGCAGACCTTTTCACAGCTACTGATGTGGGAGATGACTGTACACTAATCAATATTATCTCTCAAACCTAAATCTCATGCTAACCTGTTGACTCGGGACAGCCTGGGGGCCCAATGGCTGCTTCTGTCATCTATTTGTGGACTTCCTGATTGGTTTAGCTAATCCAGTTACTGTCGGAATGCTTATAATGACTGAAATGTTGTCTGGGAATAATTCTGCACAGGGAGACGTTGGCATCCGTGCTGCGAGAGCTATAGAGACGATCCACTGTTCTCCTGCCCTCTTATTGTGCAGTTAGCAAGCTGCTTTTACTTGGCAAGCTTGCTTTATGGTTGGTGTGAATTAAATTGCTCGTAATAGTGTGGGAGCTGGGATTATCATCTTCCAGTAATGCCCTCAGCCCGCAGCTATTGTAAAGTGTGCTTCATTCGCCTGAGAGGAAATGTAAATGATTGTCATCTACTAGCAAAAATGAAGGAGTGAAATCCTCTATGAGAAAAAATGTAATTGAAATTTAGTTCAAACATAATTTATATTCATTGCTCCTACTTTGTTGGGATATTTTTTTAGGCAGCATAAAAAGGCACGATAATGCAAACCTGCCAGCTGTCGGTTCTTGCCTTGGCAGAGTTGCAGTCTATAGAGAACAAATGATGTCGTTGCAGCTTCTGCAGTGAACTAGGGATAAAGGACTTTAGTCACACTTCAGTGAAGCAAGCGGTTGTAATAAAAAGGTGATCTTAGCTCATGCCGTCTCTCAGTAAACACGGGGTGATGAGAAGTAGACCAGGGAGGCATCCTTCCTCTTCAGGGCCACCAGAATCCAGCTGAGTACTCGTGATTCGGCTGGTAATCAGTCCTATAATGTTCAGTAGCTAACAAAATCATGCAATAAAAACAAACATTAGCAGAAAGCAATGCACTTTAGCAGACTCGGTCTTCACTGTTGTTTCTGATTTAGCAGGTTTTTGTTGAACTGGTTTCAAATCTGATAACTCTATGCAGTATCTACATGTGAAGCTGATTATTGCATGTAGCTCATTTCGTGTAGCTTAATGGGGGAGGGTTGGTTACAGTCTCCGGAAGGTTGTGGGTTTGAATCCCAATGCCAGTTTTGGATAATTTTCTCAGAACATCCATCCTGGAGAGATTGCAGATGGGCAATTGGTCACCTGTGTAATAAATCAAAATCTGATAATTTTGTGTTGTGTCACACTGCAGCTGGGGAATTGCTGTTTTTGTCCATTTTAGTAATAGAAGTTAAAAATGTAATTATGATTTCACAAATGCAAAGTACATGTGTGCCTGATGTTATTGTGTACTACCTTAATGCTTGTTGTTTTGCATTCCTGGATTTTATATATTTAGGATAGAAACCTGTAAACATTATGACTGCAAACTGCTGCTGTGGTTGTCAAGTTTATAGGCTATAACTAAAGAAGGCGCTTAATAGGTTTCAAGTATATCCACGAATCAGGTTAGCTAGCTAGCAGTTTGCAGCTAGTAACTTTATCATGCTACATAATGCAACCCAGTTAGAATTTCTTTGTTGCACCATAACTGAACATACACAGTTAGTTAAAATGGCTCCATAGTTATTCGTTCAGATAACAGAAATATACTGAGCCTATTTTCAAATTTAACATCAGCATTAAAGAGTCAGCTGTACTTGAAAGTAATAAAAATATTGATACTGTTTCTGTTTTCAATATTAAACAGCACAGAAAGAAAGCGTCCCACAATTGCATCGTGTCAATGGCAGCAAAATCTGATATGGCAGCAAAAACTGACAGAACACCAGCCAAGTAATCATCATTGGGCAAGACCCTTGACTACATTTGCATTGGATGCTGGCCGACCCTGATCTCACCTTACTTGTGTTGTTTGGCCAAAAAGCTTTTTCTAAATTAATATATTCACACTCTGTCTAGTTTGTTTTTCTTCTTCAATCACGCCGTGTGAGCTGAGGACTGAGAACACAAAGAGAGAATTATTAAAACTAACTACTTGGGGCTTTTTGCCTCCCCTGAGCGCTATCAGAAAAACACAGCTGCTTCCAATCACACTACACTTTTTAAAAATCAGTCTCTTAAGAGAGCAGTAACTCTTCTCCATTGGAGTTTGGTCGTTAAATTTCCACACTTTTCCAGAACCCGCCCAGATACAGGTACTTTCTCAGACCTTCACATATTAACTGAGCAGACTTTAACACTGAAGAAGAAAAAAAAGTTTTATTGCTGCAAACATTTCTCCAAAAAAAACTGTTAAGTAAGCCAAAGTCCAATTATAATTAGAATCTAGTCAAGCTTCTTATTTCAGGAAATGAGTCCAGCATTCACATTAATGTAGCTTCCTGCACCATCAGCTGACAGGTTTATATTTCTGATGGTTAATTCTTAGTCAGTTTTTCCTTTTCTGTTCAGCTCTTAGATTTTGAGGCCATGACAATATCCAGCCCCGACAACTTCACTAAAACAGCTAAGAACTGGATGAATCTGAAGAGGTAGGTTTCGGGGGGGGGGGAGACATGTGGATGTTCCAATACAAAGATGTTTGTTGCGATGATTAGGGGCTCCGTAAATGTGATGTCCTGTAAAGTTCACTGGTGTGCGGGGGCTGGCAGTGGCCATTTTATTAGATACGCCCAGCTAGTAATGGGAGCCCTTGTTTGTCTCCAGACCTGCTTCAAAGCTGAATGAGATCTGTGTTCAGATAGTGCAGAATTGATTATTTTTGCAGTCTGGCCAGAAAATTAAAGCTAACATTCTTCTCTGACTCCTCATTAATTCTTCAAAGACACTAGACACTGTAGCGCATGAAAATTCCGGGAAGGTGTCTGGAACAATCACCTCTGCCAGCAACAATCATACAACGTTCAAAATCATATAGATTAAGCAAGTTTGCCATTCTGATGGATGAACAGTAACTGAACCTCTTGACCTTGTCAGTATGTCTTCAGTTGCAGCTATATGTTTGAAGGAGCAGGCTGTTTGCAGGAACAGACTGGTGTGCCTAATAAACTGGCCACTGAATGTAACGGCTGTATGACATTCACAGTGAAAAGAATAAGCATGTTGTTAGACCTTCTCAATGTGTAAGTGACTGACTCCAGTTTCTGTTTTTACTTTAAGCCTTCCAGTTTGGTACCACAGTCTTCCATCGGTTGCAGAAGCATTTCCTACAACCAGAACCATGATCGAGGTTCTAAACACTGATTCCACATCGCACTGTCCAAAGAAGTCCTAGCCACTTCCCTCCTAGTGTGGACATCGTCTTCTCTGGTTTTAGTCACAATCAGATCCAGTCGTCTAAAAGCACAAATAGATGTTCTCCTCAAATTTCAGGGTACTTCTTTTTTTTTTAATATATCTCCGTTCTCATTCTATGTGATAATCCTAGGGCAGATACCATGGAACACTTTCAGTTCATGGTTCATATTCCCATGGATCAAGAATAAGCTTCAGTTTCAGCTCGTTAAATTTATAGATCACTTTCAAGACCACAGGTAGATGTTGTCGATGTTCTTTAATTCCCTGAATCTGTAAGGGTTCCTGGGTGCACAGGACACCATGCGATCTCAGCATTACATGTTTTCATTACACCTACATTTGTATTTCAGTTAGGTCCAGAATCAAGGGTAATAATTTGAGGAAAGGGACAATTTCAGCATAGATTCCCCATTACAGTCCGTTTCCTGTAGCTGCAGTTGACTGTTATAGACTAAGCATTAAGGAAATCATCCAAAACATTTAAAATTTGAAGCAGGTTATACCTTTTTATTTAAAATGCTATGTAGCAGGTTAGATTATACGAAAATATAAGCAGATAAAAGTGACTCTGGGGTTTTAAACATGTCTTTCAGGGTTTGGATATTCCAAGTGAAATAATGGAATAAGCGCAAAAAAAAGAAACAATCCTTTCTTTGGCTCTTTCTGTTATTGGGGGAGAAGTTGGGGGTCATTTTCATGTTGGTATTTTCGGTGTCGATAGTGGGATGTTTGCACAGCGAGTTTTTCTGCGCTCGCTCCACTATAAATTTGATGACTTTAATCAATGATACCACCATGAAACAGAAGTGCTCAGATGCACCCAAATCCCTGTTGGGTCTGAAGTCCTCTTTAAAAAAATGTCTATTTCTGTGGCACAGGGAGTATAATCCCGCTGAGATTACGTAATGAGTTACTGCTACTGTCTTAAGTCACACACATGAATGGAGTAGCTGCCTCTTATTAAGAATGAAAGACGAAATTGTGCATTGATTTGCCTTCCCGATGATAAAAGATGCACATTTTTGCTAAAAAGGAAGTTTTATCCCTTAATTTGCCCGTATTGAGGCTGTATTGGCGGAGAGTCTGTTATTGCACTGTATACCAGGTTAAAATGCAAAGTTGAAGATTATTTTATTTATAAAAGGGGGCAAAGTCATTTTATTATTTTTTTCCATCAGAAACTCATAAGTTAGAGAACATTCTGTTGGGGTTTCGGTGAGAATTGGGTACCTGGTGATAAATAAAGTTGTTTGACAATTAATTTGGTCAATAGTTTATTTTTTGTTAAAGTTTTGAGTTATTTGTCACGTACACAATCACACTCTGTACTACTGTGTAGCGAAACACCTTTCCACCCACACACTCGATTGTGCTGGTCAAAATATCCAATACAAAGAAAAGAGAAAATTGTATAAGAATATACTACAATTAAAATAACACTAAAGATTAAATGATCATGAAATAGAAATCGACAAGTATATCAGCTTTTTTCATTTATTTACAATATGCCATGGGTCGATTCGATTAACTGCAGGCGTTATGTTTTTCATCAAAATATTTTTCTTAATGACAAACACGAGTAACGAATTCATACAAAATCATAGAACTAATTGTTTTCATAATTTTATCTGACGTCATGTGAATATTTTAGGCTCGTTAACTCTGAAATTAAAGTATTATTCGGATGATGATTGGGAATCACATTATTTCACACTAAGTATTGATGATGGTCGTGTGGCTAGATACTAGATTTAATGAATATTGATGGCATTCGTGTCTTATAAGTCGCTCCGTCGGGAGCGCTCGTTTCATTGCCACCGCTGGAGGTCACTTTCGCTTGGTGCAGTACGAAAATGGCCAGCGAGGGGCTTGTGGTGCAACCTGACGCTCTCCTCGACGCTTTAAAAGACTTTGTTCAAATCGGACGAGATTTACTCGAGAACATCCAGAAAGAGTACAAGAATGGTATGGTGTCTGATTTCTTGCACTTCTGCATACAAACAGTTGGCTGTTTAAGTAGTGTTGTATTTCCAAACCAACATTTGTGACATTGCTGTTGCGTTTGCTTTCCTGTGCAGTTCAGAATGCGCCTATCAACTTTCAACCCGTTAGCGTTTCGCACGAAGCGTTCATTTTACTAGTCTAGTAATCACCCATCAGTATTTTAACTTGACACTCTCAAAAGTTCGAAATCGTACTCATTAGTAATGCCAAAACACTAACGTCAGTTTCCCTTTCTCTGACGACTGCATTCAACATTTACGCAGCTTCTCTACGTGATTTCATCTCTTCAAAGAAAATGGAGTCCTTGTTTGGATTCATTGGTATAACTGCGAACTTCTTTAACAGGTAAAGAACCCAGACGGCATTGATCAGTCTCCAGTGCTCTGTATATAAATGTACCTCAGTTGTTACAGACAGTCGCCTTGGCCACATATAATACGCGGTCTTCCTCTTATATTACAATAATGTCTCCTAAACGTAGCACTTTCTCTGGCCTGTTATGATTCCAATCTGCTGCTGCTAATGACTGGAATTCATTACAGAACTCTTTGAAACTGGATAAATTTATATCTGTCATGGCCTTCAAAGGCTTACTTATGGACATTTTTACGACACTTGTAAATGTTCTAATTCTGTTTAATCATTCAGTTATGGGTTTTATTCTATTTTATCTATTTGTTTTCATATTTTTTTTTCCATTTTCGTTTTGTTTTACAAGTGCTTTCTGGTACTTGCCAGGCTGTCATTGTAAATAAGAAACTGCTGTTAATGGTTTGCCTCGTAAAATAAAAGTTAATGAGTGAATGGATTTTATTGTAAAACGTTTCGTGCATTTTATCCAGGCTGTCTGTGAAAAATCGAAATGAAGCTGAAGACCTGTGGAAAAACTCATTTCAGTAAGGATCTAATTTACTGGGAAACCCCCTTTCCATATCCATGTTTCATTTTGCTAGGGATGTGACACAATGTAAGGTGTAGAAACTTTTCATTCTTGCACCTTTGCCAGCTGCCCAGAGGTGCGTGACCAGGTTGAGAAGCTTCTTCAGTTGGAGGTACGTTCAGCCATCTGCTTATACTGCAGCTAATGTTGTCCATGTTTGTAAAGTTCGTCTCAGTCATCTGAAAGGCAGTCATGTTAATTTCTAACTGCGTAAGTACAGTCAACATTAGTCTAAAGATAACTTGCGTAACAGCTTAGATGGTTTGCAGGTGCTTTGGCTTAAGTAACCAGCACTATTTGCCCTTATTTAAGCACCACGGCCACTTTTTGAACATTATAAACCAGTGTTTCTCCCAACCCAGTCCTCGGGGAACCCCGGACAGTCCATGTTTTTGCTCCCTCCCAGCTCCCAGCCAATCAGGAACACCGAATACCTGGTACAGGTGCGCTGGGAGCTGAGAGGAAGCAAAAACATGGACTGTCCGGGGTTCCCCGAGGACTGGATTGGGAAACACTGTTGTAAACAATTGAGTGACACATCCAAGATAATGGGCAACCTGCAACTCTATCCCTAGGTCTGCTATGCATCCTGCTGTCTGTCAATTAAATGTGACACCTGACTTAGATCATGACATGTCACGCCATGCGTCCTCTTGATCCCGACTTGCACTTTGAACCCGTGCTGTGCAGGTGGAATGGGATGCCTTCTTTGAGCAACTGGACACGGAGCTCCAGATGAGTGACACGGTTCTGTCCAAGCGCCCGTTAGCAAAAAGCGTACCCGCAGAGACGTCCTTGATCGACGCCCGCAGTGGAGAGTGAGCAACACTCTAGAGATCGGGTTTCGTCGAGTCGACTTTTCTCGTTGCTAAAACGTAATGAAGCTGGGATCCCACTAATATCACGAATGCTGTTGTGCAGGGCAGTGACTCTAGGCCTGTATCTGGGGAAAGGTGAGAAGCTGCTTCTGGTTTTGCTGAGGCACATCGCTTGACTGCCATGACGAGACCACCTGGCGGAGCTGGAAGGTAACCAGGTAGGGTGACTGTAGGGCCTTCTGACAGCACCTCTTTGAGCACTGACATACTGCGGTCTTACTGTGTAAACACATGCAAGCTCTGTAGGTCACTCAATATATACAAAAAAATCTACTAAACAGCCATGTGCTGTAGTGTAGCTTACTGTCTACTTTCTGTTTAGGATTTACTGCCTCTGCTTATAGAGGAGTCTGTGTTGCAGGGCCTCCTGGATGCCCAGTCTGTCAGGGTGCTCATGGTCTCCTTCAGCTGCCAGGAAGGTGCTCGTTACTGGCTACGGGACACAGGCTGCAAGTATGACATGGTGTTGGACACACAGAAAGAGGTACTGCTCTGGGAAGACATCTCCATGCTTGGGTGTGATTTAAGCTCTATTTCTTCATCTGAGGTGATGTGAATTGAGTGATGTGCGACGTGTAATGAGTCTGATTTGTTGTTTTTGTGTTCTAGATATACGGCATGTTTGGGTTGGGGTCGTCTTACTTGAAAATACTAAAATTTCGCAACTTACAGAAGTATGCGGAGTATACCGTGTTGAAGCGAACATTTCCTCAAGTAGATCCAAGTTTCGTAGACGACATCTATCAGGTAACCATGAGTTACATGAATAAACTACGACTTAAATGACCTGTTTGAATGATTCTTCTTGTCCACTGATGTGGATCATAAACACCTGGAGGGGTTAATTTGGTCTGGCTGTCTCAGCTGGGTGACAGTTCACCAGAACCTGTGTTTAGATCTTGTAGCTAAAAGGATTTTAATAATTACACATCAGGTGTGTTTTTTTAAATGTATTAGTGATCTGATTTCTAAATTGACAATATCATGTGCAGGAAAGAGTCGTCCTGTAGACCTGTGATACTTTTTTGAATGTGGTTTCAGCTTGGTGGTGATTTTGTCCTGAATGAGACTGGGAAGGTGGTCTATGCCCATCCCTGCAGAAGCCCAGTGGACCGGCCAAGTTTGGCAGAGATCCTGTCTGTGGTTAATCAGGGGGGAACATCGACCACCCGCTAATGCACGGCCCCTTACTGGCACAGTGCTGGCCTGTAAACAGGAAGATCACCCCCCTCCCAGCCTGTGAGAATGAAGGCGGGGCTCACAGTCACACACCATGTGATGAACCCTGCTGGAGAATCCAACACAGGCTGGGAGTACTGGTCCTCCTGCACAAACATCAGCAGTTAGGTCTCTTTTCTCTGCACAAGTGTTTACCATGATTTCACCACAATTGATAGGGCACTCACCATTATTATTAATTATTAATCTTCAGACATAATATGAATCATGCTTTAATGTCAGAGTTGGAGGTAATGGGGCTAAAATTAATTATTAATTATTTATGAAATATTCAGTGTTAATTTAGGTTAAACATAAACAGATCAGTAAATTCTTCATTACATAAAATGTAATATTCTTGATTATCTACTTTCCTAAATGAAGACAGGTTTCTCTATAAGGAAACAACATACTTGAAGTAGGTGGAAACTGTGAATCGAAGATTCTTTGAAATAAAACCTTCATGTCACCCACTGTAGTCCACTCTCATGTGCAAAGGCCATCATAGATTTGATTGTAGTAAATATTTCAATAGTTTCGAAGCACAAGGATTCATGCAAAGCTGACCGAACTAGTAGCAGATACTGTACTTGACCCTCAAAAATCAAGATAAATATGTACAGTACTACAGGAAGTTCTCCAGGAGGATTGATTGAGTATGAGAAATGTGTATTTCAACATCTTGTCAACACTGTCATTCTTAAAGAGCAGAACCAGTAGGCTTTCTTCTTGCTACAACTATGGCCAAAACGTGATAGAATGGTTGGCATTGGCCACAGAACATGCTGGGTTGAGGAACCTCTCAGGGTGACAACTGGGAGGTCTTCAAGCATCAAACTCGCAGAGGTAGAACATGCGCCGGTCGCAGTAGTTGTCCCACCAGTCGCCATCGTCGGAGGAGATGGCCACACAGTTCTCTCTCTTGCCCCCGTCCGGCTGGCTGGACAGGTAGTGCTTGCGCCACTGGAAGTACGTGACACGCGTGTTGTCCTCAAACAGGTAGAGGCCCTCCGACCGCAGGTCGTTAATGCCCAGCCAGATGGGCCAGTTGCCCGGGTGGAAGAACCCACGGGCATAATCTGCCAGCGCCTCCTGCTCCTTCCTGTCCCGGGGCATTGCCATCCTGCCGCCGCGCTCCTGGCACTTCTTGGACGCCCCGGCGTAGGTCTCGTACGAGCGGTACACCAGGAAGCACTTATGGCCTATCCTCCTGCCCTTCTGGCAGCCTGTAGAAGGGAGTCATAGGAAGCCATGTCCATGGTTTTACACTTGAGGCAAAAGGAACAGATTTTATGGAATGGACCAGTGTGAAGTATTTTTTTTTCCCTCCCCAGTGGCAGCAGCAGGTAAACGGATATAAAGAGTATAAAAGATTATTACATTTCATATACCTCGTTTTCTTATTGTATTAAATAGGCCTAATATACACCCTTTTCCGGATTAATTGAAACAAGTTGTTGCATCTATATGCAGACAGACTGACCACAGTTAAGATGGATATCACAGTCACATTAATTCATACTTATCACCTTGGGTCTGGATTTAGGACCTGGTAGACTGATAAAAATTGTATGGGAATAACCCTGGATGGGTCGCCAATCCATCGCAGAGCGGACACACCATTCATGCCTGTGGGGAATGTTGCATGTTCTTGGACTGTGGGGGGGGAAACACTATGACAACACGGGAAGGTGTATAGTGCCTCCTCTGTCCATCCACCCAGCCCTAACCCCACCCGGGCAGGCCTGCCGGCCTGTGGGCACGGTGCCTCCTCCGTCCATCCACCCAGCCCTAACCCCACCCGGGCAGGCCTGCCGGTCTGTGGGCACGGTGCCTCCTCCGTCTATCCACCCAGCCCTAACCCCACCCGGGCAGGCCTGCCGGTCTGTGGGCACGGTGCCTCCTCCGTCCATCCACCCGGGCAGGCCTGCCGGTATGTGGGCACGGTGCCTCCTCCGTCCACCCACCCAGCCCTAACCCCACCCGGGCAGGCCTGCCGGTATGTGGGCACGGTGCCTCCTCCGTCCACCCACCCAGCCCTAACCCCACCCGGGCAGGCCTGCCGGTATGTGGGCACGGTGCCTCCTCCGTCCACCCACCCAGCCCTAACCCCACCCGGGCAGGCCTGCCGGTATGTGGGCACGGTGCCTCCTCTGTCCATCCACCCAGCCCTAACCCCACCCGGGCAGGCCTGATCCACTCAGCATACTCTTTGCCCTGATGGCTGTGCAAACCAGCAGGTCCCAGGCCACTGTAGGCATGTCTGTGTGACAGCGTGTTTCAATTAAACTGCACAATGGTGTGTAAATAGGTACTGAGAAAAGAATATTAACAGTTTAGAGCACATATATACATTTAATTTCAGTATAATGCAATGTTATTCGTAGTGCAATAAAAGGCAATGCAGTATGACTGTAAATATCAGATTGCACACCCATTCTATACAGTGGGGATTATGAATATTGTGAACTGAATCATATATGTACAGTATATATTGCAGGGGTGCAACACAATTTGGCATAAAGTGCAGACAGTACATACATCATTTAAACATTTTCTGTGACTGTCTTAGATTACATACAGATATTAGGCCTTGAGTTTGAGATTTAGAGGTAAAATGATGTGAGGTACAGTAATGATTCACCTCCTGTCAAATTCTTGAAGCAAGAAAGGAAACCAGAAGTGGAGGTTGGTGGCTCTACTCACCTTCCAGCTGTCCGATCTCCTTGCGGTTCTCCTTGGCGAGAGCGAGCACCTGCTGTATCTCGTCGTCCATCTCCCCGATCTTGCCGTCTAGCCGCGAGAGCCTGTCCAGCAGCTGCACCAGTCTCACGTCCAGCGTGTAGTGTCCCACGTTCAGCTTGTGGATGGCCTGGTCCATAGATTGCAGGCGGGACACTGTCGTTGGTGTGCGAGAAAACAGACGCGTTTGCACCGATCGAGAGGCCCGGATCGTTCCGGAAAAAAGCAAGTTTCTAGCAGAGGCAGAGACCCACAGACATAGTTGTATGAGTTTTCAAAGTCTGAGAGGGGGGACGTCGGCTCTGGATCGTCGGGGCTCCCAGTCCCCTCCTCGCCACCCAGTCCTCTCTCAACTTCTTGACTCTGTACTGGTTTTTTGTCCTCAGCCTGAAGAAGGAGAGGTGAGCAGGTTGATACCCCAGTTTGAAAAACACTCCACAATATGTCTCTTCATCTGTGGTTTTCTTGCCATGAAACAAAGCAGATTTCACAGTGAATCACTCATGATTGCACCATTATTGCCCCTAGCATTAATAAAAGTAATGGTGCATCACCAGAATTAGAAAGGAATTTCTCAGGACTTCAGTATTCCTAGTACTACTTAAACTTTTCTTTATATATACCAGACTCAAAGTGTCTTTACAGGACACTTAAAATACTTCTGAAGTACAAATTAATTTCATTCCATCATGCATTTATCCAAAGTTAGTCCAGGCAGAAGGCTTTTCACATTACATTATTTTACAAGAATCCCAACCCCTACCTGAGAAATAGTCTCTATCTTTGGAGTGTTGATTCCTCCGTCATTTTCCAGGCTGTCGTTGCCTGTGTCACACAGGCACACTGTGCAGAAGCACAGCGCCGTGACCAGCAAAGCAGTTTTCCCCATTTTCTCCTGAAACGCTGGTCCGCTCTTCTGGTACTTACGGCTCTCCCGTGTCCCGACCTCCCTCTCTCTTCCCTGGCGCTCTGCGACTGCCTCATCCAGACAGGGCCTCACCAATAACAGGAAACTTCATTGTGTTTTTTTTTTTTGCCCCCCCCCCCCCTGCTTCCCGCTTCCACATTCAGTGTCCCTCTCACAGGGGCTGCCCGCCGTGCCGCATGCCCCCGTTTTGTTTATTTCAGCCCTGGCCGTCTTGCTCCGGGTTCGCGTTTGTGAGCGGATCGCTGGCGAGGCAGCTGGGCTGCCTGGAAAACTGCGCTCAGATGTGGGGAAGCTGCAGGCGCAGATTCCCCGGCGCCGCAATCTCTGCCAGCGGGAGGGATTCCAGTTAAAAAAAGCAGGGGAATCATACTTTCCAGTGACTTTAGGGTTTTTGGGCCTGGATTAGGGTTCATGGGTGTGGTTATACCACCTCTGAGGGCCAAGATATGTTATATAACTATGAGGCTCGATTATGGATTCAGTGCAGTATGTGTGCATTACTGTGTCCACATAACGACCATTAAATCCATACATAAAAGAGCCCAGATTTCCCTGGTAAAAATAGTTTTCTGTGTAATGCAGTAATACATCACAAACTATGCTGCGGTTTTTCCTAATACACCACAGATAATTTCTGTGTTGTGTAAAAGTTATGGTGAAATGCATAGTCTAAAAACTTTGTCATGATGTGTATATCTGAAGCAAGTCTTTGCACTCGTCTACTATAGGATTCACAGTTTTGTCCTTTAATCTCATAAAGAGAAATTATTAATCCAAGGAAGATAACTTTCAGCTGGAGCTTTCTGGTTTTTTTGGTCCTAATAACTGGAATGGAATTTGTATAAATATTTCTTCAGAATTTACTGTTTATGTTAAACCTATTAGTCTTCACGTAGCCGTTCCTTTATTACTGCTCAAAACAGCTATTAATCTGTCCAGTGCTGCCACTTAGTGGGCCACATTAGTCACTACAATGCAAAAACAATATTCTCCCAAAACACAAAGTCCGCAACTTTTTAGTTTATTTGCATAGCAAAACGATCAGCAAAATGCTATCTCAAGACCACACAGGGAAAACGGTGGCACCAAAGTCCATTCTAAAAAGCTTTATTTTTATACTCTAGCCGTGTAAAATTGCAGGGCATGCATATTTCAAAGATTATGAACGGTTTCTAAAAACATGCTATTTTACTTGAGTGTATCAATTTTAGTGTTTATATAAATGCACATTATAAATGCTTGACACTAGTATGAGGTCATAATAATGTACTGTATGCAACAACAGAGAGGAGTCGTCGTTAGTGGGAAACAGATGTCCGCTGTAATGTTCCTAACAGTCCAAGACTGCCTACAGAGCTGACAATGTATGCTGAGATATGCTTTATCAATTGTGGGGGTGGGGGGTGCGGAAGACGGAGTGGTCCAGCCAAAGCTCAGGATGGGGAGCAGAGCAGCGAGGTTTTGGGGTCCCATTCTCAGGTGTTACCAGTTGTCCAGGAAGTCAAAGCCTGTCTTCAGAATAGTGCTGCTTGTATTAAACTGCACAGATAGGGAGAAAAACAGGCAAACACTTTTAGGATGCGCTCATCCAGGACATTTCTCAGTTTTCCTATGCCAGTTTGTGAGCTACAGTAAGGCAAGCGGATTTGGAACTGGGTCTGAATGTCCTTTGTGAACTTGGTGCCATGCAAAACAGTCCAGTAGAACACAAGGCCCTAAATAGAGCAGGTTTGGGAATTACACCAAAAATAAAGAAATGATTTTTGTTCATTGCCTAATGCCTTCCCACGTACCCAAAAGAATTAGTTTAATAAGCACTAATTATCTGAAAAATGTTACATGCTTCTGTAGGATGTGGGTCAGTAATGGCCTAGGGCTTAGGGAAGCAAAAGGTTGCTGGTTCGAATCCCCAACCAGCAAGGTACCGCCCCCCAAGCACTGCTCCCCAGGTGCTGAATTAGTTGCCCCCTGCTATGTCACGATGTCACATATGGGTCAAATGCAGAGGACAGACTTTGTTGTTGTGGTGTGTCAACAACGACAATTAATCGCTTTGTGTTTGTGCCAATTTGGATTCACTGGCAGTTTTTTCAGTGGACTTGCATACGTATTCCCGATGATCTGACATAGTGTGTTGGGCTTATTTTTAAAAGTCTTCCTGTACCGTGACATTTACATAAGGTTTGCAAAGAGTGGCCTAATTCATTGTTTCCTTGCTGTTAAGAAATGCAGAGCAAATATTTTTGGATTGTGGCAAAATTCCCAGTGGGAAATGAATGAAATTTCCAGCTGGGGAGCCATAAACCACAGGTAGAAAAAGTAACATAGAAATTCTCATTTCAGTTGTACAGTGTAATTATGGGAAACCACTGTAAAAACTCTAAGCGCAGATAGAAGCACAATTTCAGTAAGTACCACTACAAGCCGCAGACTGAACTTCAGAATTTCACGTGACATTTAGTGAAAACTCGAGCGTGAAGGAAAAACCTCACCTGAGAGAAACTGGCCACTGGACTAGTGGTCACGGGAGGATCTGCCTTCTCGGGCTCCTTGGGAGAAGGTGACTTGGTGGCTATTCCAGGTGTGAAGACGTCGTCAAGGTTACTAAAGGATGGGAGGGTGCTTTGGGCTCGTTCCCAGCCCGCCACCGTGGACGATACGTTGATGGGGGCTGGGGTAATGCTGATTGCTGCCGGGGGCAAAGTGACGGGTGCCGGGGGTGGAGGAGCTGGAGGTCTAGGTGCCCGCGGCTTGGCTGCCCTCGGCACCTCCTCCAGCTCCCGCGGGGGAGGCTCTTGGCGTAAGTATGAGGGCAGTGGTTTCTCTCCTTTCTCCATCGACTTGATCTGACTAGGTGTCAGCGAGTGGAAGTCGGCCTGCTCGCCCTCCAGCCTGGACCTCTCGGAGCTGATCTTCCAGAAGGACGATTCTTCCTCCTTTCTGCCCAGGCCTGGCGCCTCACTATTGGACATCTTGCTAATCTGGGCCACTTTGGTCACCTGGTTGGCTTGTGGGACCTTGTTAGTCTTGGATTCTCCCTGGGACGAGGTGCTACCTTGCTCTATGGCCGGGGTAGATGCAAGACTGAAATCCATCTGACTCTGAAGGCCGAAAAAAAAAAAGTTTGTGTTGAGGGACTCGAGAGGTCTTCATTATCCACACATCCATGTAAAAGTACACTACATCAAAATACCATATCCTTTGGGCCCCCAATTGGGCTACACATAAATACAAACAATAAATAAATGTGTTACATCAACAACACAATGCAATAAATACAATAGAAATACAATGTACAAAATATTTTTGATTTTGATGTAGTGTAACTCTGCAGTGCAAATGAAGAATGTGCAAATGTAATTAAAACTCATTTTAACCAGGTTTCAACTGGCAGATGACAATCTTAAAGAATCCATCTGTCCATCTTCTAACCAATTATCCCAGTCAATTTACCCAGGGTGCACAGAGCACAAGGTCGGGTTACACAATGGACATAAAGCCTGTCCTTTGCTGGACAACTGTAATCTACAACTTACTGTTTTATTCAGACCCCAGTGAATAAACCTAAGAACCCCACTACAGGTAACTCATGCAAAGTCACATTGTAATTTGACTCCTAAAGCAAACACAGCAAGTCACAGCCACATGCTCATACACACATATACCTTAGTTTCCCAAGAAAAAGGTGATGAGTGTTCATCCTGCCAAGTTATGTCCTGTAAAGAAACAAAATAATTTCAAATAAGTATCCACTTGCCTGAAGCGCTTTTAACTGTCCATGACTTTTTTCTTACGTCAAAACTGTTCATTCCTTGCCAAGCCAATTCCATCAAGCCAGTAAACACGCTACACTGTATACTTTGAAATAGTGTTTCACTAAACGGACACTAACGCCATCAATTTAGATGAAATGTTTTATGAGTTAATGTTAATGCCGCAATGCAATAGTTTGTGCTGCTGAAAAGTCAACGACACGGATCTGACATCTGTTATGGTCATTCAGCTGCGTAGGTATAAGATCACAAGCCGGCATTTTTTTAGTTTTCAAAACTGCTGTTTGACTTTGCTAGCTTGTATTGAGTGTATAATTTACAGTGTTTTACCTAAGAATCTTAATGAACCTTCATGGGACACGTAAAAGCGATCCTAGAAATAGATTTCAACTGCGTGTCATTTGGAATTAAAAAAATGTCCCGAAAATGGCTCCCTGCGCGATCTTACACTCCGTATAATCAAACGGGGGAAGACGAGCATACGCTGCTGTTTTACGTGTCCCGTAAAACCTTTTTCCTTCTTTAATGCTGGAGGGTTGGGGCTGTCAGCTCTTTTGTTTTGACTGTCAAAAGATCAATGGAGCCCTAACCCACATACTTCCCAGATCCCGGAAGACATGGTGCTATGTCAGATGCGATCTCAAAAAAATATGCAACATTCTCACCTCCTCCCCGAAGTGCACGACCTTTTGTCCCGTCTGAATGAGTAATTTAGGGTAACACCCCACCTCCTCCCGTTCCACCCGGTGGATCGCATAGCGAGCTTGGATCTGGGGGTCTATCATGCCGTTATCGATGGCCAGCTCCTGCTCGCTCGGCGTCATCTTCTCCCAGTCCTCGCCGTGCTTCTGCTTGATCTTCTCTCTCTCCTGCATGATCTTCCGAGCCATCGAGTTGATGGAGGAGAAGTACTCGAACTTCTTCTCCTCCATTCCGTGGGTATTACTACCAGTCCCCACCATCGCCGCCGTGGCCATCTTTACATGAACCAGATGTTCTGGTTTTCCGAACGGAGGGGCCGGGCTTCGGTGACGAACACGGGGCGGAGCCTCCGGGCGGCCGCGCATCTATAGGCGTTAGCGCCATCTATTGGTTTGAAGCGTAAAAACCCGCATTAATCTTGAGGCTAACCTAAAGCCAAATTAAACAGTTTCAGATCAACTTTATGTCCCAGTTGACCTCCACTGGACAGTGTGGCAATCTAAAATGTCATGCTTGTGTAAGATACCACATCCTCAAGTTCCATGCAAGTTATTCGCTAACACGAATAAAACCACGGTGCCAGAACTTGGTTTAGCTTCAATCGTCTAGTTGATTGTGTCTTAAGCACCGAAGAGGACAGAACACTCTGAAGAGCAAAATGCGTAATTTACACACAAGAAACATCATTGACGGAAATATTTAGCGTTGTTTTTGTTATGTTTATTTTGAGCTATTTTTAGGTGTTTCAGTGTTGTGAAAGGCAATTGTATACGTTAACAGAGGCGGGGCGTGAAAAGCCAAACATAAACCAACGAGTCATCCGCTATGTTTCTAGGTCAGAGATTGTCGGACACCTTCTAACTTAAAAATATTGATGTAACATTTCCTTCATTAGAAAGAAAAACTGCTTTTTATTTTATTCTTAGTGTATCTAATTTCCTAGTTATGTGTTAACTGAGTTTCAGAAATCGTAGTTCCTAGACTATTTTTCCATGCAGTGGGGTGTTCAGGAATCCACCAGAAGAGGGTATAAGTAGCCTAATAAACCAGTTATAAAATTTTATCTTAAAAGTCCAGGCCACACAAAATTCACAAGTTTCACATTTGAATAGTATTTGGAGAAACAGAATAGTATTTGGAGTCCAAGAGTTTGAGCAAACTGCTCTGAATCATGCCGGATGATAATAATTGTTTGTGGAAAATAATAAAGGACCTCCAATTCTACCGAATACACTGAAATAAAACAGAGTACACCGAAATGAAATTCGCACTTTGTGCTTGGTACACGCAAAACATTACTTTAGCCAATCAATACACATAGTTTAAAGAACACCAAATTATTCATACCACACCTGACAGATAATTAATTTGCAGTCTTGGTTTAATAGCAAAATCAGCTCCGGATCATTCCTGAAAAAACTGGTTTAAACGACAGATAACTTAAGCTATTGCTTAATGGTCATAAAAACTGTAACTCGCGTAGTCTGACTTTCAACGTCATATTTAAATTGTGGTTTATTACCCACTTTGAGACCGAAAATAGCAGTTTCGGCATATGACCTATTTAAAATAGCCGCTATCTTCTAGTGGTTTTTTTATGACAGAGCATAGTCAAGAAACGTCGCGTACAACACGTGAGGCTGCCGTCATGTGACTGCTGCGTCACGTGATCACCGCATCATGTGATTGGAGCCGTTCCTGGCCCTCGAGGACTTGCTGTATCATGTCGAACGAAACACTCTAACACTGGAACAAAAACATGGGTTCACGGCGTACGTGTGTCCGGATAGTACCCCGCCGAATGCTCCCTCGGATAATAACGCTACTTGCTCTGCTCGCCATCACCGTCAGGGCTGAGGACATTCCGTGGTACCAGGAACTGTGCAGGTAGGCAGTCGACAGCTGGCTAGCGGGCTAGCGGGCTAATTGGTTGGCGGATGCAGCGCACCTTCCTGACGGGCGTATATGTTGCGTTTCGGTCTCTTTAAAAAAATAAAGCAAGCTGGTCGGTTAGTCTGCGATTATATTCGGTACTTAGATTCTTTTCAAGCGCATTATGTTTTAAAATAGTCTCGCTGTAAAGTTCTAAGTAAACTAGGCGCCAGTGTTAGCTATGCGGACAGGCACAGTCACCATTCAGGCGGCCGGTGTCCGGAGCTGCCCTGGCCGTCCCTCAAATATCATATTCCCCTTCCTGTATATATCTCCCTGTGCCATAAATATTGGTATCTACAGCCTCGACTGTTAGTCTGTCACGATCCCTACAATGGGAAGTCACTTCCCTGTGCAGAAGATAAGATTGCAATTATGCCCTTTTAATGTGTGTGCGTAATTTAGATATTTCCCATGTTGCGTTTTTTGTACTGGAATGTGATGTAAAACATAAAATATCAGAAAAATGTTTTAAAGTTACCAACAGTTCTCCGTGACAGTGTATAATTAAAGAACTTATCTGTGTTAGCTATTATTACAACTGGACATTTCCGAAAACTGCTGGTCTATATTTAAGCATTTACCAGAATGGGTCTGGCATTTGTTACAAGTTTTGTTTTCGTATTACTAGCCTAAAGGCAAATATAAAAGACTCATTTTAAAAAAGGACATTTAGCTTTGCGTTATCTCCTCCATGCTGTCAAAATTAAAATAGCTTCTGTTGTAAAACAAACCATGTATAATATACTAGCATTATGTGTAAATTCGATACTGGGCCTCCCAGGGAAATGTTTATTGCACGAAATAAAAAAAAATGCTAAATATAAAAAATAATTTTATTTGCAGTTATTTTGGGGGGGACTATATGCTGTTGTTCTGCAAAGAATTCTTTGACTTCTGCAATTCCTTGTCAGTCTTTCTGAAAATATTTTGAGACACTGTGCTTTTTTTTTTTTTGCAGTTACAATTGGGAGGCCATAGACCAGGACAACAACGTGGAATACATCCTGAGGCTGTGCAGCTCAACCCCCAGCACAAAATGCGGGGACGCTAGCAATGTCTGTGCCTATGATCTCACCAACAATAAGTACCAGTCTGTGGGTGAGTCTGGGCTTAGGGGGCGGGGCTTTTTGCAGGGTGCACATGTGGGTGGGGGTGCGACTGGCTGAGTTGTAAAAACCGTGTTCTTGGGTTCATTGCATGGCAGCTCTGCAGAGGCCCAGTCCTGTTGCAGCCTGTTGACTGTGGTGAAGTCGCTTATCAGTCATGCTGTGCCTAATGCAGCTGGTGTGCGTTTGCCTTGCAACAGTCGTATCTGCACATTCTCATCACGTCTCCGCTATTCTGCAAACTGGTTCCCAGTATTTAGAAAAACTCCAAAATGCCAGCTTGCCCCATTCCAGACTGTACTACTGAACTAATTACAAAGTTTCCGGGGAAGTGGAGCCAATGAATGGTTTTAATTATTCCCAGTAATGGATTGGGTAAGACTTATTTTCACAGGGCTTTTGTGCAGGGATTCCATAGCGTGTTACTTGAAACACGTGATAAGAGGATGGCCAGCTTGGACACTGGGGACTTGAGTTCAATCTTAAAACTTTAGGCTACTCTTTGAATATTATACAACTGTGGCTTTTTATATTGGAAAACAAGTTTCCTATGTATTTTATTCATTCTGCTGTGTCTTATCTTTTTCCCCTTTCTAATTGAGCTCTGCATCAATTTTTAAATGCTTAGTTCCATGTTTGACTTCAAGGGACTTGTGGTGCTGTAACCTGAATGTTTGTAGCGAAGGTCCCGTTCTTTTTTTTAAAAAAAAAACAAAAAAAACAATCAGTTTTACAAACTCCACCGCCATATCACACGTGACAGTTTCTGGGCTACACCCCAGATATCTCGTGACCCTAAAACCAGCCTTGCTTGGTAGATGTATTTATTTTGTCTAGTTCCTTATAAGTAGTAGATATGGGGGTGTGTTCACATACATGAAATGGCGTGGTAGCTATGCTGGGCTTTTCCTAAAGTTATCAGGGCATGCTGATATGTTCTGTACCATTCCTAATATCACTCCCTGCCAGAAGCATTAATCTGCTGAAGGTTGTGTGCCATCTTCAGGTTAAGCTGTGAAGTAGGTATGTTCCACTTAAGTACGCACTGCCAGACACTCGATTAGTATCATCTATCTCTGTTGTGCATGTTTACATCATGACTAAATCCTGGCAGGTTTGATGAAACCCAGTGTGATAAGATGAAAATGTGGATTTGCCAGAAATTTCTGTAGAAAGCCATCTTAGTCTTAACCAGTTGTTCGAGTCGCAGAAGCTTGTTCTGGTTTTGTTCTGCTTTACAAAAGTGGATGTTGCAGAACCTATGGCCTATTGTGTCATGCGTCTTGTTTCCTCTCGCTATGCTGAAATGATCTTTTGTCGTCAGTATTGAGGACTCGACATAAATGTCTGACTTTCTGATTAGACCACATCCTTCTCTAGTTATAATTTCATACTATTGATAGCACTAGGCACCTCAGATTTGATTTCAGGGTTTCAAGCTGTGCATCACAAATTTCTCTCCTTAAAAATGCCTTTTAAGAATTTATCTGGGGAACACTGAACAGGCCCCTAGCATATTGCATGAATTCATTTCATCAGAAGTTCTTAAAGCGAGAAGTCACCATGGGATGGTCTGTCTCTTATGCAGCCAACTGAGCTGATCTTTTGTGGCATCTGGGACTGATATTTGGGGGGGGAGAGTTAGGAAGTTCACCAGCAGTGCTTGGATGCCTTAAGTAGCCAGGTTTTGGCAGGTTCATCTGTGTTGGCCGCCTGTGAAAGCATAAAGCCTGTTTCATAAAGGTCAGCGGGGAGCTGCGTTACACATTATTGTTGTCTTATCAGCCAAGAGTGTGGATGATGTTTGAGGCTGCTAGTGGCCAGCCTTTGAAATGTGCATAAATTTCATAGAATTACTCCAGTCATTCGGAGTCCATGCTCCTAGTCGGCTGAATTAATTCCTTGTCTCAGCTGAATTAATTCCTCGTCTCAGCCGAATTAATTCCTCGTCAGCTGTAGATCTCATGATGTCAGCCGAACAATTTCCAGTTGTTTTTTTTTTCCCCCCACAGAATCAGGAAATAGGCCAACAGGGTTTTTTTTGGTTAAAAATGCTATTGATTAAAGAACCAGTCTGCCTTTCATTCTAGCTGATTGCGCTTGTATTATGATTTGAGTTTTTGGTTTTTCCGTGTCAATAACAGAAGGCTGAGAATTTGTAAAGGTTTTTTTTTTTTATTTTCAAAAGCTTTCAGAATTTTATTTTCCATCAAGCCAAATGAAATAGTATGTATCTTAAACACAGCTAGTTGCATAGGCTTAACAGTATTGTGTATGTTCTGCTGGTTCCTGGAATTTTCGTGATGGGAAAACCAGCCTTTCCAGTCCATCATTCTGGCCTTCTCAGAGCAGGGGGGGGGGAGCGGGCTTAGCCAGATTCCCATGCTGCTTTCTGGGCTGCGACGGCTCGAACGTGACTGCTGGATGCCGACCCGAGCTACTGACTCAGACTACGCCGGGCAGTGAACTGGCCCAGGGGCATCTGCGGGCCGCGGAGCTTGTTTGCATTGGAGGGAAGGTTTGACCCTTATGACATTTATTTATTTATGACGACTTGAAAAATCTCTTTTTCTGGCTGGTCTACTGACAGAGAAGTCAGCGGAGGGCAAAATCTTGGCAGAAATCACCTTTTTTCTCCAGTATAATTTTATTCTTCATCATGGCATATATATATATATACATGCATACATATACGCTTACTATTTCCATCCATTTAATAACCACTTGTACTGGTCAGGGTCACACGAGGGGTCTGGAGCGTATCCCAGGCAGCCGACAGAGCAAAGCTGGGGTTTGCCCCACACTGGATGCCAGTCCGTCGCTGGGCACATTCACACACACACTCACACACACTATGGGCATTTCACAGATGCCAGTTAGTGTCTGGACTGCAAGAGGAAACTGGGGCAGTGCGAGAGAGGACCCGTGCAGCACGGGGGGAACGTGCAGAACATGCCCCACACGCAGAGCCGCATTTCATCCCCTAACTTTGCGCCCCGGTGCTGTCATGCCTACTGTGTTTTATTATTATCATATTGTTTCATTATGAACAGGATCATGGTATGCTGGGCCTCCCTATATGCTAACATTAGCATTCCTGTACTTGGTCATATGTGTCTGTTAGCGAAGGTATGAGTTCGTCCAGCTGACTCTTATGTCCCTGTAACCCTCAGGCGATCAGCTCAATCAAAGCTTGTCCGGGAAAGTTCTGGATTTTCGTTCCTCTCAGAAGTGCCCCGGCAGCAAGCAGACGGTTCGGAGCAGCATCAGCTTCCAGTGCGGAAAGACGCTGGTGAGCTGTCCGTAGTCCTCCTCGTTTTGGATGGCTTGTCACCTGACTGTGACAGGAAGCTGAACCAGTATGGATGTTTGTGCCTTAAACGACTGTTTCCAGTATAATGGCAGACGCAGGCGAGCAGGGAGGAATCTCTCTCCTGACGGGCTCCTGCATTTCTGAGTCTAAGCAGCTCAGCTCTTAAGCGTAGGACTGACGATTTGACAATCTCTCAGTGGCGGACCCTCTAGGGAGATTTCAAGGGATGTTAGGATGACGTACTGTACTGTGCAAAAGTCTTAGGCAGTCAAAGAAAATTTTATAGCTATTTATCTGGAAAAAAAACACTGCTTATCATTATGACGTACTTTAATTACTTAATTAACTCTTAGCTATTTATTGGCCGAACATGGCATGCAAGTGGTTGAGTCAAAAAATAAATGTATATTGGATGATTGCTGCAAATACTGTTTTGAAATGGCTAAGCTGACACACTTTGACACATAATCCCAGAGTTTAATGCTAACATTTAAACATAATTTTTTTTACTTTTGTACTGTTCCGTACATTTAAACTTTTTTAAAAAACAATTGTATGATTTATCATTTTTAAATTACTTTTAGGGGCTGAGTTGTAAAGCAAATTTTGTACAGGTGCAAAATCCTGATTAATGACAGCCTGCTGGACTCCTGACAAAGAAATTTTCTGGTTCATGGTTTGGTTCCCATCTGCGCTCCTCTCCTGTACCCTCGCAAGGGTTCTTACTTCGTTAAAGCATCCAGCTCGACGAACATACAAAGTGTATATAAATCACTGGATAAAAGTGTTTGATAGGGTATTAACATGAAGCGGAGCAGGGAAACGTGCCCAGGCTGTAGCCTGCAAACCAGGCCTGGGCTCAGCCTTCTCTCGCTTCCGACACCATTAGGAAACGATGTTAAGCAAACAAACACAGATTAGCAAATGGAGCAAACACACCCATGTTCCTACATTGTGTCTCCTTCCGCTTATAACCGGCTAGCATTGCTGCAGAGCAGCATTCGTTTACAGGTCGTTTGGCAGTACTTTTACGCCGCGGGACAAAGCAAACTGCACCAATTATGGCCATCATGTTGTAGTTTAGTACTTTGGACAGAAGTGTGTGGCGGATTCATAAATGTGAATGTGATTATAGGTCGTCATAAAGGCGTTACCCTCCGCCTTTCCTTGTACGCCAGGGAGAAATTAAAATTTGTTTTTGTTAGTTGTCAAATCAGTCAGGTCTGACACAGGTTTCGTTTTCTGAGAAACTGGAATTCCTCAGCACAGATGAGACATGGGCAGCAGCTGTCATCAGTTGTTATATAATAAAGTGGCTTTACTTTCAGATTTACAGGTGAAGTCCATGTAACAACGCATTTTGTAATAACTCGACAAAATGTAACAAGCTTTTAGACTACATTATAATTTTATATTCCAGCATTACCATCATTATTATCATCATCATTATCATTGTTATTATCATCGCTCAGTTGGTTATATTCTGTCCGGTTATTACATAATGTGTTTTTACAGTCCTTCCAAGGAACAATGGAGATGCAGGCAGTTCAATGTCAGGAACCCTTATTGCGATATTAAAGTATGTAGGTTATATAGCCTTTAAATATATTCTGTTTCTGTTGTGGGTTCAGTAGGCAGCATTCTGATACCGTTGTGTACGGTGCTTAACGTCAATGCAGTGAATGTGTTGTTGCGTTTGTAGCTGATTTTACTCTCGTATTCCTCGCAGGGGACGCCGGAGTTCGTTACTGTGTCTGAATGCGTGCACTATTTTGAGTGGAGGACCTACGTGGCCTGCAAGAGGGACACATTCAAGCCACACAGAGAGGTGAGCGCTCTTTCGTTTTCGTCATAAAGCTCGCGGCGTTGAGGGTGGCACAGTGGGATAGATTGGGGGGGGGGGGTGTAACCGCGACCCGCATCATACTTTAGGAGTGAGACGCATTTTAAACTGCTTACACACTTAACGCTTCACCATATGAGTGTGTTACATGTGAAGTTACTTTAAATAATTGTTATATATTATTTCAATGTGGAGATATGTATTACACATTCTGAATGGCTTTGTCATTTTTGTTTTTTTTTATTATTGTTTTTATTTCCCAGGAAAATATTCCATGTATCTGGTTTTGTAAATTGATCAGACAAATTTAAGGTAGCTCCACCTGCTTTCATTGCAAATATAGTCTTCTTGTAACTATTTTTCTTCTCTGTTTTTTGTGTTGTGAAGGTCCCTTGCTATGTCTTTGACACTGACGGGAAGAAGCACGACCTCAGTCCCCTCATCAAGCTCACCGACGGTTACCTGGTGGATGACTTAGATGAGACCTTCGACTTGTACATCAACATCTGCCGCAGCATCAGTCAGTTCCTCTGCCGCGCCTCCTTTAGGTCCCCCTCTCTGTCTGAGTCAGGCCTTTGTCTGGGGTTTTCAGGCAGCGGGGGCTGTGTGGAAACAATGCTGTTTTTCCACCAGCTGCACTGTGGGCTCATCAACGAATTCAACTGAAACGGGGGGCGGGGGGGTGGGCGATACTGACCCAATAGTTACTGGAATGTTAGTAATATTAATCAGCGGTCTTTATTGTCACTAATTCTGTGTCCACGCTTGGTTATTTGATCAAAATTAACAGCACTGTATGAAGTATTTGTTGTTAGTTCATCCTTACTTCATATGTGCTGTTTCACATCCTACTACTTCATTGTTTTCCACCTCTGTGGTTTCACTTGTAGTGAATGAATGCTCTCAAAAGCACATTTTGCTGCTACAATCATGTTTATTTAATAATTTGATAACAAGCACTTTTGCCAGTGTTTATGGGTGTTTAATGAACCTGCATGAAGCTGCTCCCCCATAAGTTTCAGATTTTAATCAAACCAGTCTCTGTCGTTTGTGCCGTGTTTGTGCAGTTGAAATGTTCATTTGTGCTGCTTTAGTTTCTGAGATAAATGATTGTTACATATCGACGTCACCACTGCAATGCATCGCTGTTTGCTGTTTGATTGATGATACAGTCTCAAGCTGCCCCAACAATTTCAAGTTTTCCTTTTTTGCTGCTGCAAGAATTCACATCAATAAAATACATTTATGAATGTTATATGAAGGTGCTTTGTCAGGTTTAGCTTGCTTAAGGGTTTACATTTAGTGGCAGTAAGGGTGAACTCGAAACATACGGGGTAACTCGAAACTGCGTCCTAGGCCAAACAGCTGGGTGGCATGTCACAGGGGATGGCATTTGGATGGGATACGCACGCCGGTGATGTCACCATGAAAACAAAAATTTATATCTCAGAAACTAAAGCAGCACAAATTGAAATTTCAATGGCACAAACGGGCACAAATGCGGCATAAATGATTGAGACCGGTTTGGTTAAAATTTGAAACTTCACGCAGCTGTTGCATTGAACCAGCCAGCATTTCCCTTTGTCAGATCATTTCTTTAGATTAATGAGAATTTTGGCAGGTGTCACATGGGGCCAGTAGTTTGGTGTAAACGATGATCACAGCAGTCTGATTAAATGCAGGAAGATCTGGCTGCAAAAGTTTCTGCCACTAATTCCAAACAAGGTAAAAAAAAAATCCATGTGTAGAAACCAGCTGAGCACAACAGCCTCATCCTTAGTCACTAATAGAGATTCTACCTTGCGTTGGATTTTTCTTTACTTTTTTCAGAGCAGTACATGCGTTTTGTAATTCGCCTTTGTCTTCCCCCGCAGCCCGAGCAGGAAGCACCTGCCCGGAAGATTCCGCCGCCTGCCTGGACATGGGGAAGGCCTCCTTCGGTGTGGGCCTTCCCAAGACGCCGCTGAGCCTGGTCTCCAGTGACAGGTGGGGCATGTGGAGCTGAGGTGGGCGGCGCAGACCCGCGGCCGGCACCGCGCTGGACCCCCCCCCGCTGACGTCTCGGTCCTTTCATCCCCAGGCTGATGCTGCGCTACGAATCGGGCAGCGCCAGCAAGCCGGACTTCTGCGGGCAGCACAGCCCTGCCGTCACCGTCACCTTCATCTGTCCCTCGCAGAGGCAGGAGGTAGCTGTCACTTCTGCACGCTTCCGACAGTGTTATTGTAGCTTTGTTTCTTTATTTTTTACTTTATTTTCAATTTTTATTTGAAATCCAGTTTAGTTTTAGCTAGTTTTCAGTGTGGTTTCAGTTTCTATTTTAAAGATATTTCGGTAACACTCAAAGCAGTCATGTATAATGTATTATTGTTGCCTTCATAATGCATTACGAAGGTATTATAAACATGACTATAACTATTTATAAAAAGGCATAACAGATGTTTATTATGCATTATGGATGCTCTATGAAGCTCTCATCTATAATGCACTATAAATACCTTATAGATACCATAATGTGGTACATAGCATCCTTAATTGTTATACTGACCATTATAATGCATTGTGATTTTATATCATTATGATGTATTGATAATACA
Organism: Paramormyrops kingsleyae; assembly: GCF_048594095.1. Taxonomy (NCBI): domain Eukaryota; kingdom Metazoa; phylum Chordata; class Actinopteri; order Osteoglossiformes; family Mormyridae; genus Paramormyrops; species Paramormyrops kingsleyae. The sequence goes on along the minus strand of NC_132815.1, from coordinate 6,891,892 downwards.
TGAAAAACATGCCTATAATCTGTTATGCCTTTTTATAAATAGTTTTATGAATAGCCATGTTCTTAATACTTTAGAGAGACTGTCAGTATCCCTAATGCATTATGATGACTGCTTTAAGTGAAGTGTTACCGATATATTTCTAATGTTTATGTATTCTAGTTTCAGTTTAAGTTTTAGTAACTGTATTTATAAGTATAGATTGAAAGTTGTAGAACTCTTGTTTTGTGTCTGATCTTTAGAGAATCCTGCATAAATACACAGTGCACATGATGTAATGTGCTCAAAATGGGTAAAACATTACAGCTATTATTGCTGGTAAAGATAAATAATTACTGTAGCTAAATGGTGTTTTTAAAATGGTAATGGGAAGCATTTGACGTCTGCTTTTATTTTATTTTCTGTTACTTCTGGAAGCAGTGTTTATAGTCTTCGTTTAGTTGTGGTTTTCTTTTCGTATCTTGTTTAATTTTACAAAAGTGTTTTCTTATAGTTTTGAAATTGGTTAACGATAACAGCCCTGGTTCCCGCCTACCTCTGCGTGTCTTTGGTCGGTGTCCTATGACCGTTCGCCCGCCGGCTCCCCACAGGCCACTGAGCCCAGGCTGACGACGAAAACCAACTGCAGGTATGAGGTGGAGTGGGTGACAGAATACGCCTGTCACAGGGACTACCTAGAGAGCCACAGCTGTTCCCTGACCAGCGAGCAGCACGACATCTCCATTGACCTGAGTCCTCTGACGGTCTCGGGTGAGTGTAGCCGTAAGGTGCCAATCCGGGAGCCTCTCTGAAAAGCTAAATTCTTCCCTCTATCACATAGTCTCTCATTTATACGCCTGATAGACGGTAATAACAGGGCCCACCAACATGCAGCCAGTATGTCTCAGGTCTCGGCAGGTTAGGACACTGTGCCTGTGATTAGAAGGTCGTTGGTTCAAATCCCAGCAGTGATGGCAAGATCAAGGCCTTTAACCCCTTACGTGAATGTTTTGGTCACTCAGGTCTCAACCCACCGTACTACACGACGTCAGGCAGTTACACGTATTACCTGAACGTCTGTGGGGAGGTCAAGGCGGGCGGCTGTTCGAGTCCGAACAATTACGTGTCGGCCTGTCAGGTCAAGAACACCGGGGAGGTGGCAAAGGTCGCCGGGACGTACCAGAATCAGACGCTGAGGTGCGACCAAGCCTCGCTTTTTCGCTGTTTCTGTTTCGCCTCTTACTTGATGAAAACAAGGACAAAAGCTGAAACCTGTGCTGTTGTGTGGCAGATACTCGGATGGGGATCTTACCCTCATTTACCCTGAGGGCAATACCTGCAGTTCGGGATTCCAGCGAATGACTATCATCAACTTCGAGTGCAATAAAACGGCAGGTGGGTGGACAGGGTCGTGAGTACCCCGGCAGATTCAGGGGCCGTGCGTACGTAACAATATAAAACAAGACAATGTAAGTGTGGATAGGGGGACCCAAGGTGACAGAGAGAGTTTCCCAACCCAGTTCTCGGGGAACCCCAGACAGTCCACATTTTCGCATCCTCCTAGCTTCCATCAAACCTGAACCAAACAATCAAGAATGAGTTATGTGTTGGGAGGGAGCATAAATTTGGGCTCTCAGGGGGTCACTTGAGGATTGGGTTAAGAATCGCTTGCATTAATCTAATGGCATGTCTTTGGACTGTGGCTGCAAAGCCATGTAACAAATGGAGAGAATGCGAACTCATGCACGCAGAGCAGAAACGGGACTCAAACCCCAACCCTAGTGCTATGAGGCAAGAGTGCAATCCACTGTGCCACCCAAATGGTAATTTCCGTAAGCTCCTTCAAGACCAGTCACCATTCCTGGTACTCATTAATGATTCTGATTGGTCCCGATGCGTCTCGTAGGAAATGACGGCAAAGGATCGCCGGTGTTTACGGGGGAGAGTGACTGCACGTACTTCTTCAACTGGCAGACGATGTACGCGTGTGTCAAGGAAAAGGAAGACCTCATCTGCTCAGTGTCTGGCGGCAAAGAGCACTACAACTTGTCACCTCTCCTGCGGTCCCCGGGTGAGCGGCGCTTCTCGATGGCAGCGATCAAGACAGCCACTTTAAAGCTTGGCATGCGTGACACATTCGCTTAAGCGTCGATCGAGTGTCTCATCCATGCTGTGCGGCTAAAATAATCAAAAGTGGTTTGCACTACCTCTCATTTTCCTTATTCTTTAGATCTTTACACTTACTTAATTTTGTTTATTTAGAAAATTTTAAAATGCGCTTCTGTTTATCCTGCGGTAGATAAATAATAGTGTTTTCTTCACAACCGAGCATAGCTGATCGAAGATATTGTGTCTATAGATGAAACAGAGGCTGAGACCCCATTTCAGTCATAACTCGATTCCGGTATAATATGCAGTTGCAGTGTTTTGCCTTTGTGTGGCAGTATTAATCGACACAGCCGGTCACATCTCTGCGCTGGCCTGGGTTACGGCCTCACGTCGACGCTCGCCTGTGTTTCAGAGTCCGAGGGAGTCCAGAACTGGGAGGCACTTGAGAGTGGCGTCCCAGAGTCGGACGGCAGGCGATTCTACATCAATGTGTGCCACCGGGTCCTCCAGCAGGGGGCAGCGTCGGGCTGTCCTGAGGACGCTGCCATCTGTGCCCGCCGCGGTCAGCTTCATATTTTAAGAACTGGGGGGACATGCCAGAAAAATACCCGACATGAATGCCTGTTCATGTTTATAACTATCTGAAATATACATTATATTCAAATTGCGTTTAATTGTTTACTAGATGATTTTCTCCAAAGCAACATTGTAGCATTCAGCTGTCAGGGACCCGTCTTAATGTTCTGGTCCTGCTAGCCTGCGCTTCCAGTGAGTGGCCAGTACCGAGAGAGTTTTATACTGAATTATGCATTGCTCTTCAGCTTGTTATTCCCAAAGTATCAGTCCAGCCTACGTTCCAGTGGAGCACAAGTCTGTGCATGTGTATTGGAAGAGTGCAGTGTTGTGTGATGAACTGGAAGAGTGCAGTGTTGAGTGATGAACTGGCTTTTTTTTCTTATTTCCCTAGGAAAGGAAAAAACCACCAGTTTGGGCAAATTCCTGTCTGCCCCCCAAAAGAGGGATAAAAGTATTTATCTGGTGTACACCGAGGGCGACATCTGTACCGGGAAAAAGAAGATAACAACCACCATTATTCTGTTCTGCAAACCAGGTGTTGCACATTTCCGGAGATTTTACGTTAAACACTGCTCACCTCTGAGTTCCTTCCTTCCTTCCTTACTTCCTCTCTATCTGTCTCTGATTCTCTTTCTCTCCCTCATTCTGATTCTCTCTCTCTCTGTCCATCTCCCATATTCTCTCTTTCTCTTTGTCCATGGCCTATATTCTCTCTCATTCTCTTTCTCTCTCGTTCTTTCTCACTGTCTCTTTCTGTCTTTCTCTTTCTCTCCCCTGCATTCTCACTTACTCTCGCTTTCTCTCTCTCTGTCTTTCTCATCACATTGCTGGTCGTGTGCAGTGCTGTGTTGCCACTCTCAACCATATCCCCCCCCCCTCCCTCTTTGTGTGCAGGTGACCTGGAGAGCCCCCCCCAGCTGCGCAGTGTGTCTGCCGACGGCTGTGAGTACGAGTTTGAGTGGCAAACGGCCGCCGCCTGCGTCCGGTCCGAGGCAGAGGGTGACGGCTGCCAGGTGTCGGATCCTCAGGCCGGTAGGTCATGTGACCGCGGTGGCCATGTGCTGGTCTCAGAGGTGTGCATGTGGTTGTCTTTTGAGATGTGGAATCTTCTGGGCTCGCAAATGTATTGGGCCACCTACAGAAAGCATCGTGAGGCTTATTTAGATTATTTCTTGATGTGACCACAGTGGAAGTTTAATAATATGTTCCTGCCCCCTCCTTGCAGGCTTTTCTTTTGACCTCTCACCTTTGACCAAGCACGGTGACGTCTACAACACCTCCGACGGGGACTACACCTACTTTCTCAACATCTGTCAAAACGTCTCTGTCCCATCCTGTCCCAAAAACGCGGGGGCCTGCCAGGTAGACAAAAGGCAAGTTTTCGTGCTCCCCACCTGCCAGTGGAACTGTCCACTTCCCTTATAGCATGTAGTAGTGGCTCAGCTCACTGTTCACTTCGTGAGGGGTTCTTCAGCTAAGCAAGGTGTTTGCATAAGAGCTCAGTTGATGTCAGATGTAAATCACATGGTAGTAAGAAAAACAGGGCTATGATTGGCTGCGCTCTTCATTGCAATGTGTATGTGTTTTTGCGCCTCAATACAGGACACAATACAGTGGTACTCTCATTAGAACTCGAATTTACTAAAAGTCGAACCAACCAGTTCGAAAAAAAGACGTAGAGCTCGATCTGAATCTCAGAAGTCAAACCGTGAACGCCGACTTGTACGCGCGGGGAAATGAGTCACGTGGCACGTCTCTCAGCGGAAACAAAGGGTAACGCTTCAGTCTCAGCCTCGCACTCAGCATCGTGCATGTTTACACTAGCTGAATACATATATTTAGACAGTAAAAATACATTTAGACAATGATAGACAGTAACAGTAATTATTATTATAATAAAATACATTTAAAAATAAAGATTTCTTGTTCATTTTAATATTAATAATACACCATTAATACGTTTAATTATAATAATATTGTCATGCCCAGCGGGGACGGCATGGAGACAAAGGCGCAGACATCAGGGTATCGGGGAATAAGGGGTTTAATTACAGGTAAGGCAGGCAAAACGCAGACGGACAATACAATGACCGGACTGGGGAAACAAACTGAAACGCGGACAAAATACAGAGGGCTAATGACAACAACCAGAAACAGCTGATCACACGGGGATTCCACATGGGGTTAACGGGGGGTCGTGGCACACGGAAGGAGCGGACAATCGGGGTGCGCAGGACACATTGTTTGGATACATTTATTTTCTTACTTTACAAATTACTGTTTTGATAAATGTGCTTAGATGTGTTTAGTACAGTATATGCTCTTCATGTTTTACCCGGTTCATTTTGTGTTTAAATGCTAAAAAAAAAAACATATTTAGGTGTAATTTTTTGGGGCCGGGAACCAATTAATTGGTTTTCCATTATTTCTTATAGGGAAAATTCGATCACAACTCGAACTTTTTAGGATTCGATCTGGAGTTCTGAACAGATTAAGTTCGAGTTCTGAGGTGCCACTGTATTTTATTTTTCAGTGCGTTGAGGCCTGGTGGGATACTAGACTGGGGGCTGGGAGCACCTATTCTAAACTGTTAAACTACATTTTTTCAATGTAACTTGCACCTCCACTTTCACACGGTTGTATATGAGAGTCCCATATATCTGCTGAGTACCACTGGAAGAAGCCAGGGGTCATGATGCCTTTGGTCATAACGGACTTTGTCATCCTGCAGCGGGAAGTCGTGGAGTCTTGGGGAGTTCAACTCTAAGCTGTCCTACTACGACGGCATGATCAAGCTGACCTATCAGAACGGCTCCCAGTACAACGACGAGAAGCACACACGCCGGTCAGCACTCATCTCCTTCCTCTGCGACCACCAAGCGGGAGTAGGCCAGCCCGAGTTTCAGGTGAGGCCCCCTAATACCACCAATCAGGTGATGCGTATGAAGGTGCGTCGTACCCAGAATATTACACTCTACTGACATTGGCTGAGGATGGAACACTAATTACTGCAAAGTCATGCTCTGGGTCAGTACCAGGCAAAGTCATGGCTACTAGTTTTTTAGGGTTAACATCCATCAGGATTTGTGATGGGTGCTGTTAATCTCTGCTGCCGCCAACTGCTCTCTGGGGAATCACAGGTGGAGGATTTGTTCACTTACAACTTCAAGTGGTACACCTCGTACGCCTGCCCGGAGAAGGTCATCGAGTGCCTGGTGACGGACCCAAACACCCTGCAGCAGTATGACCTATCCAGGTGAGTGTTAGCATTTCTTAATATGCTGCCTCTCTCTGAGAGAGACTGTGAGGTGAAGAGTGGGAAGTATAAACACCGTCTGGGCGGTGATGTGCATTTAGATGAGCTTTGACCCGCAAATTCGTTTTGCTAAATCAGCCCGGTGTTGCATGGGCGGAACTGAGCCCTTAGTATTATAGCAGTGTGAAATGAGGGAGGATATTTTATCTGTATTTGTATTTTAATGATAAAAAAAAAACTGACAGAAGATCCCATTTGTGCCTTTATCACAAGATTTTGCATGATCGTTGGTTGCCTAAAAAAGGCGGTTGGAACACTGAATGGGGGCACTTTCAGTCTGTCAGGTGACGGGGGCAGGTGCTAATTCACCCCCAGCCCCCACCACATGTACGTGCCCCTGGGGGTGTATAAAAGTTCGGACTGTCCCTTTTATTTAATACCATATATTTGTATTTATTGTTTTTATTGTTTTATTGGTAAATATCTCAGGCAATTTAATATTATATCATCTAGTTTTCTAATGTTATATGTCATTTGTAACCAGTTCGGATGCTCTCAGAATCGAGCCGCACTCAGAATCGAGCCGCACTCAGAATCGAGCCGCACTCAGAATCGAGCCGCACTCACAAGCAAATCTTCTCCAGGCTATAAACATCATGTCTCCTCTAAGTCGTATCTTGTATGCATGTGTCTCCAGCTGTTCATTGTCCCTCATATATTGTCCAGCTTGTCCAGGGCTGAGGGCTTTGGTGCCAAGAACTGGCAGACCTTCGATGCGGCGACTAACAGGAAGTACTACATCAACGTGTGCCGTCCCCTGAGTGCCGTGCCGGGCTGCGACCGCTCCGCCTCCGTCTGCGAGGCACGGTGCGAGTCGCAGGAGGTCAGCGTCCGCCGCCGGGCTGCCTGGGCGCCGTGCTTCCCGCTCGCGGTGAGCCAGGAGTTAACGCTCATCTCTCGGTGGTGTGGCAGGGTGCCGAGACGGAGAGCGTGTCTATCAGCAACCTGGGCGTGGCGGAGAAAGGCCCCGTGTTTCTGGGCAAGGAGCAGCTCCTGCTGGAGTACACAGGAGGCTCCGCCTGCGTGTTCGCGGGTCAGAAGGCCAACTACACCACCCGCATCCACCTGCTGTGCCTCAGAGGCGAGCGGGTAAGCTGCCTTACCGCCTCGGGGGCCTCGACCTGCCTCTGCCTCCTCTTCCTAGCACTGCTTTCCTGTGGGTACCTGCATCCCTCCTGTCGTCTCCTGTTGACTTTGCTGCTTTTGAGCCCAGATCACTGCACTGTATTAAATCCTTTTTATTTTCCTTCTAGTCTTCTAGGCCGCGTTTCATCATGATCCAGAACTGCACTGCTACCTTCCTGTGGTACACCGAGGCAGCGTGTCCCATCTCCACCACGGAGATCAAAAACCAGGTACTAGCCGAATGCCTCCATACATCCCCACAATGTTTTTATCTTGCACTTCTGGTCCTTGATTAGTCTTATTAGATTCATGCTTTGTTATAAGTTGTGTGCTATCTGCCTAGGCCAGGGATCTCCAAGTCCGGTCCTGGAGAGCTACTGTCCAGTAGGTTTTCTATCCTACTTGGCTTCTGATGAGCCACACCTGCTCCTGGTATTTACTTGAGTATAGGTGTGACTCATCAGAAACCGGGTAGGATAGAAAACCTACTGGACAGTAGCTCTCCAGGACCGGAGTCGGAGACCCCTGGCCTAGGCTGTATGTCGCTGAACATGTTAAATGAAAGAAGTTTACTTTCTTTGTTTTAGCAAGTCGTCTTTCAAGTCGACCTTCTGCCCAAGATATCGCAATGAATTGATGTTACTGAGGTGTATAATCTGTGTTCCCCCCCCCCCCCCCCCCCCCCCCTCCTCAGACCTGCTCGCTGAAGGATCCCACCACAGGTTTTGAGTTTGACTTGCTCCCCCTTGCCTCCAAGATGGGCTACTCCACTTATGGCAATTCCAAAACTTTCCTGGTATGCCCGCGCCTCCGCCTTTGGTCTGCCAGCTGCCGCAGTTCCTCACACCCCTGGCTAATGGAGGTGCTTGTCTCCCGCAGGTTAACATCTGCGGAGCGGTAGAGCAGTGTGGCAAGGATGGCGAGGTCCCGATGGCAGGCTGCGAGTTGGAGGGCGGCAAGCCTAAGACACTCGTAGGCGTGGAGAAATCCCTTCAGTTCTCCAGCGATGGCCAGCTGACCCTCATCTATAAGGGGCACATGGATATACCTACAGGTAGGGTTCACCTGAGTAGCCCCATCAGGCTGACCAGGGACAAGGGCCAATGGTGTAAAGCTTTTCATGGGTGAGGGACCAGTGGCCTTTGAGAAATGAGGGACAATGTTTGATTAATTTATATCGATTTTTCTGCTGAATCGGTGGTTCTGCACGAGCTGTGGGACTATGAGTCTTTGTCGACGTGTCTTTTCCTAACCTGTCATTGGATACCGTAGTCCATAGTCTCCATGACCCGGGGGTGATGGTGCTCTTTTATTTGCCGATATCCCTTTCACAGGAACCAAAGACACTTTCACCATCAGTTTTGTGTGCGACCAGAACGTGAGCCCCGGGATTCTGAGTTTCGTCCGGGAGGAAATGAACACCGGCGAACACGTGACCCACGATGTCCTGTTTGAGTTCCGGACCAGCCTCGTCTGCTTACCCGCCCCTGTGGACTGCCACGTCAACGGTTAGGAAACAGGCATTTATTCTGACCCTCCACCTTCTCTGTTGCATATTGCTGTATTGCTATTTGTCTTGCCTTTGACAAGATAACCCTACCGATGGCGTCTGTTGCTTGACTGTTTTCGCCCATTGTGTGCAACCGTGTTGTGCTTGCAGATCACCACGGCAACGAGTATGACCTGGGTGACCTCAGCCGAAGCGACAGGCCCTGGGTGGCCGTGGACACCTCTGCGCAGGCGCAGTCGCAGAGGTTCTACATCAACGTCTGCAAGCCGCTGCCTCGGGTAGACGGCTGCTCCGGTGGGTCACACAGAGCCACTCGCCGGCATGCATTCGTCACTGGCGGGACGTCTCTTAGCACTGCATGGCCAGTTCGACGTGTCACTGCAGTGTTTCCCCTAGGTTTACAGCTTTGGGGGGGGGGGGGGGGAGTGCTGACCTGTGTGTGCGCGTGCGCATCGGTGCGATACAGAGAGCAGAGGACAATTGTAAACGTGCGACTGTTTAGAGACAAAAATGATAAGCTGCCGTTGAGGGGGACGGGGCGCCCCTCTAATATAATGGTAGGGGAAACACTGCTCTGTGTCAACGAGGGAGGGGCTTACGTTTCATTTCTTTAACCAATCACAGGCTTCAGTGGATGACATCATCGCATTAGTTAAAACCAGTGTTTTCTGCTAAGCAGCAAGGTGCCCAGGTTTGTAAACCCGTTTAATTGTGTGCGCCTTTTGTTAAGGGACGTGTCATGGACACAAAACATAGGAACATGCTTACCTGCGAAGACACTACGGAGCAGGGTAAGGGCGTGTCTTTATTTCTCGATGATGATGAGGATGATGATGATTATAACATCTGTAATAAAAAGAAAGGCTTGAGCTGACAACCTTCTGATCACACACTTGGTACCTTGGATCCGTTCGGCCACACACCACCCCCGGCACGAAGGCTGGAGCTTAAAAATGAGGGAAAACGGGGACCAATGTGGTGATGTCATGCAATGGAGACTGTGATTGGTTACAGAAGCGAAATGCAGGTCATGTCATACGATGGAGACTGTGATTGGTTACAGAAGCGAAATGCAGGTCATGTCATACGATGGAGACTGTGATTGGTTACAGAAGCGAAATGCAGGTCATGTCATACGATGGAGACTGTGATTAGTTACAGAAGCGAAATGCAGACCCCTCCCTTGTTGACCCAGCAACACGTCAAACTTTGCAACCAATCAGGTTCCATCTCTTGCCCTGTCAGAATCCCAACATCAGCAGCAACTTACCCTTCTCTTCTAGAATTTCGCTCTGGGATCAATAAAGTGAATCTGATTGTAGTTCTTTTTGAGCCCTGCTTGTGCCCGATCACAATGCGTGACACTGATTCGATGTGACTCCCCACCCTGCAGGGGGAGCCCTGGGCGCCTGTGGCAAGCTGGGTGACAAGTTTGTGAACCTGGGCTTCATGCAGTCCAGCCCCCAGGTCGCTCCGGATGGCTCCATCACAGTGGTTTACCTGAACGGGGATCCGTGTGATAACAGCCATTACTCCACCCGCATAATCTTCGAGTGCGACAGCAGCCCCGTGAGTATGTGGCGCTTGCAGCCAGCGCCCAGGCAGTCTGCACCGTTACGGTCTGTGCTCCAGAGTGCGGCACCCTTGATGGAAGTCTGTGTGGAACACTTATTCGTGGCTGCATCTGTTGTTGTAATTATTATTATTATTATTATTATTATTATTATTATCATTATTAATAATATAATATAATAATAATTATAATAATAATAGAATAATAATACAATTCAGGGGGCGGCATGGTGGTGCAGTGGTTAGCACTGCCTCACACCTCTGGGACCCGGGTTCGAGTCTCCGCCTGGGTTACATGTGTGTGGAGTTTGCATGTTCTCCCCATTTCGTCGTGGGGTTTCCTCCAGGTACTCCAGTTTCCCCCCCACAGTCCAAAGACATGCTGAGGCTAGTTGGAGTTACTAAATTGCCCATAGGTGTGCTTGTGTGAGTGAATGGCGTGTGAGTGTGCCCTGCGATGGGCTGGCCCACCGTCCTGGGTTGTTCCCTGCCTCGTGCCCGTAGCTTCCAGAATAGGGTCCGGACCCCCCACGACCCAGAAGGATAAGCAGTTTGGAAAATTAATGAATGAATAATACAATTCTTTTTGTCACTTTGTAACATGCAAAAAAACATTAGACATTAAGATATACGGTAACAATTTACTTGAGAGCATATAGTATTATGCTATTACGTATGTATTAGGGGTGTGCAAAGCAGCCGGTATTTGTATCTGTATTTGTATTTGTTGAGGGGGGAAAAGTATTTGTATTTGTATTCGTATTCGAGTAAAATTCAAAATAGGCGTAAAAATCCAGTTTTTTTGCGTTGCACTTCTAATTTACGCTATAGTGTAAGTATTCTTTAATTATATCCATTATAATAATTATGGATATGCAGTAGACAGAGTAACTTAAACGTACCATATAACTCCTACAAGTGCATACAATTCGACACAACTACACAAGCATTGTTTTAACCTTTTTAACCAAACGTTAACGTTACTCTGTCAACAGCCTATTGTCTAAATTACCGAGCTAACAGAGCTACGTAAACAGAGCGAACATGAGAGCACCTGATTGCAGACGTCAATAATGCAGCGTAATGGAATAATCTCCCGATCAAACTCTGCTTCCCGAAAGTTATAAACTGCCTCTGGAACCCAGTTAAGGTACAAAAATCTATTCAACAAAAATAGTGATACAGTTAAGTCTTTTTTCGCTCAGCCGAGCCTTCTCTGTTACTGTCTGGAGCAGCCTGTGTCAGTCACCTCTTTTACAACCCCCCCCCCCCGACTCCTGAACTCACTCACTCATCCGGGCATGCACTGCGGTCTCAAGAGGAAACGCAGCTTTTTGATATAAAGTTTTTCTTGTTCCCGAATACAAATATTTTTTTAAGTATTTGTTCGAAATAAGTATTCGTAAAAAACACATTATTTGTGCCTTTCCGAATACCGTATTCGGGTTCGGCTCCACCCCTAGTATGTATTAATTCACCACAAACTAAGTCTGTTACATACTGATCTCATGTTAATTCATCATTAGTTAATCGTGATGCATCTTTTATCTCAAGCACTTGGTATTTTTCTTACTGTATCTGTTAATTCTATAAACCTCTGTGACTACTGAAGGAACAAGTCATGAATGACATACTGATCTCACATCTGTTCATCATTAATGAATTACTGAAGTAGTGACTATATTTGTTCATGATTTGTACTTCAGTAGTAACTAGAGATGGGCGATCCACGTTTTTTCAGTTCCGATCCGATTCCGATACACAACTGCCGATACCGATACAGATTCCGATACAAGAGCTCTTTTTACTTTGTTATACTTTACATATTATTTTTTTAAAGCTAGTAAATACAGATGGAAAAAATGTATGACAAAAAATATTTAATTAGGCTACTACAAACATACATAACGTACTGTTCCACCTCATTTGTTTTAAGCGTTTTTGAGGCATTTGCAGTTCAATATGAATATCTTCAAAGCAAATATACACAAGTGACGAATGCTTAAAATTTTAACAGTTTTTCTTCCATTGGCATCAGCGCAGTTACACTTTTGTTGCGATGGCAGCCCCTCTTGTATCACAAGCAACGAGTTCGCAAAACAGTCCAATTAAGTTAGCGACTCCCAAATCATCCATTGCTTTGTTTTGTCTCGCAGTTGCGTGCGCTTTGTTAAATGGGATTTTCCATTAAACGCTATTCCCACCTCAAAACCTTATTTTACATAGATTGCAAAACGCTGTGCTTCCGGTTTCTGTTAAAAGCCTAAAATACTCCCAGATCGTCACGTCTTATCTTACGCTTCTCGTACTGCGAAGGGCATGCGCATGACGTCACAGCAGGCGGAAGTCACTGTACTCACACCCACTGAGTAGCAAAAAAGACTTAGGGGCAGTGATAGCGTTCGATTTGAATTCCGCAAAAACACACATGTAAAATGGGAAAGAGCTGTCGTGCGATTGATTGCCAAAAACTAAATAAGTAAGTATAGGACGTGGATCGGTCACGCATGGCCGATTCCCGATCCGTCAAATAGGTCTGGATCGGCGCCGATACCGATCCGAATATCGGTATCGGTGCATCTCTAGTAGTAACTCAAACTGCACTTCAGTCTTTTCTTATCCTCAAGACTGAGTGCAGTTTCTGCATGATCCTGAATGGAGCTACGCAGGATATGGAATTTCCAGCCAGGGTCTTTGAGTTTATTTTATGTATTTTTGCGGCTGTTTCAGAAATGGCGTCCTTGGGAGCCTTTTTTTGTAATTCACTAACTTATCACAACGTGAGAATGGCGTTCGACATTGTTTGCATTATTTATTATGGCTGCATCTTAGCACCAATTGAAAGCAAAGGTCTTTAGGCATCATCATTATTCTGAAAACAGGATGACTGTAATGTGCCTTGCTAATGTGAGTCCTTTAGCCCCGCCCCTTGTGATGTGTATGGGGTCTCTGTCCTGCCGTCCACAGGGCTCTCCCATGTTTGCTCGGAAGGATGGCTGCGAGTTTGTCTTCATGTGGAGAACGTCAGAGGCTTGTCCCATCCATAGGGTTCAGGGTAGGTGGCATGTTGGCATGTTCTGGCCTTTGTCACCCAAACATCTTGCAGCCCCTCATCTCATCTAGTAGGAACATCCCATCTTCTGCTGTGTTTGATGTGTGTGCCTTTTGATCTCAGGTGAGAACTGCCAGGTTCAGGACCCCAGGACCGGCCACATGTTTAACTTGACGGCTCTCTCTGTGAGGGATTATGAGGTGAAGAGCGGGAAGTATGAATACCACCTGGGGGTATGCAAGGGTGTCCAGCAGAGCATCTGCTCGCACAAGGACCCAGGAGGTGACAACGTGTCGTCCTGTCAGGTGGAGGGGAGCACTCACAAAATCGCAGGTGAGCCATCCTGATAACATCTCCTCTACAGGAAGTTTCACAGGAAACTTATACGCCACACCATCGGTTGATTCTAAAGCAGGCTGTGTTCTTTGATTTTTTAGGATTAACCACACAGAATATCACCTATGACGATGGGCTTCTAATGATTAACTATAATCAAGGAGATGTATGCCACAAGATCTTCCAGCGCTCTACAACCATTTTCTTCATCTGTGACCACAGCCAGAGCATTGTGAGTACTATATGGGTGAAAAATTGAGCTGCTCTCTTGTGATAATTCATACAGACCTGGCTGGATGGTCAGATCTGGTTGTTCCAAGTTGGTATTCTGAAGGTGAGATCTGGGGACCGGTATTGTAGTGGACAAATCAAGGAGGAACTGAAAGTTACGGACCAAACTAGAAAAGGATTCAGAGGTTGCGGTTGCATTTTGAGAACTACACTGAAACTCATGATCCTATTGAGCGTGGGAACATTAATGTCAAGACCACCTCCTCAAATAAACTGGGATGCTCTGGAGGTCCAGTCCACATCATGGGCAAAGCCCCATTTCCAGACATGGGTGATGTCTGAAGTTATCCATCAGGCATTTTCTGTCATGTAGCAGCGATTCTGTGTTGAGCTGTTGAACGTTGACTGGGAAGGATTCCATGGAGAGGCACCCTTCTGAATTTCGGTGGTTTTGTGTTTCTTCATAACCAGGGGAGCCCGGAGTTTATCAAGGAGACCGATGACTGCGTATACCTCTTTCAGTGGCATACCGCTCTAGCCTGTCTGCCTTTCAAGACCACCAGCTGTACCTACAAGTAAGTCATACTTACTCATAGAGTAAGTCGGCTCTATGAAGAATACTTGCACTGGTGACGTCCTACATCCCTTGAGTTTTTGCTTTTTCCCCAACAGCGATGGCAAAGGCAACTCGTACGATCTGTCACCTCTCTCCATGTCCCGCGACAACTGGGTGGTAGAGACAGGAACGGAAGAAGACCAGCAGCAATACTACGTCAACGTGTGCAAGTCCCTGGTCCCGCAGAGTGGTGAGTCCTGTTCTCTGTGATCCCGCAAGGTTCTCCTTCAAACGGCGTCTGACTCTGTGAACGCGTAGGAGAAATGAGTCTAAGTGGGCTAAACAGATTCTAGTTGAAATGTCATGGGTCCCAGAAAGATCATAATCCTTTGTAACCCTTGTAGCTGGTATTCACTGACATTTCAGAGTTCTTTGTCTCTTTCTTGCTAATCATAGATCAAACTAGCAGAGCTGAGGAGGATCCCGCGTACTTTGAATCAGATATAATCGGTGTTAGAAAGCTGGCCTCATGCCAAAAAGCAAATTCTTGTTACATCTTGCAGTGCTTGTGAGTGGATTCTGGATAATACCGCTTTTGAAACAAGTACCGCACTGCTCTCAACACAGCTCATGCAGGCAAATTCCCTGAGGCTTAAGGTTAAAATGAGGTAAAATGTCACTCCCATGGACGATAACATTTATTGACTTCTCCTGACTTTAGGAACGAACGATATTTTAGCAGCATGTTTCAGTCCAGTTACAGTGTTAAATGCATTAGACTATGTAAAACTGTCCATCCGTCGTCATCTCTCATCATGTTTCTAATTATTTCTTGTCAAAGTTTTCATTCATTCCATTTTGGTTAGTCCCTATAATTTATTTATTTTTTTGGACATATTCAGGGATGGGATATTCAGAATGCCTGCACTTACACGTTGTGTATAGATTGTCCCTTTTTGCAAAAGTTAATAAAAAAAATTGTGTGGGAAAAAGAGAATGGTGCTTCACGCTTCTTTGGAAGTTCTGCTTACACGTGCGGGTTCTCCCCGGGCAGTCCTGCTTACACGTGCGGGTTCTCCCCGGGCAGTCCTTGCTCACACGTGCGGGTTCTCCCCGGGCAGTTCTGCTCACACGTGCGGGTTCTCCCCGGGCAGTCCTGCTCACACGTGCGGGTTCTCCCCGGGCAGTCCTGCTCACATGCCTCACACGTGCGGGTTCTCCCTGCATCACAGTTGGTCTGCCGACGTTCTGCAGGTGACTGGGGTTGCCCGTCCACGGCGGCGTCCTGCATGAAAAGCGGGAAGGACTACATGAGCCTCGGTGAGGCTGAGTCTGGTCCCTACTGGGAGGACAATGCTCTGGTGCTGCACTACACCAGTGGATCGCCGTGTCCGGACAGACAGAGGAACCGAACCACCTTCATCAACTTCCGGTGTAACCCGGACAAAGTGGTTAGTGACCGTGCTTGTTCTCCAAGTCGCCATGAGCGAGCTCTTTGGTTTTTGAGAGCTATTCTTCAGTGGCTCACTTTGTGGTCGTGCCTCAGGAATCCATGCCCATGCTGGTGAAGGCCATCGAGGAGTGCACCTATACCATTGTGTGGCCGAGTGCTGCTGCCTGCCCACTAAAGAGCAGTAGCCATGGGGACTGTGTGGTCACCAACCCACTTACGGGTAAGTTAGTTCCTGGTGTCGCATGCTGGGATTCTTTTACCCATGGAGTCTGCTCCTCACTGGCTATCCTACATCCCTCGATCCTCAATGCAGGATACCTCTTCAACCTGAGCAGCTTAAACCAGAGAGGTGGATACCGGGTCTACGACAACGTGGACCAGAGGAAGATCTACCACCTGAACGTGTGTGGCGAGCTGGAAGGGTCCTGGTGTGAAAACGGCACTGGTGAGGAACCGTTCGCAGCTTTTATTAGATTTTTTTTTTTTTTTTAGGCTTTACAGACATCAGGTGCTCGTTATGGTTTAAACGTCATTCCCTGCTAAATGACATGTTCAAGAACTGCAGTAAACTGTGGTTTGAATGCCTAGCCAAGCCTCTCACTATGTTAGTATTGCAGGAGACGTGTATAAATGTTTCTCCTATGCATATTCAACGCCACCCCACATGCAGCCTGTGCAAGAGCCGTCATTCAATGAAAGTGGTCTGTCATTTGTTCTAGGTGACAAATCTTTAACAAGCCCAGAAAGGAGCAGGATTTCTTAATGTAACCCAGTACCCAGATGATTCATATGGCCACTGAAATTTTCAGACCTTTTTGCAACTTGTGCCTTAGCCTTGTATATTTATTAAAGAAATGAATAAACAGAGATTAAAGAAAAATTGTTACCAGTCTATGAATCTTAAACCGCCAAGGTAAGATGCTATAATGTTTTGGCTGTTAATTTGAGGAGAGTGTCAGGTGATGAGAAGGGCATGTGCTCCGTGAGAGGGCTGACTGAGCGTGTCGTCCACTGATGGTGTCCTGCTCGTCCAGCCGTCTGCATGAGGGACAACCAGGCAGCCCGGAGCGTCGGCATGGTGAACCGCACCCTGTCCTACCAGGACCAGGTGGTGCAGCTGACTTACGAGAATGGGGCTCCGTGCGAGGCCAACGGCACCCTCCAGCACAAGAGCGTCATCAGCTTTATCTGCAAGTCCTCCACGCCGGGGGTGGGGGACAGGGGCCCGGTGCTGGTGGACTTCGACCCCGGCACATGTGTCCACTTCTTCTCCTGGCACACCTCTCTGGTCTGCGAGCAGAAGGTGAGAATGCTTTTCGCCACCTATGTAAATGACAGCTATATCTAATGCTGTTCTATTTACCAGCATTCCATGTAATTTCATTGGAGGAGAATATTCCTGTAACCAGTTGCTGTGCTCTACCTATAGGTCAGGTGCTCTGTAAGGAACGGGACGTCCGTCATCGACCTGAGCCCTCTGATCCATAGGACAGGCTTCCATCGGGCCATTGATGTGGCCCTGGGTAAGGATCACTCCCCCGACTTCTACATCAACATCTGCGAGTCGCTGAACCCCATCCCCGGAGTGAACTGTCCGCCTGGGGCTGCCATTTGCATGGACCCTGATAACAGCCCCCCCGTGGTGAGTGACCAACGGCCCTCAGCCTCCTTACCTGTTCACCTCTGACTGTGTGACTAGACGGCATGTTAAGATTCAGTGTATTTAAGGCCTATATGGCCCTAACTGTACGACCCTTATGTGTTTTTTTTTTTATCTCTGTGTGAGATTTAACTCTTTTGGATGCATGTACCCTGAGATACACTGGCGTCTCATTCACGGTGTCCCTTCTGTCCCCTGCACAGGACATCGGCCGCATCACAGGCCCACCAGTCCTGAGCAACAACGAGGTGTCCATCTCCTTCAACAGCTCCACCCCCTGCTCCTCCAACTCCGATGCCAATTACAGCTCCATCATCAAGTTCATGTGCCAGCAAGGCACGGAACTGGTAGGTCGCCATCAGGTTCTCACAGCCGTGTGGGCTGCTTTGGTGTGCCGTCGGCAACGTCCTCGACTGTGTCACTCTGCGGGGACGTCCTGAACTCTGAGTTTATCGAGTATTGGGGGCAGCGTGTGGCTCAACAGGAGTGTGTGCCCATGATCGGAAGGTCGACGGTTCGAATCCCTCGGTCAGCAGGCTGGCTCTTAAGCCCCAGTTGCTGGAAGTTCTGGAAGGTGGGATCTGTGAAAAGATCATTTCCACATGGGGTGTTGAATAAAGTATCATTATCCTATTCTAAATATTCTAAAAATGGTCATATTTGTTGTCAGCCGGGAGTGATTCAAACCAACAATGACAGAAGTTGGGATAGTAGATTTAGAAAGTAATAGGGGTGTAACGATATACTCAGCCCACGAGACGAGACACGATATTGGGTTCACCAGGATGAGACGAGATGATATTTTAACAATATTTTAAGGAAAAGTTCAGAGGAAATATATTACTGGAAAGCAGCATTTTATTTGATTAATTTGAAAGGAAAAAAATGCTAAATAATGCAGATGTATGGTGAAATGTTTTAAATAATCACCATCATCATACACAGTAAAGAACAGAACAAATATCTAGCACCATAAAATATTTCACCACAAACTCAAATGACTGGGTTCTCTCCTATTTGACTTCTCAGTTGAACATAAAATAGAATATAAATAAAACAATATAAATAAACATAACACTTTTAAAATGTTTTCTTCACCGGTGCAGTGGATTTAAGTAAAGAGCTATGATGGTGCTGGAAATGGCTTTGCATAGTAGTAGCGTTAGCCGCTGTGTACGGCATTATTTTCCCACAGTGCTTACCGATGGTTTGTGTTTTGTCTGTCACCTTTTCGCCGTTTATATTTTCCGGCGGATACCCAAAATGCTGCCACACAAAAGATTTAAGTGTCTGGGGCATCTGCTACGGTAATTTCATCAGACGCCGATATGCTTATAGTAGCTGATCATGCAGCGCCTTCACCAGACCGCTTTTCACTCAGACCTGAAATCTCGTCATGTCGTAATATCGTGAGATCTCGTGACACCCCTAGTAAGTAAGGATGTTGCCCTTTGGGTACTGCTGCTCCTCCTTTTGATATATACCACTAGCATCAGATACAGGGCACTCGCAAGGTAAAGGTCCCTTTGGTGTCTTATCTGATAAAATTCTCCATATTTCTAACATCTGCATCAGTATATGAATTTTGAGGCTGTATTCAGCCCAAGAGGTTACATGGAACTATATGCAGATTGCATCATTAATACTAAGCTTGTCCACTTTTTTGTTAGCCAGGTTGAATCCAAATGTCTGATCCGTAACGCTGGAGTTGCCCTGTAGCCTCGTGGAACTTTGGCACGAAGGCTCTATTGTCTCACAATCCCGGACGCCATTGCTGCTCTGCCTGTGGTCACCCGTATGAATCGTAAGCAGGGTTGGTGTCACTGCAGGGGACACCGCAGATGATCAGCCGAATGGAGTGCCAGTACGTGTTCGAGTGGGCCACCCCGCTGGTGTGTCCCGATACCGTCAGCGTGGAGGGATGCACCCTCAAAGACCAGCGGCTGCAGTTCACCTTTGACCTCTCGTCACTCTCCGGGGCCGTTCAGAAGGTATGGCGCCTCGCCTTTTTCCCTGCCTCCACTTCCTGGTTTTCCGCTCCCTTTGACTCCCGCGTGCCCTTCCTCATCCTGAGCCTCCTTCCTCCTCACCCTCCGCCGCACGTGCTCGCCAGGTGTCCTCCGGCTCGGGGTTCTACTCCGTCAGCGTGTGCGGGACGGTGCCGGACAGCGAGTGCAAAGGCAGCGCCATCTGTCTGCTGTCAGGAGGGTCTGCCTTTTCCTTCGGCTACCGCAAGGCCATGAAGATGGACTACAGGCACGAGGACGAAGCCATCTTGGTGCAGTATGGTGGCGGAGACGCCTGTCCTCCAGGTCAGACGCCCACCGCACACAACAACTCAGGCGTGCTCCGCTTTCTGAGGAAATAAGAATCTCACAGAAGTATTTAGTCAAGTACGGCTTTATTGTGGTCACTCTGACCCGATTCAGTACATTGACGTGAAAATTGTTCCCAGGACCACAGTGCAACGTCTGTACATAAAGTGCACATGTAGGCAGGTTGTGCACAGTGGGGGGAAAAAAGCATTAACACCGACGCACAATGTAAAAGTAAACAATGATGCAATGTTCAGAATGGGCAATGATGGAAGCAGCAGAGCACGTACAGAACCAGTCAATAGTTTGGATACACCTACCCATAGGTTTATTTGTACTATTCTCTGCATTTTAGATTAATTATGCACAGACAAAAAAAAATATTAATTTCTTGGGTGGATCTGTGGCTTAGGACTCAGAAGGTTGCTGGTTCAAATCCCGTGGTTGGCAGAGTGATCCCACCATTGGGCCCTTGAGTGAGGCCCTTAACCCCAGTTGCTCCAGGGACTGACTGACCCTACTGTCCCCTCTATGCCAGTTCCATGAGGCGGCCTCCTGGGATGCTATTCCAGCTGTCCTGAAGGAGCTCCCACATACATACTGAGCACTCATTGGCTGCTTTTCCTTCACTCTCTGGTCACTGGTAGTGTTTTCCGTGGTGGCCAGGTCATGTGCCGTTATCGCTCTTTGTAGGTGGCTTTGCGTGTCCTCATTTTCAACTGGCACTGTATATGGTATAAGATAATACATACAAATCAGTGATAAATCATGAGTATTGGTAACCATGGCAATAAGATAACAACAGTGCTGGTGGCAGTGAAGTGCTCAGCACAGATTACTCTCTTGGCCAAATGATCCGTTCATAAAGTCTCTGTATGTTTCAGTTCTTCAAAGACTGTGTGTTGATTTCATTCATTTTCTAACGGTGTAGTTTAGGGGTTAGCCAACCCTGATCCTGGGGTGCTGGAATCCAGCAGGTTTTCCATCCCACCTGACGGAACCTCACATCTTGATCTCAGGCAGATAGTAACTCATCGAGTGAGATGGGAAAACCTGGATACGGGCACTTCAGGATCAGGGCTGCCTACCCCTGTGTAGTTTATGCTGATCTCTGTATTATTCCTCTCTGCAGTCCAGTAATCAGTCGTTTTTTATCCATATTCTGACATTTTTTTGAGTATTCTTTGTTCATTTTCTACTCATGAGCTTGAAACGCTTAGGTGTTTCATGGTTGCTGATTGAGGAAGTTCTAACTGCGCTTCCCTATTCATAGTTGCTGATTTGAGGAAGTTCTAACTGTGCTCCCTATTCATAGTTGCTGATTTGAGGAAGTTCTAACTGTGCTCCCTATTCATAGTTGCTGATTTGAGGAAGTTCTAACTGTGCTCATTGACTGTAACTGTGTGCCATTTCCAGTGACCACCACAGGGACCATGTGCATGTTCCCCTTCACCTTCATGAAGAAACAATACAACCAGTGCACCACGGAAGGCAGGACCGACGGCAGGACATGGTGTGCCACCACTAGCAACTACGACAAGGACAAGCAGTGGGGATTCTGTGCCAGCGGTACGTTTGTGAAGGGAAAAGTGCTTTAGCAGTCGGCATCCCCAGTAACCGGCTTAGCATACATCTGTAACCATAGACTAATAACCATTTTCAGTGCTTTTAATAATGGTCACTGTTAGCTGCTCACTTGTATAGCTGTCATCTTAATTTCTGCATCGTGTTTGACTGTTTGTGTGCGTGTATGTGTGCACGTTTTTGTAATTATTATATTGTGGGGACAGTTAAATGGCAAACTCATTTAATTTTCATTTCCACGTGCCTCTTCTCACAGTGCACGAGACGCGGAACTCGTCCATCCTGCTCACGTGCGACCGTTCAGCGGGACGCGGGACCCCCGAGCTGCTGAGCGAGACCCTTGGCTGCTACGCCACCTTCCAGTGGGCCACCGACGCCGTGTGCCCCCCCAGGAAGATGGAGTGCAAGCTGGTGCACGATCACCGCACGTACGACCTGCGCACCCTCTCCTCGCTCACCGGACCGTGGAAGTTCAGCCAGAATGGTGACGCGTGAGTCCGGCTGCCTCTCCTTCGTCTCTGCAGACCAGTGCTTCTCAAACTGGTCCTCGGGGACTCAGTCAGTCCATGTTTTTGCTCCCTGCCAGACAGTCTACATTTTTGCTCCAAATAAAACCCCGAAAAACAAAGTTTTTCAGGAGTGAAATACAATAAAGCATTCTGACTTATTAAATGTAAGCAGTATGTTTGCAGTATCTATTCCATATCCATCAGTGCAGATTTGGCTGCATGATCTTCTCCTGGTTATTGAAAAGCTTCTCTAATTTGTTTTCAAATTTCAAGTTTTATCTGTCTCATATACACACACACTGAGTAGTGAAAAGACTTTTTCCCGCCTGCTTCCAGGATTGTGCTTGAAGGGAAATACGTGAAAAGAAAGTAATACAAAGAAAAACAAACAGCATAAAAAGATGTGAATAAATGAGACTAAAATAACAATAGAATTATTTGTCTCCAAATAAGCAATAAAGAATAATGGACAATGAGGGCATTTGGTTTAATGCCAGGGTGGAGCTGGTTTCTTAAGCTTAACCCGTCGGTGCCCCCACTGCCCGTAGGTACTACCTGAACCTGTGCCAGGGGATCCACGCCGGCCTGACAGACTGTCCAGCGGGGGCAGCGGTGTGCCGGCGAAATCGAGGCGGCCAGACCCAGGTGCTGGGCCGTGTCCACACCCAGACCATGGCCTTCGTGGGTAAGGCTCGGGCCGTTTCCTCGCCCCGTCTGCCCCAGAGGAACGTGCTCCTCACCCATGCCCCTCCCACCCCCTTGCAGATGGCAAGATCCAGGTCAACTACACCAACAATGCCTCCGTCTGCAGAAACAGACAGCCCGCCAAGACCACCATCCAGCTCAGCTGCGGCAGCACCGTCGGGAACCCCAGGCTGCTCCGGTGGGTGGGGGCCCGTCCTGGGGGGGGGGGGGGGCGGGGGTAGTGATCTCAAGCCTGCACCAGTGTTTTACTTCTGATTTTTTTATTTTAGTTTTTTATGTTTTCCGTTTTAGTCATAGCTAGTTTTCAAGGCAGAAATCTTTATTTATTTATTTTTTTGCTTTGATTTTTTTATTTCTAGGGATAGAAAGTCGCAGAGTGATTTTATGTGTCTGATCTTCGGAGAATTCCACATGAATATGATGTACTAATGTGCTCAAAATTGGCAAAAGATGTTCCGCTATTATTAATTATATGTAAAGATAAATCATTACTTTAGCTAAGTGGTATTGTTTAAGTTTGATATTTAAGTGTTTGATGTTTCTGCAAAGACATCAGCCAGTGGTTCTTTTAGGGTTGATGAATACTTACGCGTGAGGCTGTTACTGCTGGCATATTTCATTTTATAGTTTAGCAAACTTGTATATTTAGTTGTCTGGCTCTTTAAATGGATTATCAGTGATTCTTTTCTTCTTTCCGTGCCTGTCTTGTCATTTGTGTGCCTTTCTAATGTGAGCAGGGTGGATGAAGAGGCGTGCGAGTTCTGGGTGGTCTGGGAGACGCGGGCGGCGTGTGCAGCCACCGAGCGCGAGGTGGAGATGGTCAACGGGACCATCAAGGTCCCCGACACAGGGGTGACCTTCAGCCTCGGCGCCCTGTACTACAGGTGAGGCGACGTCCTCCATGACCTGTAGCGTGTGTATCTGGCATAAGAGCGGGATTAGTGGTTTTCAGCAGCGGTATGATGCACAGTAACTCTATGACACAGTATCTCTGCTAACAGGTTGCTTGTCTGTTTCGTTGACGTCTCTGGCCTTGTATGTATACTTCATTTCCAGCAGGATGTCACCCCATGTTGAGTCATCAAAGGTCTACGTCAGATTTTTGCTCAAAGTCACAGGACTGGAACAATTCTCAATAACAAAATGGCATTTCATAAACTTTAATGAATTATCAATAATGGGAACTGATATGTTTTGTACTTCAAGCCACGTTAAACCCTTTTCCGTTAACCGTATTGATTCATAAGGTGCATTATCAGCTCGGTCCGGATTAACTTGCGGTTTGGTCTGTATCCGGACTGCCGTCCAGCCTTTGAGAATCCTTTGTCACCCTTACAAGAGTGTAGAGTAAACTACTTTTGTTCTATATCTTGAGTCCATGACGCAGGAGCTGAGAGTGCAGGTACAAAAATCATCTGATCAAAAGTGGTTCAACAGTTTCTTTGTTAATTATTAATTTTAATGAATTCCATCAGCTTTTTGGTTTAGCTGAAGTTCCTCTATTGACTTCAGCACCTCTCTCATTGGTTTGACTTGGTCACTTATTGTTAAAGTTGTGTGGTTGTTACTAGAACGTACATCATCAGTGAGCTTAAAGTTAAAATTCACAACTTTGACATTTATTGATTGATTTTGCCCCATTATTTGACATCCCTTTTTTGGTTGGATCCTCTTTTCATATGATCTCAATATTTTAAAAAGGCTAGTATTTCCTGGCCCCTTAGAGTAAATCTTAAGTCATCTTAAATAAACCGAATTGTCCTGTTTTAAGAGCTCAAGTGATGAAGGAAGTGTATTTGTTTGTTTTTTAAGCATAAACTTCCTGTGTATTTGGCTCATATGCAGTGGCTCCGGATCAGACTAGACATAGACTGGGTTGAAATATTATATGTACTTGGTGATTACCAGACAAGGATAGTTTGATGCCGTGCTTCACTGTCCCCTCACCTTCAGGCTGCACCAGGCATCCGGGGACATCCGGTCCAACGGGGACACCTACACCTATGACATCCAGCTGTCGGGCATCACCAATGGGTCATTCAACCAGTGTACCGGAGCCAACATCTGCCAGGTGAAGAAGAACGCGCAGTACTGGCGGAAGATCGGCTCGTCCCGCAACGTCAAATACTTCATCAAAGGTAAACTTGCATGGATGGATGTTTTTAGGCTGGGGAGAAAACCAGAGTTGCCTTTGCAACAGCAGGAGATTATGCAAACCCCACAGACAGTGGCGGTGACATTCGAACCTCAATCTGTCAGGCAGCAGTGCTGCTTACTGAGCCATAGAGCCCCTCCCCCATGCGACGCAGTTTAACAAACTCATGCCACTGGAATTATCCTTCGTACAGAGCAGTTTTACTTTGCGGTGTATCATCAGAGCTTAGCTTTTCTTGACCATAAATGGCATCAATGGGCACGGGACCCAAGACTGGCATTCTCACCGCCCCATAGATTTTCAAACGCCTTCGGCAAGTCGACACATGGCTGCACAGTATTGCAAAAGTCTGAGTTTGTAGGCTTTTGCTTTATGATTTTCTTTGTCCTTCCAGATGGAAACTTGGACGTCCTTGTCACATCAGAATCCCAATGCGGACGCGATACGAACAAGACGGTCTCCTCTACCATCCTCTTCCACTGCAGCCCCTCGGCTGGGGAGGGAATCCCAGAATTCCTCCTGGAGGCCGACGGCTGTCAGTACCTTTTCATCTGGCACACGGCAGCCGTCTGCGCACTCTTGTGAGTCGGAAACCATCCTGCTGCACTTCGTCTTCCTGAATAAGCTGCACTCATCCTTCCTTATGCAGCTACAGAATCAAAATCAAAAAAATGTGTCCCAGTGCTTCAGGGCGTTAGTCATTGTACGTAGGGATTTACAGCTTTAATGGGAGCTCTGAGCATTGGCACTGCCCTAGTAATCCCCAATGACAGTGGATGATTCACGTGTTTTTTTTGTTTTTTTTTTTTATCAATCATTGTTTTGTGAGCACTTATGTAGCTGAAGGCCTGATCAGGGTTTGAAGGTTATGCATTTTGACAGTTTCATCCATCTGTAACAGACAAACACATTACAAATTTACGGAAGTGATTACATGCCGCCCTCTAACAGTCTAAAAGCAGACTCTGCCTTGTCACTGTCTACCAAACAAGCCACTGGTGACATTCCTGCTGGAAAAATTCGATCAGTGCTGTTCACGCACTGGGTCTTTGCATGCGTGTTTCCATACAGCACACTTCATGTGATATGGCCGTGCTGCTGTCGAACCCTGTGCCTTGTCTGGCCTTCATCCAGTGATGCGCAGATCTTGTCTTTCCAGTGAGGTAGATAACAGCCAGCCTTCTGAGGAAGGGAAGGAGCACGTTGGCCTGTCCAGGCGCAGCCAGGCCCTGGGGGCTGTCCTCAGCCTCCTCCTCGTGGTTCTCACGGTTTGCCTGCTGATCCTGCTTCTGCACAAGCGAGAGAGGAGGTAACGATGCCGTCACTGTGTCTGAATCAGAATACGACTGAAACTGCAGTCCCCTTCCAGCTGATGCAGTAGTGCTGTCATCTTAATTACGGAGCGATCACACTAGCCAAACAAACTGGACTTCGGGGGTCAAACATGCTCGGGCTTGGTATCGGTCGCCCTTAGACCCGGTCCTTTTTGGCTTGAATATTTAAGTATGTATGTTGGATATTGGGAAACATTGTTAGACATGCTAAATGTGTGTTAGATAGAGGAAGCAGTCATATAAATGTCTTAAATGAAGAAGTGCGATCCCACATCTTCAGTAAATGAGTATCCATGGACGTATGTGTAAATGTGCATTTGCATATAGATATTTCTCCTTCCGGTTGCGTACTAGACTCTCCTTGCTCAGCCAAGGCGTCTTTCTGCTGCTATTCCAGGGAGCTGGTGCTGCAGAAAGTGACTGGATGCTGCAAAAGGGGAAGCGACTTGTCCTATAAGTACTCGAAGGTGGGTTGGGCTCCGTGTGCTGCCCCTGTATGTCTGTACTGGTCCCGGACGTCCCAAGTAACAGCTGAACGGAGGGTATGCGTATAAGCGTACCCATGGAAACCATATGCACGGGTGCTGCATGTTTGTGTGGTGTCTGCTGTCTTTGCACCTTGTCTGTTTTGGAGCTGTATGTATCTTTTTTCCCACTGGGATCAATAAAGTTCATCTTAATCTGAAGGTAAATACAGAAGAGCTGGGCGGGGACGACGAGACAGAGTGGCTGATGGAGGAGATGGAGCCCGCAGAGTTATCCTCACGGCGGGGAAAGGAGGTGCAGGAGAACGGTCACGTGACCACGCGGGCGGTGCACGCCGACGCACTGCGCTCGCTGTCACTGGACGAGCAGGACAGCGAGGACGAGGTGCTGACAGTGCCTGAGGTGCGCGTCCACGCCAGCAAGCCCGCAGCCCGACAGCAGCGTACCCGCCGGGCCCCATTGCTGCGGGGGCCCGAGAGCGACGAGGACCTGGTGGGACTCCTGGAGGAGGACGAGCGGGTCGGGCGGGGCAAACGGCGGGAGAAGCCCCGCCGGAAGCGGGGGCCCAATCCCACCTCCTTCCACGACGACAGCGACGAGGACCTCCTCAACGTTTGAAGCTCTCAGCTCCCGGGGGGCATGATATACCCTGCTCCGCTCCGCACTCTCAATACCCACCTTGGGGTTTTTTTTCTTTTTTTTTTTTATTAAAAAAAAAAAAAGGGAATAATATTCAATTGTGACATTTACAGTTTTAAAGAGCAGATTTCCCCCCCCCCCCCCCAAAAGGTGACTCTTTGCCATTTTGTTCTTTAAAATCAACTAAACGTACACGAACCAGCTTTATTTTTTAATTGTTTTCTGAGCTGTTCTGCACTCCAGTTAAAAACAGCAAAAAACAAGACAGGACGCGCACTGTAATTCCATAATGTATACTACAAACCCCGATAAATATTAATATGCCTAAAAACAAATGAAATGCATTTAAATCAGTAATTATCTGATAAGACACTTGGAATGTGGAATCGTTGGATCACTTTGAGGAGTTTCTTGCCGAGTTGTATTGCCTCGACATGTATTGTTGTTTTGTTTCGTTTTTATAAGTGTGACGAACATCACCGCCAAAGCATTCAGCTCTCTACATTGTGCTTCCCGTTTCAAGACAGTCTGTCTTAAATAAGAGTAGCTTTTCCCTCATAACACTTGTAACTGTTCTTTTGCCAAAAAACTGCCTGTGGTTCTGCATGACGTAGAGATCAGAACTGAGGTACCTGGTGCCATTAGGAACATTTGCTCAGTATGATAATAATCCTCATGGTCAGAAGTTTGTTTCAATCACTGGTACTGGGTTACCATTCAGGGTTACTGTTCTGGTAGATTTGCCCATCTACTGTGGCTGTGTCGTTAATTTTGCATAATTTTTTTTTTGTACAAAACCATGAGTTTGCATGACGTTCCACAAGAAGAATTGCTCCTGAGCTCTGACAGTGCAGGCGATGGGAAGTATTTACTGTGCTTGTTTGTTGACTCTTACTTTGGTTCCTAAGGGACACTATTCTGGTCTGTATTTTGCTTATTTCATGAGTATTACAACACATGCCTTTATGAACACTAGTACATGTAGGTACAGACGGTTCATAGAAAATTCACTTGGTGATTTTTCCCAAAGCTTTGCACCAGAATGTGGGCTGGGATCAAACGTGTAAACTCTGTTTCTTTGGAGCATCCTTGAGAGATTTTTGATTTTTTTTTTCTTTTCTTTTCTAGAATGTTCTTTCAAATTCGGTCTCCATTAGAAGGGAGGCATAGATTATGGCATCAATAGGTGCAGCACACCAATCGTTCTGTGAAGGAAAATCGTCTAAAAAGCACTTTCATACACGACGTCCTAAGTGTGCGTTGTGTGTTGGACGGGAATGAGCAAGATGGTTCTCTTGGTTCTGGTTCTGCTGATTCCTGCTGGTTCTAGCTCTGGTTTAGCCTGTCTTGTATGTGGCAGTCTGGGTTGATTCAATGTGTCGCGATTGGTACTGATTTTGTGAGAATAAGCTTCAAAACCTCACTTTTGGGTGTAAATTTAATTGTTCGTTCTTTCAATTTGGAGTTCTGGGAAGTCCTGTCTCCTCTTTCCCAAACTGGTATGTTTTATTGCTTTTTGGATCTGTTTTCCTATTTAAAATGTTGATGTTCGAATATGGTATTGCATTATTTCAATAAATTAAGAGATCAGCTTTTCTGGCTTGCTGTGTTTGACATGCTTAGTAGCCCACCCTCGACTTGCATAAGGGTTCTCCAATCTCACCCACACAGAGTAGCGTTCTATTAGCAAACCTATATGGAAATATCAATGCACACAGCTGTTACTGGAGTCTGCTTTTGTGATGATACACTGGTTCCAATGGGTTTTTGGCAGCTCTTCATGTGGGCAAAGTGTCCTCTGACAAAATCTTGCACTGAGTAGCTTGCAGGTCAAGGTTACATCTATTTACGACATCTGAAGCGTGTCCCTTTTTAAAAAGTAACCGGTCACATTTGTGAATGCTGTGGTGCATCTAGCACAACACCAATGGGGCAAAGGTCCACCTGCAGGTCTAGTTTTTTTCCCCAAGCAAAACCGTCGTCAGGCGCCACGGAGTCACAGAACCCGGTACCCGCGCCGCAGTCATGACTACCTTTGATGACATCCTGGAGGAGGCTGGCAAGTTCGGCAGAAGCCAGAAGCGCATATTTTGTCTGCTGTGCCTGGTATCCATGCCCTTCGCTGGGGTCTATGTGGGCATCGTGTTCCAGGGCTTCACGCCAGAGCACTGGTGCCATGACCCAGGCATGAGCCAGATTAGCGAGCGCTGCGGCTGGACTCCGCTGGAAGCTCGCCAGTTTAGCGTGCCCCGGGTCAACGTCTCCGCTGGCGCTGGTCACAGCCAGTGCGAGATGTACGACAAGGATTGGAACAATACCGCCTTTATCTGCGACGACACGGAAGACGGATTCAGTAACATCAGCGATGGCTTCCCCATCGCAAACTGCAAATATGGCTGGGAGTACGACTACGGAGGAAGGAAATCCTTTGTAACTGAGGTGAAGTTCTTGGCTCTGATGGTTGTAGTTCTATGCATGTGTTGTGTTCTGAGAAGTACAAAGAGTATTAGGAAGTTCCTGAAATTCAGGTCCATACCTGACAGGCTGGATCAAATTATACTGTCACCATTTATCCATTTTAATACTCTAATTGCCCGTGTAGTTGGCTGTCCCCACAGCTCAACATTCCAAAAATCGAGTCATTCATTCAATGCTTCTGTGTCTTTTTTTAGCCTTCTAAATTACAACTAGAGGAATCTGGTCGTGAATTTTTGCCGGCTCATGATGTTTGTGCCCATTGCGTGCATTTTATGTTTCAGTTTGACCTGGTTTGTGCTAATGACTGGTTGGTAGACATGTTCCAGGCTGCAGTCAATGCTGGTTTCCTGTTTGGCAGCATCGTCGTTGGATATTTGGCTGACAGGTGCAACTGTGGACTGAGAATGTGCCGTGCATAAAGTTTACGCCCATCTTTAAGGTTCCATGCATAAAGTTTACACCCGTCTTTAAGGTTCTGTCCATAAAGTTTACACCCGTCTTTAAGGTTCCATGCATAAAGTTTACGCCCGTCTTTAAGGTTCTGTCCATAAAGTTTACGCCCGTCTTTAAGGTTCCATGCATAAAGTTTACGCCCGTCTTTAAGGTCTCGATGCTGCTGCAATTGTAGATGCATCATCATTTTCATACATCATTTCAGCCATAGTGTGGTATAATTTTTCAGATGTCGATCAGATGTCACATTGAGCAAAGTCTTAACTAGTACATTTAAATTTGTTTTTGTTTTTTTGTTTTTTTGTCTAACATCTTGTCTTGTTTATTTCTAGATTCGGGCGGAAAATGAGCTTTCTGATGTCCAATATTTTCAATGGGGTCATAGGGATTCTTATGGCAATTTCCCCAAATTACGTATCACTGCTTGTCTTCCGATTCTTGCATGGATTAGGCGTCAAGGGTGGCTGGGTTGCCGGCTATGTTCTGAGTAAGGATAATCACCGCTATGCCGCTATGGACTTCTCTCTATCACAGGGACTTAGATTGGGAGCTTTCTAACTACTGAGATATTGCTACATCCTGCATTGTTCCTCTTTTATTGTCTGTTGTTGATGTTGTGTGGTGTCCAAGGTCTTCATTTAATGAGAACTTATGGTTCCTATCCCCTCTTTGTAACACAGTCAGTTTACCAGCATTGAATGGCTTTGAATTTTATATGCACTCTCTTAAATTTAAGCATGGGCTCAATTGTTATCTGGTTTTGCCTCATCAAGGCCATTTAGACACATCAAGGGTATCTCAGTAACTTGTCTCTGCCTCCATCTCGACTCCCACTCCACTCACCGACAGTCACTGAGCTGGTGGGTGTGGAGTACAGGAGAACAGTGGGTATCATATACCAGATGTTCTTCAGCATCGGACTTCTGATTCTGCCCCTGATTGCCTACCTAATCACCGACTGGCGCTGGCTGCAAGTGGCCTTTTCTGCACCATACCTCATCTTCTTGGCCTATTACTGGTAAAGCGTTCACTGAAAAACCATGAATATTATGGCGTTACGGAGAATGACACTGTAAACATCAGAACGGAGTTCTGAGGACTCAAGCATGTGTTGCTGATATGATTATTAAATTTTGTTGCTACTATTACTGTTAAACGAAACCTAATCCCGGCAGGTTTATTCCTGAATCACCAAGATGGCTTCTTTCTCAAAAGAACTCAAGACAGGCTGTTAAAATTACTAAGAAGATAGCGAAAGAGAACAGGAGAATCCTTTCCAACAATATAGAGGTAGATTGCCCTCGGGTTGCATGTATGTCAAAAGGAATCTTTTCGCTAAGACTTGACAGTAAAAATGTCAATGTAGCCTTAAATGTGCGATTTGAACTGCCGTTCGTCATTTTTGCTTTATGAGGCATACTATAATTTGTAATAATTTCAGTGCTGCAACACGATGATAAAACGTCTCTTGATTTATGTTAACATCTCTTGATTTATTACCTTTGAAACGATACATCCTTAGCAGCAGTACTAACCCAGGGTTTAATGTTTCACAGACTCTGAAAGATGAGAACGTAGAGGCGGCAACAGCATCCTTCGTTGATTTGATCAGAACTCCAAAAATGCGAAAGCATACCTTCATTCTTATGTTCAACTGGTAATCGGTTTCAGGCGGGTCACATCGCTGTTAACGTCCTAATGGCGTTCGTCGCATGCTAACATCGCTTTGCCCTTCCATTTTCGCAGGTTCACCAGTGCCGTGGTCTACCAAGGACTTGTCATGCGCTTGGGTATTCAAGGTGGGAACGTTTATGTGGATTTCCTGATCTCCGCAGTAGTTGAATTCCCTGCTGCCCTCCTTATTCTCTTCACAATCGACCGCATTGGGCGACGCCTTCCCTTCGTAACGGCTAACGTCACATCTGGGCTAGCTTGCTTTATTGTCGCTCTCACACCAGAAGGTGCGTGCTCTAGCTCCATCCTACGATCTTTCAGACAAAGTAGGAATGGTCTTTTATTTTTTGTTTTTTATTTTTTGAAGGAATGTTCTGGTTCAAAACAGCAGTGGCGTGTGTGGGTCGACTGGGCATCACGATGACCTTCGAATTGGTGGCATTTGTGAACACTGAGTTATATCCAACTTTCATCCGGTAAAGGCGTGAACAATTTTTGCAAAAGTTTAAGAAATTCTCTCACAGATATGTGTGACATTACTGGTAAATGCAACGCTGGTAAATTAACAAAATGTCTTTCCAAATTATGTGAAATGATTTCCATTTGAACATTTGTTGCAATGCCATGTTCAGTCATTAGAAGATTCTGGAAGTCTCTTTTTCTGTTGCCCGCCAGCTCTGGAATGTGTGTGATGGTTCACGGGCATGCTCTCCTCCTGGCTGACCTTTGTCCTGCCGGTCTTTTGGGCTGCATTCCTTAATCGCCCATCTGCAGGAACCTGGGCGTGTCTGTGTGCTCCGCACTGTCCGACGTCGGGGGAATGGTGGCACCGTTCCTGCTCTACAGGCTTTCTGGCATCTGGCTTGAGTTGCCACTTGTTATTTTTGGTGGGCTAAGTCGGTGTTTCCCAATCCGGTCCTCACTGGGCCCAAATGACCAACAGCAGTGGTGATGTGTTAATGAAGATTCTGATTCTGAAATTGGGGCGCCGCTTTCTAGCGCCAGAACTGACTGAGAACAAGGGTCAGTTTGTCTGGTTTTCCATTGTAGTCAGTAGCATCCCTGGTTTTTAAAGGAGGTGACAGTCAGATACCAGGCTTTTCATATGCTGAGGGACACCATCTTTGCGTAGGGGCATTTTGAGCACTGACTATGGTTTTGCGTGATCAAACAGGTGTGGTTTCATTCATTGCTGGGATTCTGGTTCTGATGTTACCTGAAACCAGAGGACTCCCTCTACCGCAAACGATTGATGACATTGAGTTCCCTGACAGGTGGGATTTTCCCTTCAGACCATTAGGATTTTCAAGTATCTGCTTCTGGAGGCTGTTTTTGATTCACATTTATAAGTCATAAGTTGCCTTTTAAACTCCTGAATGAGCCTTCTGTGATGTAAAATGAATGTGATATTTTGTGGTAGACTGCATCTGCTTTCGGTTATCGCACAGCTCACATTTTTATCTACACTGAATGTTTATTTGTACTGCAATAAATATAAAGATTATTAAGTTTAACTCCATATTTTTTCACTTTTCAACATACTAGTCTTAATGCAGCAGTCTTACTACGTAATGACTTTTTCTTTTAGGGGCGGGATTCTCCTTTTGATATGAATCAGTGATTTCTGATCAAACCTTTCTGTGTTTTAGGCAGAAAAAAAGCGTCCTGACTGAGCCGCAGGCGATGAACCTCTTAGACCCAGAAGGTGCAGCCAGCAAAGGGCCTTTCGTGGTTTGATTGATCAGGTTCATTTTGGTCACTTTGCTGTCTTATAGATGACAATAACATCCACAGATGTGTCCATGAAATTGCACCAGCACATTTTTATAATTTATTTTTATAATAAATTGTGAATAATTAATTGACATTGTACACCACTATATCTACTTAGCATGCCATAAAGAGCATGAATTGTATATTTTCCTGCTACATCTCTATTTCTTCTGTAATTGCTAGTATTGTTACTGTCCTTTGAAGACACTAAGTGGTATTGCTTTACACTAATTGCTCCTTCATAATGCCTTTATAAAACATTCATAGAACATTCAGTGCACTTTCAGCTTTAATATACATTAATAACAAACATTATATAACAACAAGCATAATCATATAATGCTTATGTACATTAAGCCTACTTGTGAATATTCTATGAAGGCATTATAAATGCTTTATGAAGGTACAATTGATGCAAAGTGTCTTTTCACAGCTTACTCTAGTCTGGATCAAGTAATTATTCAAATTATTTGACAGTTTCACATTCATGGTTTACACAGCACGTTGTTTTTAATATTCTAATCTCTATTTAGCAGAGCATTTAGCATTTTTTTTTGTATAATAATGATGGTTATGCAAAGCCAAAGCTATAAGATTCTCACAGTTGACTGTCGGCCAGGTGTGCAGAGACATTTCTAAATCATATACAGCTTAATGAACAGCAAAATAGCAAGCACAGAAAATTATCCCTGAAGCAGGTGTTCTATGACCTCTGTATTCCTCCAGTACAGAACTGCTGTAGCGACAGAGACTCGCAAGGAAATTCTTAGATTTGCAACTATTTGATGGACTTTTATCAAAAAGTAACTTGCAAGTCAGTGATATACCAGTCAATGAGTTCCTTGATTTATTCATTAACAACAAAACAGAATTGGCATCCTGACAACTTAAAAGTACGTACTACTGGGTACAATGATTCACCTTCCGTTTTACTAATTCAAAGCTTTCCATAGAACATAATAACCATAAAATCTGCTTTGCTCAGTCTGCAGTTCCTTTCAATGAGATTATTCAGTTCCTCTTGATCGTATCTTCAATCCAGGTAACAAATTTTGAGACTCTGGTATAAACCCCAGGCTTCATGGGATTTGCACAGCCCAATCCCCAGGAAGTCACTCCCTGGAGGACGAATGAGTCCTTGCTGTAACACACAAGAGGACCCCCACTGTCTCCCTGTAGAAGGGAAAACCACAGGCAATCAGAACACAGCGCCCTCCACAATTATTGGCACCCCTTGTAAAAATTTGTAAAAAGGGTTAGAAAAAAATCCACCTTTTGGCAAAGCATCATCACATTGAAAATTTGAGAAAAATCCAACGTTTAATCGAAATTAATTTATTCGAAGAAAAACAAATCCTTCATCAAGAAATAATTATTTTTAACAAAAACACATGCGCCACGATTATTGGCACCCCTGCAAATTATAGTGAACACAATGTAACTGAAGCATGTTTCCCATGTAAATTATACATAATACATCTGCCAGGAAACTAAAACTGGGCCTTCACTGGATCTTCCAGCAGGACAGTGTTCCTAAGCACATGTCCAAATCGACATAAAAATGGTTAGCTGACCGCAGAATCAAGCTTCTGCCAGGGCCATCTCAGTCCCCTGACCGGAACCCCACTGAAAACCTGTGGGCTGAGCTGAAGAGGAGAGTGCAGAAGAGAGGGCCTCGGACCCTGGGTGATCTGGAGAGATTCTGTACAGAAAAATGGTCTCAGATGCCCTGCTCTGTATTCTCCAGACTTATAAGATGTTATAGGAGAAGACAAGTGCTGTTATACTGGCAAAGGGAGGCTGTACAAAGTATTAAAAGCAGGGGTGCCAATAATCGTGACACGTGTTTTTGTTGGAAATAATTATTTATTGATGAAGGATTTGTTTTCCTTTGAATAAATTTATTTCAATTGAAGGTTGGATTTTTCTAATTTTTTCACTGTGAGATGAGGCTGCTTCACCAAAAGGTGGATTTTTTTCTAACCCTTTTTAGAAGGCCGATAATTGCGGAGGGCGCCGTAAATGCAACTGTAGCTCCATGGCTATACTGAGCAAGTGTCACTGGCCGCTGTCTCTGTTTCCGCACCTGACAGCTGTCTGTACCCCCCTCGATGTTTCCTGCACACATCTCGTGGTCCTTCACCCTGCCAGCAAGGTATGCTGGGCGGTTGCACACTTTGTTTTCGATGACCGGGAACCCGGTCTCCTTCAGGATGCCCTCTCCTCCCGTGTCTGAAACAGCAGCAGCCATTTTTCATACCAAAGGATGTAATGAGGCAGGAACCCATTCAGGGCACAGCGGCAGTCTGAAGTGTGGCCACTTTAGCCCCAATTAACTGTCCACGTACCTTGCGTCTCTCCCCAGCCTGTCACATAACATTCTGTGTTACTTGGTACGATGTAGTCTTTTTCTGGCAGGCAAACTGTCTGCACCTGATCATTGATGATAGCTGGCCTGCAATACAGGAAGTACTTTAGTGCACTTTGTAGTGCACTTTTCAGTACACTTTTCAGTACACTTCTTGCCCCACCACCATTCTTAAAATTTACCAGTTGCCTAACGATTCTTAAGATCCCACCTCTCTAACTTGAGCAGCGCGATGTCTGTCCCCACAGGGCCCAAAATCAGCTTCTCCAGGTTTAGCACCTGCTTGGAAGGCTCTGTTGCTCTTTCTGTGTGGATTCCAAGGTACACTTTGTAGGCACCGGGATTCTTTGACCTGGGCAGCAGTCAAAAGTCATGTGAAATATGAGTTAACATGCAGGGTTAAACACTCTTCAGGCTGCAGTGTCAGTTGGTGTGACTATTTAAAAGTAATTAAAAGTTATTTAGTTATCGCATCTGCCCACAGCTGATTTGGTGAAACTGTAAGCCTGTGGAGATCAGTGTTCATCCGTTATGTCCTTTTATGGCAGCACCATAAAGAACACCACGGTGTGGTCCCAGCTGCACCTCCGAAAACGGAATGGCCCTGTCCCACGTGGCAAGAACTGCTCAGGAAATCATAGCAACTGAACTTCTGAATTTGGACACGGTGAAGGTTAGCTGCCTGCGCAAGAAGGTTCCCAACATCAGCAAGGACCTGACCCACCCAGGACACCGTCTGTTTGTCCCCTTGCCATCAGGGAAGAGAGATTGAGCGAACAGCCTTTTCCCCAGAGCAGAAGCTTCCATCTCCACACCCTCCATTGTGACTGAGGACTGTAAAGTCCATTCCTGTTACCTTCTCCCATTCATACCTCACAGCTGCTAATGCACTCCGACATTTTTATGCATTCATATCACATACAGTAATATATGAACAGTGTTTGTAGTAACACACTTGTGGTGGTAATGAGTAATGTAACTACCTATTAAAGTTAAATAAAGCAACTTAAAGTAGTGAAATATAAATGGGCTCGTTACTTGTTACTTGTGTCTTGCATGAAAATATTAATGGACAAATGCAGCCTGTTCCCATAATATTCTGTTTATGATCTAACATCATCCAACATTACAGTGGCGCAATGAATGGGTGATATTACAGGTACAGTGGTAGATAAAATGTGACAGTTGTATTGTCTGGCGTTGTCACAGCAGCAACTCTGCAATAATAAAACTACCCTGACAGCACACATGCATTGTCACTATGTCTGCAGTGGACATTCCTATTTCAACAGCATTATAATGTTGGGATTACTACGCGATGTTTAGCCTTCTGTTATTCTTCCTGATTAGGCTATATAACCCACAATAGGGTTATATTGTATATATTTATATACTATAGGGTAGATTTGTTGTGCTTTTCCCACATGTAGCATACAATTTAAAACCATATACGATGCAAACATTTTAAGTGATTAAAAGTTATACGTTTATTTAAATACTGACTTGACAAAACAGTAACAATACGCCTAACAGTTTTGCTAAACTGAAATTATAGGGAAAAAAAATGTGATAAACTGGAACACACATTAGCTTATGTGATCATTTAAATACTGTTCATACGTCTTACTGAAATGTGATCATTTAATGACATTCTATTCTTAAACCAACATCCTGGCAAAGTATGTGTGCTGTCTGGATATATATGATATATATGCATTAATTAGAGAATTGAATTAACACAAGTGTCACTTTCCCTAGTAACTAATTACTTTTATATGCAGTAATTGGTAAATTATTTTTGGATGAAGTAGCTAGTAACTTTATCTACTAATTTTCAGTAACTTGCACAATACTGTATGTGATCAACACACCACATTGTATGAACGTAGCAACAATACTCTAATCCAATTCACTTCCATTGTGCGATATCTCCTTACTATACTGTTTTTACTTATTTGCCTTGGAATACTTTTTATTGTTGTTTGTCAGAAATGCTACTGTCTTATTTTAATGTACATTTATCTTAGTATCTACTGCAGTTTTCTGTCTGTGAGCTACCACAAAATTTCATTGTAGACATACAATGACAATAAAGTCATGTCTTATCTTATTTGAAGAAGCTCCTTTTCAATGTAAATTTACACTCTGTAGATGCATGATAGTAGTGAAGTGTTTGTATGGGATGTTTTTACTAAAGCATTTCACATTATTTCTCAGTTGTATCACATTACTGAGACATGACCCCGTTTATCTCATCGACCCGAAGTTTGCTGTGGTTTAGAACAGTCCTTCTGTTCATGGTTGGCGGGTTACGGTAGTGCTTGTCTTACCGTTCCAGGCAGTGAGCAGCCGTAACGACCCACTGAGGTTTGATGAGGGTTCCTCCACAGAAATGCAGGCCGGTGCTGAAACATAGGAGCAGCGGTGATGATTGTAAGTACAGCGTGTGTGTGACTGTGAAAGACTGTGAAAGACAGTTTGATGCGGGCCAATGTCATTTTAGCATCGCTGAGTATGTAAATGAGTTAGTGAAGTGTCTTTGCGCTGGCACTCCTTCCACCTTTGCGATGCACGCTTTGCGTTAGTGCTCAGAGGGTCGTGCCTCTTACCTGGTGCGGAGGCTGATTTGCCAGGGCCAGGAGTGGGGCGTGGACTTGCAGCCGCCGACGATTCGGCCGAAGCACCTTCTTGGTTTCACCTTCGGTTGTCCGCATTTTTCGCTAGCTTTCGGGTTGAACCAAAAAGACCGCAAAGTGCTGCAGACCACTACAGGCATTGTAGACCACGAAGTAGCCAAACATGCGGCCGGTCAATCCCTTAGGTGACCCAGGCGGCCGCTGCCAGCCGATTTCACTTTGCCTTGGATGAGGGCATCAGTGATGATGCTTCCCTTGGGCTCCATATTGGCCATGACTGTGCCATTACATTAAATACCCATAGAATAGATAGACCAGGCTAGGTATAATCATACACAAATTATGCCATGTATGTAGATTCAGCCTCACTCCTAGGGCTGTCTGATAACCACTTAAGTAAACTCAGAATCATCTTTTGAAGATGGTTATAGGTTGTTTCTTTAATTTGCGAAGATCATCTTACCACAATCTGGAATGCTGCAGTAATCCCACTTTTTGTTTGGGTCCGTCGTGTAGCACCAAGGTCCATTGACATCACTATCGGGGTTTCTGCATTGCTTATCGAAAAAACGGGACCACCCCATAACCTTGTTACACTCTAATGACGAGGTGGAGAACGTGTTTGCTACAAAGTTGCCAAAGAGTTTCAAGAAATGGAAGACATTTCTTTTTTTAAGGTAGTGTAGGTCTTCAACACTCATGGGAGTTTTACTTACACAAAGGTGTTCTGAGGGCAGAAAAAAAAAAAATGATATAACCAATCATGATTGTAGAGGAGGTGGGTCCAACCTATGCAATGTTTGGTAGTGCCTTCTTTAGTTGCTTGGACCCACCTCCTGTACAATCATGATTGGTTATTTCTCTGAACCAATCATTTTTCATTCTGACCTCAGAATACCTTTTGTGTAAGTGAAACTCCCACGAGCATCTTCTGCATGTTTTAGAGATTTTTTTTTTTCTTGACATGTCCTTGCTTAATTCCAAATAAAAGTGCTAATAGGATAGTTTGAGTAGCCCGGCTCCAAGACTTACATTGGATTCTAGGCCTTTGTCTGGGTGTGACTCTGGGGTGAAGCTTGCGTGCTGATGGGGGGTCATAGAACTCCAGGCTTGGCATGTCACTCCCATTATGGTGGCAGATGCGGGGCCCCTATAACTTTGTCCATTGCCATCCTTACAGCCTGTGAAGGGCACAGTTACCAGGGGTCAGGATGCATTTTTGACTTGGACTGGAACTGCATTGGGAACTGCTAATTAATAATGAAGTTTAAAAAAGGAGGACCAGATACTTATATGTGTGACTTAAGTTGTCATATTAGAAATGCTCCTTGAATGTTGTATGCTTGGTATCCATTATCTGCCTCACTTGTACACCACTAATGTACACTTGTAAGGTGTTAATGTATTTCAATGCATCTATATCAGACACTGTACATACGGACTGCAATTTAAATCTTTTTCTTATCTTTTATTTCTCAATTTGTTCTCTTATTCCAACCTACCTTCCTCAGCCGCCGGCAATCTCTGGTTAGCCTCGGTGGGCTGTGGCATTTGGGGTACATTTGCTCCGAACTCCTGCACGACCACTACGGGCTTCTCTTCACACTTCTGC
Source organism: Paramormyrops kingsleyae (assembly GCF_048594095.1). Taxonomy (NCBI): domain Eukaryota; kingdom Metazoa; phylum Chordata; class Actinopteri; order Osteoglossiformes; family Mormyridae; genus Paramormyrops; species Paramormyrops kingsleyae. Next base: position 6,851,699 of record NC_132815.1, on the reverse strand, counting down.
ACCTTGCAGAACTCCCACCTCACAGTGGGGTCGGTGGTGTAACACCAGGGGGCGCGATCCCCATCTGGGTTGCGACAGTAGTTTCTCCTCAGGTCCCTGCACGTGAAAGACGAAGGATGGTTCGCACCTTTTTGTTAGCTTTGTGGCTAGTGGTGATTCCCCCCCCCCCCCCCGCCCCATGCTTTGAGCTGAGCCTTACGCATTCGGGTAGCTCTGCGGGGTCTTTTTGTGGGTATGGGGTTGCATGGAGGTCCAGAACTGGCATTTCTTCCCACTGATGGTCTCAGACGTGACTCCGCGGTAGGAAGTCCCATTGCCCTCGTAACAGTCTGACTCCGGGGCGATGACCGGCTCAACTGACAGGTATAGAAATGGCAATCAGTATTAGACATCTACAACTGTATACCATCAACTCTGATGGTCATGATCAAAAACCACACGGAGCTACAAGAAACTACAGTATGTAGGCGGAGAGAGAACAAAATATCACATTTCTCTTTTTTTCGTGGATGGTGTCCTCTATGACACTGGATTTGAGTCTTAAGGAGTCCCATTTGCTGAAAACCAAAGTCCAACCAGAATTGTGTATTTACCATCTAATGATTGTCAGCCCCTAGAGGCTGTGTTCAACATTGCCATCTTGAACTTTATTCCCCCTAGAGGTCATGTTCAATGTTGCAGTTCTTAACTTATTAATGGATTCTTCTGTATGCTAATCTTTTAATGGGTAGGCCAAGCAGCTTTTGAAAGAATCACTCTGGACAAAGGGGCTATGTCTCGCTTGGGTATGGCTGTAACCAAAGACTGTGCCATTAAACTTAGCCAAAAGTAGGCCTTACTTGGGCTGGGCACATCTCCACAGCTGGGGACCTTGCAGTACTCCCACCGGCTATCCGGGTCTGTGGTGTAGCACCACGGCATTCTCTCGTTGTCAGGGTTTCTGCAGTGGTTCAGTGTAAGGCCCCTAAAAAAAGGAAATGCGTTGCCACTGGTTCCGTCATGAACAGTGCAAGTAACGCTAAAGTTTGTTGGCTAATGATGGATCACAGGTCATGCTCACAACTCACAATCTTTACTACCATAGGTAAGGGGGGCATGCGCTGATTACATGCGACAAACCACCTCAGGGATGAGAATCTTGAGTGCAGCCATGCAGTGGGTGATACCTCAGCACCACACTAGACCAAATTACCAGTGAGTTTTTTCCAGTGGCTGAAGTGCCAATCCTCCCACCAACCCCCACATTTCCCTGTATGTTGAAGGACCTCCACCATAACCAGTCTACAAATTACAAGCAACGCACTTTTATAAAATGCAAAATAATGTCATGCCCGCAATCACAATACAGCTTGATGCAGAATGGAAGCACCCAAAAAAATGACACATCCCATTTTCAAACAACAAAACAAAGAGTCACTGTTCATACAGCTAAATTATACATGCAGCACACATGAATAAAGGACCTGCATGTTGTAGTCTGACAGACTTTCTGGCCTCTGGTTTGTGTGTAGTGATGTGAGGCTCCGGCACTGCATTGACCATTACATCTCGGTGGTTTGTGTGTAGTGATGTGAGGCTCCGGCACCGCATTAACCATTACATCTCGGATGCATCAACGGGTTGGGCCTCAGAAGGTTGTTGATTCAAGCCTTGGCAGAATATTTACTGTTGGGAATATGGGGCCCCCAAAATGCTCCTATAGTGCCAGATAAATAGCCTTGCGCTGCTCTCTGACCCCGAAATTCACTGTCAACTGCTATATGTGTGCATGTCTCAAAGAAGAGCAAGATGGAATATGTGAAAAGAAACAATCCAATGGTCTTGCACAAATGGCAAATAAAGCACCATTTCATTTTTCCAGCACCATTTCATTTTCAGGGTATGCCATACTTGCAGGGGTAGTTCTCCGGGGTCCTGGAATGCTTGTGGGGTGTCTGACTGTCCCACATCTGGCAGGTTTTCCCGGACTCAGTCACAGCGACGTTTCCCCTGTAGGCAGTTCCGTCTCCTGTGGCACAGGTGAGCTCCTCTACTATTTTGGGTGGAGCAGTGCCTAAAGACAAGAGTATAAGGGTGAAACCATCTTACGTCTTCCAGCCTTAAAGCTCCTTACCCTTCTGGTTTCTGTCAGGTGCTCTCCACTGCAGCCACTCCCTTTATGTACTTCACTTTACACCAGAGACGGAGAAATGGCACCTTGGTCTGCTACAGTCGGTGGAATGATTGACGACTATCAGATCACAGATGGATTAGCTCTGCATTCTTACTGGGTTGAACTAGAAAGTAACTGACAGTGCACTGTGACATCACTGATACCACTTTGAGTTTTGAAATCTGGTACTCTGACTCTATTAGGGCTGCGCAATACCAGAGTGCGATTGTATTGCCCATGTGCAATAATCACCAGGGCTTTGGGTGATAAATTTATAATTATAGTAATTAATACTTTATTGATCCCCTTGTGGAAATTCTCTTTATGCCTCCCCATATAGGAGTGCAAGCTGGCTGTGAAGGGCAGCCACCCAGAAGAGCCACCCAGAAGGGAGCTGGGGGAGGGGGTTAAGGGCTTGACTTAAGGACCTACAGCTGTGCTGAGGCTGGGCTTGAACTGGTGACCTTCTGATCACAGACACCGAGGCTTAGCCCACTGGGCCACACGCTGCCCCCTGGCTATTTGGATGTTTACTTATACCAACAATTTGGTAAGCAGATTCATAGTGCAGCTAAATTATTAAGAAGAAGCGTACTGTGACACCCCAATAGTCAGTAGCCTGTATAAATTCAGCATATTCTTACTTAATGTAATGTACTGGGAAAAGTACCATAACACCATTGACGTCCTTTTGCTTTGTTTATCCACAATATCTCCTCTGTTAAGGTGTTGTGGCTGCTGATCTGTCCCTTTCTTCAGTGCTTGTGGCTTCCATGATAGAGCAAAAATTTCCACGTTAGCTTGCTCCGCTAACCGGATTTAATAAACATAAGGATACGCCGAATTAATACTGGTAACTAATTTTTGGGCGTCACAGTATGTATATCATTAATATTTTAGATGTACTACTAATCTGCGCATCAAATTGTGGGCGTAATTAAATATCCATATAGTACCAATAAGCCAGCGTCGGGATAGATGTTTACGCCCGTTACCTAGAGCCCTGGAGATTATTGCGTATGCACACATATCGCGATTATATCACAATGTGATATCGTGCAGCTCTACTCTGAGTCCCTAACCCCCCAGCTCTTCTGAGCAGCCTGCATAGACTAACCGCAGCGAGCGATGGCGCAGTAGTCCCAGCGCTTGGCGGGGCTGGTGGTGAAACACCAGGGGCGGGGCTCTCCATCTGGGTTCCTGCAGTAATTCTCCTCCAAGAACTTCTCCGGTATGCTGGAGGTCATACATAGAGAGGAGTGAGCGTTCTTGGCATCAAAGGATGCTGAGTTTAAGCATTCATTGGATTTTCTTTGGCCTCCTTATGAGGATTAACATGTTAAAGAAAAATCATTTTATGTGCAGAACTGTGCAAAAGTCTTAGGCAGTAAAAACAATGATGGTATAACCTTCAAAGTGTGCTCCTCAAGTCACTCCAGTATTTGCTGCAGTCGTCCAATGGACCGATTTTTGACTTGACCACCAGCACACCTTGTATGGCTGATCAACACCTCATTAACTTTTTAAAACTCATTAAAGTAATTGATTAAATGAGCTGGTGATGAAATTTATTGAAAACATGGAATGGCTGAGGTGCCCCTGTGGAGAGGTTTGGAAGCTAAAGCGGCGTTCATCTAGTTGTCCAACAAGATATCAGTCATTTTTTTCTGGGGGAACAGAAGAAATTCTTGTTTATTTTTGATTGTGTTGCTGTTAATTTGCATATGTTCTAATGCTAAATAGCATTTTTTTAACTGATCAATTTTACACTTGCTACCCAGAAAAATAGGCTTGCGCATTTTTGACTGCCTAAGACGTCTGCACAGTTCTATTGATTGGAGGTCCCATTGCAAGGAGGTGTGATTACACTTCAGGAATGTATCCGTGAGCATTGGGCTTCTGGGAGTCCCAGCGTTGGCAGGTATAGCCATTCTCAGTTGTAGAGGTCTTCCCTCTGTAATCCTCTCCACTGCAGTGCATGCATTCCTCTGCAGGTTTGTCAAAGAAAAAGGTGACTAGGCGCAACTTTCGCTAAAGCCTGTTGACAAGTTCTTGTTCACGGTTTATGCCAACTGCGAATGAACGGTCTGAGGCTTTCTAAGATTCATGCCGATGTTCCTGGTGGGATGCCGTGCAGTGACCCTACCACTGCAGTCCTGAATGTTGCAGTGTTCCCAGCGTTTTTCTGGGTCCGTCGTGTAGCACCAAGGACCATTACTGTCTCCGTCAGGGTTTCTGCAGAAGTTGTACTCCAGGTTGGAGTTTGGGTGTGTTGTCGGTGTAATACTGCAAGGAAGATGGTGATGTAAGAACGGTGTCCAGTCTTATACAGTTATCAAGTGCAACCTGCTTTGTTCATCTCGCTAATGCATATTTTTATTATTACCTATAAATGTTAGTGTTGGAATTCATTATAGGTTTAATCACATTTTCAGTGATACACGTGGTACATTTAATGAAAATTTAAAGAGAAGTTACTCATTTCATACTTGGGCTTTTGTGGGTAATTCGACTCCCATTTCTGGCAAGTTTTTCCAGACAGTGTTTTGGAAATCGTCCCTCTGTAATCTGATCCGATGCCATTTTTGCACTCAGCCATATATTCTGAAAAGAGATTATCAACCATTTCATGAACTGTGTAAAATCTGGGGGATATTTAACCATCATTGACTGCTTCATCAGTATAGGAACATACAGTTCTACTACAGCTGAAATGTAACATTTGAGACTGGTCATTTTTATTTTATAACTACAGAATATTCTGGTTTTACTCTTGTTGATAGTGCTGCACTTTCTGCTCAACTGCTTCTGAAAGACCTCCGAAATCTGTTTTCACAAATAAACATTTGGTCAGTGAGAAACCTTTGCCCCTCTAATCTACAAAAATTACAGAAAAACAATACTGATGTGTCTGTTTGAAGACCTGAAACTTTAAAAGGGTAACAAATCTGTATTTTACATGATGTAATTTATATGACTAATAATTATGTGTGTCGGGTGGGGGGGGGGGGGGGATTATTCAAATTTAAACAGGGACTTCAGTTCCCGATGCTGTTTGATTAGTGTGTTACACTTCTAAGTTGACAGAGGAATTGCAAACTATCCATCAGACATCCCGGAAAGATCAAACATTAACCACCAAAAAATCCAAAGGTATGTTAGCAACATTAACCAGAATTTCCAGACCTAACAAATAATATAAACATGTTAGAGTTCCTCATCACCTTTCTTTATTAATGCCTGTAATTGTTCTTTTGACAATGATTGTCATTACTTGCCTCAAGGTAACTACGTCTCTGTGACGCAAAAATGGCACGCTTCCATTTCTATGCTAATTACTTATGGGCAAATGCTTGGTTGCCTTTCCACAAAAATGGGCATAGGTATACTCCCCATAGGTATACTCCCCATAGGTATACTCCCCATAGGTATACTTCCCGTAGGTATACTCCCCACAGGTATACTCTCCAGAAGCACCGTGGCTCCACACTGGGCATAATTTGAATGCAATTACAATGGAGATTATAATTGTCTTTATGCTGTAATGCTTTTGGGATTCCACCCACCGACAATTAAATCTGATAATGTTCACTGCAGAGAACAGCTTAAATGTCTACCTCAGTAAAATGGCTTCTAATATTTCCTCATTCTCATGCTGATGTAACTGATCTTTTATAAGGAAATACAGATTTATTCTGTTCATTAAGTATGTTTTTGTGTAGCACACAGTAGTAGAGTACATAAATTCATTTAATGTACATTTAGCTTCACGTAAAGATGCACACACAACTTCCCACATTAGTGCAGTATGACAATAAATTATATTATTTGATGATAATGCAAATGCAGTACATATTTGATAAGATATTTTTTGTTCCTGCACAGTCCCCTGTCCACTTACCTCTCCTTTCGTATAACACTATGTTCATTCTGCGCAAAATGAGTTCCATTTTGGAATTTACGGGCAGTGTTATACACTCTTGGTCCTTCTCAATATACATAAATGACCTGAAAGGATAGAAACATTAACACTGATAAAATTGAACTCAATGCGACGTTACTTCTGTCTCTTCCAGTCAATCGTATGCTTTTGTTAGACTTTCTGCAATTTCTCAGTTACTGTGTTTCATGCGATGTTGATCTTCAACTTAAAAACAAAAATAGGCTCCACTACGAGCTATTATCTTTTTTTGAATTTGAAAGCAGTATCTTTCCATTTTATGAGTACTAATGAGAATTAATACACAGAATTGAAATACTATTTTATTTTAATTTATTATTCGGTTGAATATCAGAGATAAAATTAAAGGATATAAATAATAATTTAAAATGAATACCATAAACATACCTACAAGTAAAGTCTGATTCATCACTACACTTCAGTGCACAGTCAAGAGCTGTTTTTACAGAATATTCATTTTTCACCAGTGAAAAAATCCAGGCCCCCTCTGTCTTGATGTATGCCTCTAAAACACTGGCAGACACTGCAATAGTTGGACAGACACAGAATACACATTTACTTGCAGGACACTGAATGGGACGCTGTTATCAGAACCAAGCTGAATAATATACCTGTGACAGATCTATGATAGCATTTAAACGCGGTGAAAGTTTGTCCACCTAAAATTCTGATGAGTTTCTTCCAAATGCATGAACTGATGCTCAGAAACTTATCAGATAAGCATGACATCGTGCAGTTTGTGCTGCTTCTCTGCACAATTACAACCAGAACATTTATACAGTTACGCCTTGAAAACACTGTAATGCATTCCCAGGTTATTCCGTTGGATCATTTCAAATGTTATAACTGCACTATTGTTTTACTTAATCCCCATTTATTAAAATTTAAGATGGATTCTTCCATTTGTATTTGTTGACTGTCAACATCAGGGGTGCCCTAACGGGGTGGGGAGGGGGGGGAGTGGTCTGTGTGGGGGCCCAATATGACATGCTGCTATGGGGCCCAAAATATGTAACAGTGCCCCTTCATCATCATAGTTGGTTTCTTATTGAAAATTCTAATCAAATAACTAAATGCGTGCATTTGGGGAAGGCGGCGGAACATGCACACAGACACACACACACACACACACACACACACACACACACACAAAGACATGTCCCTCGTTAATGGAAAAAGTACAGAAAGAGCCCTCACAATCTACACATATAATATATTATAACATTTAATGGTTATTGTTAATTTTTCAGTTATCTTTTCCTTTCTTTTTTTCAAATTAATAACATACACTGTCAGGGAAAAAAGCGTTACAAGGTAGAAACAACATTAACGTACTCCCATGTTCCTCAGAGTCCATTTCAGTACCTTAAATCAGACTAAAAGGTACTAGTACCTACAGCTAGGGTACAACTGGCAGACCCTTGAGGATACAGCCCTAGTGACAAGTAACGGTTCCCTCAAAGATACAAATTGGTACTTTTTTCTGACAGTGTAATGTGACGTGTTGTTTGCTTCACCTTAAATAAAAAAGTAAGTTTACAAATAATACCTCAATGTCAACCACCAACTGTGCCAGTTGCTACATATTTTTTACATATTCTTTTGAAGATAAAAACTTTTACAATTACAATGTTACAATTAAAATGATATGATCCTGAAACAGTAAAAAAACACTTTGGATTTTAAATAAATCATAAAGCATTCCCCCAATGATGCAATGCCTTACATTTCTTGATGTTTCTTAATGTAACTGGCTTACCTGCAGACAAGAGTGAGCAGAGAAAAACGGCTGTTTTGTATGCTGCCATGTCGAGGCACAGACGAGCAGCGCACGCCGAGGACCTGTCACCCTTCTACCTCTATTGATCACTTCTCGACAGACAAACAGAAAGATATTGCTCATCAGTCAATCATTGTCCTAACAAGGACACAGAGCATAGGTCAGTCCTGGTGTCCCAGTGAACTATGAAAGAGGCATCTATGCGTAATGTATCATATTTCGATTTTCATTCATTTTACTGTTGCTGTCCAAATTTATAATCCCATCATTGAGTTGAAAAATTAATAAATGATTTTCTTTTAAAAAAGCATTTAATTTAGGATGCCTTAATATATTTGGAACTGTTTAATTTTTAACTAAAACCTAACTCTGTCTCATCAAATAAAGCAGTGTTGACAAGATCCACAATATTGCTCAAGAGTTCTTTATATTTCTGAAAGGATGACATTTTACAAATGGTTGTGTATATTATGGATATTAAACTTACCAATAATAATCTTAACAACAATTCAGTAATAATAATAATAATAATATTGACAATAATAGTAATAATATTAAATAAGAATACTATACGTGGATAGTACTTTATGCATGAGAAAAACAAATCGGTTCTTAATTTCCTTAAATATATAATAATAAATCTTAAATATAAATTTAGATTAATTATAAATATATTTAATGAAATATATTTAGCAAATATACATTTTAAATACTTTAAGTAAATTTAAGTACTTATGTAAATTTAGCTTCTAAGTACAGATGTTTGGCAGTTTCCTACAAAGGGACCTACTACGCAGGTAATATGTAGTAAGGTTATATATTGCAAGTCTCCTATGCCTGAGTCAAACCTTTTTATTACATTTTAACTACATTGTATTACAGTTTTAATAACATTTAATAGCATGGTTTAACTGACTTGGCTCCCAGGGATCAGACATTAGCTATATGTAATCTATACCGTGAGGGATCTTATGTAATCTATACCGTGAGGGATCTTATGTAATCTATACCGCGAGGGATCTTATGTAATCTATACCGCGAGGGATCTCATGTAATCTATACCGCGAGGGATCTCATGTAATCTATACCGCGAGGGATCTCATGTAATCTATACCACGAGGGATCTTATGTAATCTATACCACGAGGGATCTTATGTAATCTATACCGTGAGGGATCTTATGTAATCTATACCGCGAGGGATCTTATGTAATCTATACCACGAGGGATCTTATGTAATCTATACCGCGAGGGATCTTATGTAATCTATACCACGAGGGATCTTATGCAATCTATACCACGAGGAATCTTATGTAATCTATACCGCGAGGGATTTTATGTAATCTATACCGTGAGGGATCTTATGTAATCTATACCGCGAGGGATCTTATGCAATCTATACCACGAGGAATCTTATGTAATCTATACCGCGAGGGATTTTATGCAATCTATACCACGAGGAATCTTATGTAATCTATACCGCGAGGGATTTTATGTAATCTATACCGCGAGGTATCTCGTTATCAGGCCATGTGCTACCTCCACTACCTGCTGCTGTTTGCGGCATCTTACAGGCAGAAGAATAAGCGTTTTTTTTTTTGTAAGCGTTTGAGCTGATGAATCGGTTTTCCTATAGTGCTTGTGGGTGTGTGCCTGACTGGCATCTCGTCCAGGGTGTCACCCTCCTCTGTGTCCTTCCTGGGTTTGGTAGAAACCTGTTATATAAATCTGCTCATGTACTGTACATGATGTCATGTGATTGTAATAGCAAGGGGAGTTTGTTTGGCCTATCTTTTCTTAGTCTTGCCTACCTGGCACTAACAAACAGCTTTTTCCGAAGAAAATATCTTGACCTAACAGAAGCTGTGGCATACGTATATACAGCTCTGGAAAAAATTAAGAGAACACTCCATATTTTTTTTTTTTTTTATGCATTTTTAAATCCTGGTTTAATCCTGGTTCTGCTGGCAGAAGGCTACACTGCATGACAGGCTGCTTCCAGGCTCAAAGTGTCTAAGACAGCAGTACACAAGAACAAGGTGAAGCAGGAGACACTGGGAACGACCAAATACCAGCCAGGTGAAGGGTAGAAGCGACTTTCTAATGGCAGAGACAACTGTCAACTTATCCTGCAGTGCCTTGTGACACAAAGTAACACAGAGGATGACATCAAGTACCTTCAGAAGGAATGGAAAACATTAAGTGGTGTGAAGTGCACTGCTAGGACAGTTCATATCAGGCTCCTAAAAGCAGGACTGAAGACCCATAAAGCAAGGAAGATGTATCTCATTAATGAGCAGAGAAGAGCAAGGCTGGAGTTTTCAAATAGAATAAAAATGTATGTTTTACACAGGCAGATACCCATAAATTGAGAAGTGAGTGAAACTGAAAATTTTGCTGTGGTCTCTTAATTTTTTCCAGAGCTGTACAGTATATGTATATGGATCAATGGATATAGTATTGCACTACAATGAAAAAGACAAATGAACATAAAAAGACCAATAAAGGTGTTCCCTCTTTTCTTTTGGAACAAACTTACTTGTATCACAGGAAGTGGCAATTAAATAGATGATTAATAATTTCTGCTCCAAGGTAAAAACTGACACGGAATTTCCAGAACTTTATTAAAAACCAGAACAGTGCATTTGTGTATGGAACACAATGTTTGTGGTGAATCATGCAGGGTTTGTGAGCACAGTCTGCATCATGCTATTCATGCAATCCAAATTTAAATCTAGAAAAGACAAATTGGCACTTGGGGGGGGTGATGTCACGTCCCACTAATGACCAATATCACTGCAGCTTGCTTGGCCTGTTTTTTGACATTTTTCAGGTCCCCACAAAGATCCGTGAATGCATTCAAAAAAGTAAAAATGCCAAAAGTCTCGTATTTTGTTTGTTTACTTATGGTGAAGGTTAGGGCTGGGTAGGGGTTAAGGTTGTCATGTTGGGATTAGAGTTTTCCCCATAGAAATGAATGGAGAGTGCCCACAAACATATGATTACAAACCTGTGTGTGTGTGTGTGTGTGTGTGTGTGTGTGTGTGTGTGTCTGTGTGTGTGAGTGGCTGCTCTCTGATGGACAGGCTTCCCCTTCAGGCACTTTGTCCCTCAGCAGCACAGATCCAGGGTTGGCCTCCCGATCACTGTGACCCTGATATGATACAGATGTTATTGGTATCAGTCATTTTGTGGGTCACATGATTACATTGCACTGTACAGCAGACACTCCTGCCCAGAATAACTACACCGATACAGCAGATGATAATTAGGGATCCAGGCACCAGCACGGCCAGTCCCCCCCCCCGTGTTTCCGCTTGGCGCCTGTGACTATCCCTTTAAGGAGACTTCCTTACCACAGTCTGGAATGTCGCAGTAATCCCACTTTTTGTTTGGGTCCATCGTGTAGCACCAAGGTCCTTTGCTGTCGTTGTCCGGGTTTCTGCATTGCTGATTACGAAAGCGGGGACATTGCTTTTCTTATCGCATCGTGATCTTAAACTGCCAAAGCGAGTCAAGAAATTATGTCTTTCCCATGACAGAGCTACTCTGCAGACCACAGATGTGGTGTTTCTGTTATTTGTAGTGGTGTTTAGTCCTTGAAATCCTGAAGTCCTTGTCTTTAATGTGCATGATACACTTCTTACGTATCGTTCAGGATATTTGAAGTAACACAGCTGCGGGACTTACGTTGGACTCCAGGCCTTTGTCTGGATGAGTCTCTGGGGTGAAAGCGGCATGTTGGTGCGGAGTCACGGCACTCCAGGCTTGGCACGTCACTCCCGAGGAGGTGACCGACGTGGAGCCCCTGTAACTGTGTCCGTTGCCGTCCTTGCAGTCTAAGGCTGAGAGTTACAGTCACTGGTGATGCATTGTGTGGTTCTAGCTGAGGCCTCAGTCATTTTGAAAGCATTTTAAATGTTTTTAAAAACTTAGTGACGATAATTATATTACTGTAAACAAAATAATTTCACACTGATCCATCCACCCCTGGGCATAAATAACAGAGAGGATGGGGGGGGGGTGGCCCTGGGCTGACATAGGTAATGCCCCCCCCTAACTGGGCCATTCTTGCTATTTATGGAGCTGAAATAGAAAGGAGAGGGAATTAAAGAAGATGAAACATTATTAATATGCTAATCAAAGTGTGGGGAGCGGTAAAACATACCTATCAGGGCGGATAGATCAGGCAAATTTAACCCAAGTCGAACCTAAATTTAACCCAAACCAAACCAAAGTTTAACTGTTCCCTCTTTCACTAAGGTTAGTCTTGAAGTTTGCAGTAATTGTTTTCCCTCCACGACTGTATCGAAGACACTGTTAGATGTAATGAACAGGCAACCCTATCCAGAACTTGGCCTCCCGAACTTCTGCATTACTGCTGCTCTGAGGGCACATGTTTAGCTCAGCAGTACTGAGTTCATTCTTTATCAGTATATCATGAGGGACACAGAGAAGCAGTTACGAAATAAATGAAGTTTTTAAATCAAAGTCTGATTTAACCACTAAAATGCAAATACGACAGGGGTGGCCAATGGGGTGACTTCAGTCCACGGTGGCCACGCCCACCCCTTGCCACCCCCCAGATCCAAGTATGGCCGCAGCGGGGCTGGAGCCAATCCCGGAGGCTACGGGTGCAAGGCAAGGAACAACGCAAGATGGGGTGCCAACCCATCACAGGGCTCATGATGTAGGATATATTTTGAAATACATATTGTACCATTTTTATCATTAGCATTGTGTAGCTAGGAATTTTAGCTTGCATTTAGGCTGCAAAGTGTATCCAGAAACATTTGCCTACAAGTGTGCTTTGCTTGTTGTGTGCAGAAACGTTTTTTTATTTTTCCCCTGATGTTACACAGGTTTATATGCCACAATGTGAGCAATGCGAAATCTATAGAAACTTCATTTAATTACTCTTACTGTGGTTATTGAAATATACAGCTCTGGAAAAAAATTAAGAGACCACTCCATATTTTTTTTTTTTTTTTTAAATGCATTTTTAAATCCTGGTTTAATCCTGGCTCTGCTGGCAGAAGGCTACACTGCATGACAGGTTGCTTCCAGGCTCAAAGTGTCTAAGACAGCAGTACACAAGAACAAGGTGAAGCAGGAGATGCTGGGAACGACCAGAAACCAGCCAGGTAGAGAGTGGAAGCGACATTCTAATGCCAGAGATGACCGTCAACTTGTCCGACAGTTTCTCATCAATTGTAAGATGACATCAAGTGACCTTCAAAAGGAATGGGAAACATTAAGTGCAGGTGTGAAGTGCACTGCTAGGACAGTTCATATCAGGCTCACAGAAGCAGGACTGGAGGCCCATAAAGCAGGGAAGAAGCCCTTCATTAGTGAGAAGCAGGGATGAGCCAGCCTGGAGTTTGCAAAAAATATACAGATGCTCCTCTACCTACGAACTTTCAACTTACAAACTTTCAGACATACGAACGAAGAGGACTGTAAGTCCAAATTGTGTTCTTTGGGTTACCATTTCCTGTCTGCAACATCAATTGTTTTTTTCTGCGTGCCAATTCTGGGTAGTACAAACTTCTGGCCGCTACTCCCATCGCGCAGCAGCGTAGTGTGCGTACTCCCAGCATCCTAGTTCTTTGTACTTGCGTATACCCTTAAAATGATGTTGATTAACGACTTACGAACATTTCAAGTTACAAATGGCCGTTCGGAACGTATCTCATTTGTAAGGAGAGGAGCGTCTGCACAGTGTATTATTCGCAGATACAAACCCAGATTCAAACTGAGAAATTATTGAAACAAAAAATTGTGTTGTGGTACCTTAATTTTTTCCAAAGCCGTACTAAATATATTATTGTTTTAGTAGAAAGGCAGCCAGTACCGAGATTTTGCATTGTCTTAGATTTGTCTAATTGCAATTGTGTGACGCTTTCAACCTGGAGCACCGATAGACATTTTGGGCCCCTAACCCAGACCAATCAAATTATGTTCCAAACTTCTTGGGCCCCTGTCACTCAGGGGTCCTTGGAATTCCCCTGACTCCCCACCCCCCTTCCACCCCTGCTTTCAGCTATGTGTGGATTTCACTTGGTGTTTTCCGGTGCACCTCTCCAGGACCCCTGTGGTTGACAGATACCCACACTACTAACTAAAGGTTCTTCTTGTGTCTGTGACGACCCAGCTAAACTGGACAGTGACCCAATGTGTAGGTTGGGTAAATCCCTGACGAACTAACTAACATGCATCATGACAAACCCACAGACGTACCTACCTTCACCCACCTCTGGGTTTGGCTCTCGTGGCTTCAGAGCTGTCTCCTCCACCGGCAGTTCCCGACACTGCTCCACCTTGCAGTACTCCCACCTCACAGAGGGGTCGGTGGTGTAGCACCAGGGGGCGATGTCACCGTCGGGATTCCGGCAGAAGTTTCTCGTCAAGTCTCTGCAGAGGAGTAGGAAATGCTTTTTGGCTTCATCTCACCCCCCACTGTGTTCAGCTCCCGTCATCCCTCCGAAGCGAGGCTTACGCGTTTGGGTAATTCCCCGGTGTCTTCTTGTGAAAGTGAGGGGAAGTAGCACTCCAATCCTGGCACTGCCTTCCGCCAATCGTCTCCGATGTGATGCCGCGATAAGACATCCCGTTGTCCTTGTAGCAGTCTGTCACTGGATGGACGTTGGGTTTGACTGGCCGCAGTACCGGTACATCAGCTGGATGTGAGGCAACGTCGGAAGCAGTCGTTTGGGAGCGCGTCGGTATGTACATCTGAGTATATGATGTCCGGTTCTCAAGTTCAGAGTCATTGTTGGACATTTGCAAGCTAGGTTTTCCATAAGTCTACTTTAAAAGAGTGTCACTAATAGTTAAAAATGTTAGTAAATGCCAGAGAAACAACAACAACAACAAATTTATTTTTGTATAGCGCATTATCACAACATTACATCGTCTCAAAGCGCTTTACAGCATCCCCACCCAAAGCCCCCAGTGAGTAAGCCATAGGCGACAGTGGCAAGGAAAAACTCCAGAGAAGGAAGAAACCTTGGGAGGGACCAGACTCAAAGGGGGAGCCAATCCTCCAGGGGCCGGCAGAGAGAGTCAAGGATAATGTTCAGGCAATAATGTAAAATAGAGGTTTACAAAAAATTTTAAGAACGAGAGCTACTTTTACAAAGAATATTATATTTGATTATATTACATTTCATATTACATTGATTTTTCCAACCAGGGGTTGGGGTCCCCTGTTGGTATGTTTTGTTGATGGGGGGGGGGGGGGGGGGGGGGGGCGTTGATACATTTGGTGTTGATTGACTAGAACTATCTTGCCAATGTACCGGTTGGTGTCCACTGTTCTAAACAGAACTCGCTCATTTTTGTAGTATATGCCCTAAAAGTAGGCCTTACTTGGGCTGGGCACATCTCCGCAGCTGGGGACCTTGCAGTACTCCCACCGGGTATCCGGGTCTGTGGTGTAGCACCACGGCATTCTCTCGTTGTTGGGGTTTCTGCAGTAGTTCAATGTAAGACCCCTAAAAAAGGAAATGTTGACTTCGGATGCTGTCATAAACAGTACAAATAACACCAGCATGTGTGTTAGTGATGAATTTCATCTGGTTTCCTCTTTCTGCTCTTCGGTTATGGCAATAAGCTACCATGTGTAGTTAACCAATGTGCAGCCAGCAAACTGCACTTGTACAACCAGAACAGTAAAGTTACACATACATTCAGTCTGAATGGGCAAATTAAAACAGAGTCTGATATTTACATTTTAAAGAATTTCTTACTGTCACCACATTTATCTTCATAATTAACTCTTTATAAGTCCTGGCTGCTGTAGGAAATGTCTACCTCTTCTGGGTGTACAGTACATGCAATGGGCTTCTTACAATTTAGCTGCCTAACAAATTCTTTAATCCATGCAAAACATGTTTACTCACTTGAAATTTTTGATGCCATAATTATATGCCTGTATAATATTAAAACGGTCACCCTAACAATGTTAAAATTACAATAATAATGGCACTAAAATGGATCAGAGGAGCGTGATGTGCCTTACTTGCAGGGGTAGTACTCTGTTGTGGAATGCTTGTGTGGCATCTGGCTGTCCCACATCTGGCACGTCCTCCCAGACTTTGTGACAGAAACAGTGCCTCTGTAGTCACGTCCGTCTCCCGTGACACACATGCGCTCCTCTACTGTAGTGGGCGGGGCATTGGCTGGAGGGCGGGACCCAGAAGGTGAATCTACCCAGGTCACATCTGCTACTATAAAAATCCTGAAGATTCATTAAGCTCCACATGCTTCCAATTCCTTCTATATGCAACCATACCAATTAATTTTCACTTTGATCTCCATAATCACAACACACTCTAATCCACCCCCCCCCCCGTGCTTCCTGGACTAACCACAGCGAGGGATGGCACAGTAGTCCCAGCGCTTGAAGGGGCTGGTGGTGAAACACCAAGGCTGGATTTCACCATCTGGGTTCCTGCAGTGATTCTCCTCCAGGTGCTTCTCTGGTAGCCTGGGAGTTACACAAAGGGCAACATCCACTGTACATTCAGCTTTTAAGTTGGTCCTTTTTGTGTGAATGCATCCTTGTCATTGCTTTAATGAGAATTGAAAAACTTATTTCAAAACGCAAATATTTCATGCTTGTATTTAGGCCCCGGGTGCTGGAATATTGAAACTGACCCCTCACTAAGAGGTGAGGCAGATTCTCCGGCCGATACACCTACAGTTCAGGGAAGTATCCATGAGAGTGAGGCGTCTGGGAATCCCAGCGCTGGCAGGTATAGCCGTTCTCAGTCGTCGAGGTTCTCCCTTGATAATCATCTCCCCCGCAGTGCATGCATTCCTCTGGGCCAGTCACAACAATGCTAACTGGACACAACAGTCAAAGTCAATAAGCCGCACTGCACAGCTCCCTGTTTTTAAAGACACTCTGCACATTTTATGTCAATTGCGAATGAAAAGTCTGAGGTTTCCTGAGATTCATGCTGCTGTTCCATGTGTGACGCTGTGCAGTGACCCTACCACTGCAGTCCCTGATGTTGCAGTGTTCCCAACGTGTGTCTGGGTCCGTCGTGTAGCACCAAGGACCATTACTGTCTCCATCGGGGTTTCTGCAGAAGTTGTACTCCAGGTTGGATTTTGGGTGTGTTAATGGTGAAATGCTGCAAAAAAGAATATAGTTACGTATGGTGTCCAATCTTATGTTGCTCTTTTATCTGCTTTGCTCATTATGCTAAATGCAAACAGTAGTATCACTATTATTATTATTGACAAAAGCTATTTAAAAAGTATATCATAAATTTATGAAAATGAAACACAGACGTACCCTGTTTTATGCGGGTGATTCAAATCCCATCTCTGGCACGTCTTGCCAGACATTGTTTTGGAAATCAACCCTCTGTAATTTGATCCGAAGCCATTTTTGCACTCAGCCAAATACTCTGAAAAGAGATCATCGACTGTGTGATGAGCTGCGCAGACTTCAAGAGATGTTTAACCATCATTGAGTGCTTCATCCACATGTGAGCACAGGCTTAGACTCACACTGTAACATACACTCAATGGCCAGTGGTTTTAATAGCTGCTAAAAAAAACCACCACAACAGTGGTATTCCATGAATGTGCCTTTATGAATGCATGCTCTTCTTATTTAAAAATAATGGTAATTCATAAGCTAACGCTGTTAGCTGTTAGACCATAAAAGGTGAGACGTCAGCACAAGATTTAGTTTCCATTTTCTTTCACAGTAGTTCTGCTATCAAAACTGTTCATTTACAGAATGAGCTTTACATCCATGTTTACAGCACAAAAATGCAAATTCACCTCACAAAGTCAAATATTAACCAATTTTTACCAAAAAATTGCTGGGGTCTTTTACCACATTGACCACTTTCTGTCACTATCAGGGAATATGTCAAATGAGAGAAAATATAATATATAGGGAACACTTTGCTTGATGGAGCACAAATACGTAGTAATAATAATAATGATTTGAGGTACAAATCATTAACAAACATAGTTGCTACTTTAGATAAAAGATGTGTCACAATTCATTAATGATGAACAAACATGACATCAATATTTCACTTGTATTATTCATTACTTCAATAGATCACAAACGTTTACAGCTAGAGTGACAAATATAGTAACTGCCTGGGATGAAAAATGCACCATGATTCATTAATGAGGAACAAACATGTGATCAGTATTTCACTTGTGTTATTCATTACTTGTTCCTTCAGTAGTTCACAAACGTTTACAGAATTAACAGATATAGTAACAAATATAGTAAGTGCTTGAGATAAAAGATGCATCACAATTCGTTAATGATGAATTAACATGAGGTCAGTATGTAACTAAGATTTATTTTGTAGTTAATTAATACGTATACGTAATAGCATAATACTGCATTATTTGTGCCCATTCAAGGACAGTGTTACCAAAATATTTAATATATAAAAGTCACGGCATCAGAACACACAAAAATTAATAATAAAGGTGAAGTTGCTTTATTCCTTTTATTTCAGTTACCATTTGTGTATGGAAGGGTGTGACAGCAGGTTAGTATAGTAACTCTAAGGTGTCAAACACCATTTGATGGATCCCTTTTAGTTTGGGTGGTTGCACTGCTCCCCTGTTCCCTCCCTTATTTGAATGTCTATAAAGTTTGTTTTTTCCTTAAAATGCATTATGACAGGATTTTGTTGGTTGCCCAAGTCTTCCAGCAAGGCCGGCACATTGTCCCAGGTTGGAACAATCACAGAATGCTAACCATGCTGTACTGGGTCCACAGCACTCTCATCATTATATGCAGAATCTTTCATTTCCATCATAAACATTGTAAGATACCCCTGGCAGTCTCCCACAATCCCTTGCTCCCTCACCTTTCTTTTCGTACATCACTGTGATAAAGTCACGCTGCACCGTTTCCATTTTTGAGTTTGTTGATACTGTTGTACATTTCTCATCCTTCTCAATGTACAAAAAGGACCTGAAAAGGACAGAAATGCCAGCAAAGTTACCTGAGAAGGCAGCGTCCAGGTTATCCTTTTCCAGTCCTTTCCCTCATTGTTATGTAAGTCTATCATACATTTCAGCAGGACGTATTGGCAAAATAATTACAAATAAAATGTGATGTTGGTCTGATAATTTAATGGATTCCTGTCTTCTAGCTAAAATTTGCAGCTACACTATTCTGACTTATTCCAGGTAACTGATAGGTATGACATGAAAAAATCTTATTTTCCTCACATTAGTTACAATTTTGCCCTTCGAAGTCATTGTCAAATTTACATACCTGCAAGTAAAATCGCGTTCCTCATTGCACTTTTGTGCACATTCAAGGGCTGTCTCTGCACGGTACTCTCTTTTCATATCAGAGTAAATCTTACCGCCCTCCATTTTTATGTACTCATCTAAAAAACTGGCAGTCCCTAGAGAGGCACACAGACACAGGAGGTTGTAAACCAGCTACGATCATCGACGGCATTCGGCTCAGGGAAATGGCACAACTGCAAATATTATCGCAAAGAAAGTAATGAATTCCTAAGATTTCATTCTCCTGATTAGGTACAAAACCTACCGTATGTCCACAGAAGGCACAACTGGGCACAAATCCATTACTCTTATTATCTGTTATTTAACTGACTTATTAAAAGCAAAGTAATATTTGTGCAACATTTTCGGGAACCGCTGAAACCTGTTTGTACTATTTTCCACTATGGGTCATTAACCCTTGAACCCGAGGCCAGTAACTCACCAGGAAATACATATTGTGTCCAGAGTTATGTTTCTGCCTGTGCCACAAGCAAATATATTTACAATAAATATATTTATCACTACCCATGACAAAGAAATAATAATTTTAATTAAAATACAGGAATCGTATATTTTTTATAGGCATGTTCGAACAGGTCTTAAAACTGTTGTGGCAGTTAGGAGAATAAAAGGGAACTGAAAATGAAATGGAAAACGTCAAATCAAGAGCAAATCTTACCTGCGCACAGAAGTGAGCAGAAGAGGATGGATGCTCTGCACGCGGCCATGTCGCGACGCCTATACAAGCGGCGCGCGCCGGACCCCGTGCGTTTTTACCCTTATCGGTCCGGATGGACAAACAGTCCGATTAGTGCTCGTCAGTCAATCTTTGTCCTAACAAAACATGGAACATAGGTCAGCCCTGTAAAAGAAACAACTATATACCTAATTTAATATATTTCATTCTTAATTTGTCTTCCTGCATTTGCTTTCGATTAAAGTATGGTGAAGCGTGTTTAACTGTCCATACCTCAATATACCAAACATTTTTAAATTATTATTGTATTAAAAAAAAAAAAAACATACAAATTTGGAATTTGGCTCGACCACTGATTTTTACTCGAGCTTTGCTTTCTGACAGTCCAACTCTCTTTCGAGTATTACTTAAAATTATCTAATAATCTGAAAATAACGCACATTTTGGGGTTAGTTACTGAGGCATTTTTCTTTTAAATAGGATATCTTTAATTATAACAACCCTGTAAAATCCCTTTTTTAACCCAGCGCTAGACGCTGTGCGTCGTTTAGGGTGACTGTAACTAATGACGACGCATATGTAACAGAGGCGATCGTATTTTGTTATGGAAAAGGCCACGGTAAGGATTTATTAGGAAAACTTTATTTTTTACACTTATGTTTTATCTTTTCAAGGTTAATTATAACATATATACACTTAACAACACATTTTAAACCGCATTCTTTCACAACTAGTGTTCATTTAATCCATTTGTAAAGAAATGGCGCTCGTTTTCCAGTTAATTAATTGCGTAGTGCATTCCCTTGCAAAACGTACTGTGGTATTTTCATCAAAGTAATAGCATAGTAATACCACTTTTCCATCCCTTGGCTTAAATAATTTACAATCACAATGGTAAAAGCATTGTAAGTTCTGCGAGTTGCTTGACTGAAATTCTCAGATTCACCAAATCCAGTACAAATGAAATAATCGCAATAATAGCTACTATTTTGTAAGGGAACTGTATTGTATGTGCTTATTGGCATTACCTTGAGTACTGAACAGCATAGATCCAATACAGGTTAGAAATAAATACCATGGGATGTAACAGAATACAGTACCACAGTATAAAATAAAATACTGTTCAAATACTAGGAACATAATCCATATGTATATCATACCTTAAATGCACCATGCACAAAATAGGAAAACACAGAAAATACAATCCATTACACCCTTGCAAACATGATAATACCATGAAACCTTTTTGTAAGGATTTGCACTAATCCACACTAATTGCAGTTTCTAATGTGCCAGTTTATTTCACGTTGAGTTCCACAGAAATTAGGACTTTTTCCATTGCAGTGTTCTTTCTGCATTTCATTTTCATTTGAAAGACTAAGGATGCTGTCATATTGCCTGTACTGTAAATGTTGCTTGTGTTCTAATGAGCGCCGAATGAGTCAACGCTGCCGGAACACCGAAAGATAAAATCACCCCAATGGAGTCATTTGCAACATGTGAGTCATAGTAACATTTATGTCAAACTAACTGCATTGTTTTCTCTCAGCAGACCTTTCCCAGTGATTGTCCAATGAGCTTCCATTGCCCCTTGCAGCCTCTGTGATAGTGCTATGCAAAGTGACCTCTCTTCACAAGACACGTGGGGAGATAATACCGCCATCCCTAAGGGGACTAGAGACCCTTCGAGTCCCTATGTCCTAAGCCTTCAGCACTCTGAATGTTCTCAGGTCAGTGGAGATCCCTCTGCCATGTCTGTAAATCATGCATGACCTACTTTTTCATCCTCTTAATTGTGAATCCTCAGACCTGTGAATCCATGTTCGTGATCACTACACACATGAAAGAGCGTTGTAGTTCTGTTTATTTTTTTAGACATGCTGGAACAGAGGCCATAAATGTCACTCGTGAAAAACAGTACTTGTTTTCAAGGGTGTATGTTTGGTTTCAACATTGGAAGGGACCAAATCAGCCCCAACTCCCACTCTACAACCTTGCTTGTTTTCCCAGTGAAGATGTAATTGAAATCAATGGTTTTCCGCAATGGAGACAGCTAGTGTAGAAACTGTATCACCATTCCTTAGTGTTCAGGCTATCTGGGGCAGTCCATGCAGCCGGAGCAGTCCATGCAGCCAGAGCAGTCCATGCAGCCAGAGCAGTCTTTGTAGCAGCGTGTGGAGCAGCTCCAGAGAGTGCAGCAGGAGCAGAGCAGGCGTCTGACTTTCTTCAGTCCAGGTCTTCATCACGTCACCTTGCCTAACATTGCCAATACTCCAGACTCCAGCTTTGCCTGTATTTGTCTATTTGAAGGTGAATGCTGTACCACATATCCAAAGAAACACACATGCGTTACTATAGAATTGAAGGGTTCTACACTGGTGTGATTTGAGGTCTCCAAACCATGCCCCTACCCCCCCCCCCCCCCCCAGGGGGTTCTTTTGTTTTTACAAAAAGGCTGTTAAATGACTGTTTCTCATGAATGTCCAGGGGAAGAGACCAAAACCGCATGATATACATGTCCCAACTAGGGGCTGTACTGGCCAGTCTTGATTATTGAGGGGGGGTTACCCCCCGTCCATCACCTCCATAATTTACGCCCATGAATTTAAGCACGGCACTGCAGCAATGATTAAAACCAAAAGCTGAAATGGGTGGAGACAGGTATCAGCAGTGATGGATAGTTCAGGTCCAGAATGTAAAAATCCAGACCAAGATTTTGTTTGACCCAGCCAGTTGAGCACAGAGTCACAGTCACAGAGTACTCAGCTGGATGGTTGAAACAAAATCTTGGTCTGGATTTTTACTTTCTGGACCTGAACTATGTACCTCTAGGTATCAGTAGCATTCAGAGTAAGTTGAGTGCAAAACAAAAAATGACGAACATATTCTTCAGGGAAAACATGTACACACCCAGTTTGCTCTGTTCTTAATGTGTGGGGTGTGGTCTCTTACGGAAACTGTTTAAAGCTTTAGCAGCGTGATATAATTTCCTGGGTAAGCCTGTTAGACGTGCTGCAATGTGCTCATCAAAGGTCAAAAAGCAGAAGATGTTTCCCAGAAGGCTTCTGTAATTTGCTTCTGTAATTTGCTACCTTAATTGACCCCTGCCAAGGTGCTTGTTGAAATTAAAAACAGAAAAAAAATGACGGACACATGCAAGTTTATTTCTCAGTGCAGAAATGCAGGTTTGTGCTTCAAGGCTAACTCCCTCTGCCTGATACCTTAGGACTCAGGGCTCAGAAGGTCAGCTACCACTCCACACCATTCTCCACCATGGACATAAGTGCCCCCAGGACTTATGAACTGAATTCCAGGGAGTCCCATTCCTGCCCCTTGGGTTCAATCACCCTCCTTTCCAAAGCAGCGGGGTCTAGTCTTGTCTCAACAGATCTGACGTCAATTAGAAAAGTCTCCCGGCTTGCATGACGTGTGAATTTCAGCTTGTAAAAAAGTTTTATTAATCATCAGAGAGCTATTAACACTTTCTTTTTATCAACAATAGACAGATGCCAATGTATCTCTTCACAACAAAGACAGTTAAAACTTTACATTAGTTAAAAAAAACTGGTAAACAAGGGCATAGGTAACTGGAACAAGGTGACTAAATACGAAAGACAATGAATCACAGTTGAATCAGGAAAATCTCCTTATTTGAGAGGTAGAGATCTTTGCATAGAAACTCATTCACGTACCTGTACATGACGAATCGCTATATCAGTATTCCATGCATGAGTCATTGTTATCATGTTAATACATATTAGTGTCAAGGGTTTAAACCTTAATATCACATTACAATGTCTTACATCTGATAATACATAAATGCTTAAAACATACATAAAACATTTTAAATACATATATTTATCATGTTTACACTTAAAACACTGCTGCATGTTTTTTTAGTGTTTTCCATGTGATTATGGAATTGTGGAGCTTTCATCTCCATTTTGTCCTACGTGTCAGTTTGTGTCTGGAGATCGATTTAGCTTTCCTCCGAATCTTTAACTTTCTTCTGAAAATAGGGAAAGATAGTCGAGAGGTAAGTGTTTTTGAATTTTGAGCTGCAAAAGCAGTAAATAAGTGGATCCAGCAAACAGTCAATGTGAGAAAAGCACATGATGCCGTCGTAGACTTGAGCCGCGATTTCTTGGGTGATGGAGTGATCCTGGTGCCATATGATGAGCACAGCTATGCGAGACGCAGCACGGGGCAGGAAGCAGATGGAAAAGACCACCACCACGGAGGTCACAGCAAACACGGCCCGCCGAAGTTTGCCCCTGTCCCCCACGCTCTTCCTCTGGAGCCTCTTGACGATACATGCCGTGCAGAACACCAGAATGAAGAACGGGATGAAGATCTGGGTGAAGAAGATGATCTCCCTGAGCTCATCTATTTTGTCGTCCTTATCCGGGCTGTAAGTGGCACCGCACTCAAACGTCCTCAACATGGTTGGGACCGTGAGTGGCAAGAGGAGAAACCAGATGAGGAAGGAAATCTTAGGTGACTGTTTCAAAACCTGAAGGATGTTCCTTTTCCTGGGATGGACTACGCTGATGTAGCGGTCGATACAGATCACTGTCAGGAAGGCGATACTGGCCGCTCGGTTCAGGAAGAGCATGAAAAGCATCACTTTGCACTCTGTATCATTTTTACTGCAGCGTTCCCCTTGCTGAAAGTGGTAGATCTTCACAGGCAAGCATATAAGAAGCACAAAATCCGCCAGCATGAGGTTGAAGAGGAAGACCATGTTGCTTTTGGCTTTCCAGAACCTGAGCTTGAAGATGAACATGTAGAGCACGCTGATGTTCAGTGGCAGAGCCAGTATTAGTTCCACAATCAGCACAACAGAATATCCAACGTAGAGCGGTTTGTTATTAGTGATGCAGTTGTATTCAGTGAAGTTATAAGTCTCCTCCATCCTCTAGCTGAAGGGCAAAATTCCTTGGGAAAAAAAAAGCGCAGAGGAAAGCAGGACGTAAAGGACAAAACTCAAAAATTGCAGTATAAAGGCGTCTTTTAAAAATGGTCAGTGATGGAATTCTCCTGTGTAGCTGTGAAGAGGCGATCGCTCACTCACCCCTAGTGCCGCTCAGGTTCTGTCCGCCAGGAATAAATGGCTCCCCGCTTCACTCTTGCAAAGCTGTCAGGACCTGTTTCCAGGGCACCTCCCATGGCTGTGATGTCGAGGCATGTCAGAACAAGCTGGCGATGAGCACCTGACTCCGTGACTTTGACAAGTGGAAAGACGTGCTTCGCCTCACCTCACGCATCACCCCAGCGTCTCTTTCCTTATCTTCTGGGAAAACAGACCTATTCTGGTTACCCCCTGTCACGGTCAGTATTACGGAAATTCCGAGATGAAGTGAGTGGTTTTAGTCATTGGGCAATGGTGACACACCCCCTGAATATGTAATGACAAGGACAAGTTTACTAAACACAGAGACCGGCACGTGGCAATTTCCAGATGTGCCAGACTAGTTTTAAAAAGATCTTAATCTGCTTACTGAAGTGAAAAGTTTGGCGAGAGGTTTGTTCCTCTTCATTTCTGTACAGTTATATGCAATATACAGTATATCAAAAAAAAATAAATCAACAACCTGAATTTGGTGAAGCCATCATTCATTGCTACATGCACAAAATAAATCTTTTTTCAGTTGATAAAAAAATCATTTTAGAAAGATGCTTAGACAGCTTAGAACTTAGATTATAAGCATTTAAAAACATCAAGTGAAAAGTACTATAAAATTTATAGCCTCTCCATATGTCAAAATGTTTCTTCTTTGATGATGCACATCAGACTTGTACGAGCATGTGACCGTAGTTCACATATCTGATTAAATTGTGCATAATCACAATAAGTCAGATCCTTTCATTGCAGCCAGACCGCCTCAAACAAGAAGTAACTCGCTAGGACGTTTTCTTCTCTCGGAGTATCCCACCCTCCATTTGTGCTGTGGCAGGTTAAAAAAATTGAGTTGCATCCAGCAGTTTAACTTTTTTTTGGTAATTCACATTCCCCGTGCTTAGAATGCATTTTGGTGCAGTGGCATTTCAAGTGAATAATAATCAACTATTACATCTGATCTGGCTCTGCACCGTCGCACGCTAAGCGGAGATTACAGCGAGTTGTGCGACGTGCGGAGAAGATCACCAGCTGTCAGCTCTCCCTGCTTGAAGCCCTGCACTCCTCGCTTCCACATCACCTCCTCCTCCACCATCTTCCTCCTTGTGAAACCTGAGAGTGTGACCCCTGAACACAAGGATGACTCATCAGCTGAACAGCTTCTTGCCCCAGGCCATTTTCCTCCTAAACAAGAACCTATGAGATACACTCTCGCACTTACAGCATCTCTCGATGTTTCCTCATACACTGTATGAACTTTCATTGAACTTATACGTCTATTAGCACACACATCTAGCTGTTTCACCTTTATTTATCTGTCTACATCTTCATTTTTTAAAAGTATGTTTTAATGTCTATTTCTATCGATTTTTCATTTTCTATTCTATGTCTTGTATTTTTTTGCTTTTGATTGTGTCTTTAATTGTATTCTTTAGGCAACAACCTGCACCATAACAAAATCCTTGAATTTTTATACATGGTGAATAAAATTTCTATGAATGCAATGTCTATAAGAATCTAAGAACACATTCATGTCACATTATAATGCATTCATAAAACATTATAAACATTCTAAGCATTATGAATGCTTTATGAAGTTCTCATCTATAATGCATTATAGATGCCTTCATAATGTAGTACAAAGCATCCTTAATTCTTATACTGGCCATTATAATGCATATAATGAAGGTATCTATAGTGCATTATAGATAAGAGCTTTATTGGAGCTTATGAAGTATTATAACAACACTACAATGCCTGTCAATAGAAGATGCTGTAATGTTTTATTAATTCTTATACCAACCATCATAATGCATTAGAAGGTATTTATAGTGCATTATCGATTAGTTGTACTGGAGCTTATGAAGTATCATAACAACACTACAATGCCTTGTGACTGTCAATAGAGGATGCTGAAATGATTTATGAATTCTTATACTGCATTATGAACGTATCTATATTTATATTTTATTATAGGTGACAGCTTTAAATAAAATGTTAGCAAATTATCTATTGCAGTTTGAAAAGCATGCAAACCCAGTAAAATTACCAATGTCTTCCACAGTTTTGTAGGTGTAAATTTTGCAGAGAATATGCAACCCAGAAACCTGAACCATGTCGAAGAGGATGTGACTCAAAAGGAGAGTCGCTTTTCTGTTCAGTCCTTTGGGGTACAGAGAAAGTATCCCACTAATCCTGAGGAGAGGTACAAATATACACCTGATACCATAGATACAGTAGATTATTGGACTTAAAATTAACCAATATAGTGCCGAAGCAGGTGTGATCCTATTGACATACTGTTCGTACACAAGTAAGCTCAAAGTAAACTAAATTCTTCAGGTTGAATGTTTCATACCTGCATTGAATAAAGGCAATTGAGGATATAGTAACATTTGTATTACATTTAATACTCAGTAAAGCTTCTTGCGAAACAGAAACATTAAATATCTGAAGGCTGATGTGCATCTGTATGTTAGATCCACTGGACCTGGAATTCGAGTGGCACAGAAATCCTTTGAAGAGAGCTTAGAAAAACATCTCAAGGTAGATGGAGACCTCCCAGAAAAGCAGACACAGGTAAAATGAATGATAATCACAACAATAATAATCATAATAATGATAATATTATTATGTGTGAATGAGTGTGAATTGGTGAATGTGAATGTGAGGCAAAATTGTAAAGCCCTTTGAGTGCTCGTAGGAGTAGAAAATGCGCTATATAAATGCAATCCATTTACCATTTAATAAAACTCCCGATTAATTCTGTGGCGCTCAGTCGGGCAGGCACACAAAAAGCACAGACATCTACATGCTGCATACATTGACTACAGAAAAGATTTTCACAGTGTCCCACACACATGGCTAATACAGATATTACACATACAGGATACATTCCACACTCATACAATTCTGCAGACACTGATGGGACACTGGAGAACAACATTACACCTTCACATAAACAACACAACACTGCAAAGAAATACAGTCTACATCAGAAGAGGCATCTTTCAGACAGATGTGCTTAGCCCTCTCTGGTTCTGTCTGGCTCTTAATTCACTATCAGACTCAGCAGCACACTCTATGGATATAAAATCATCAGCCAACATCAACAGTACACCCTCCCACATTTATTCTACATGGATGACCTGAAAATATATGACCGAACCGACACACACTTACAGCATCTGCTCCATATAACAGAACAATTCTCACAAAATATAACCGTGAAGTTTGGACTGGACAGATGTAAAACACTCCATGTAGAAGAAGAAACCCTGAGAGAAGGAGTCTTCACTGCAAACTGGTGAACAAATTGATGCAGTGACAGAGAATTAGCTCTACAAGTACCTGGGATTCCAAGAGGCCAGACTTACTGAGCATAAACACATTAAACGCAAACTAAAACAAAATATACAGAAATACTAAAAACACATCTCCACGCACGTCATACAGTCAAAGCCTTCAACACATGTGCAATACCAATACGTACATATTCCTTTGGAGTAATACATGGGACATCCACACAGTAAGAACAGCTCCAAAGGAAAATACGTGCACAACAAACAACACAAACATCATCACCCAATATCAGCCGCTGAGAGGCTCAGCCTCCCACGGGCTGAAGGTGGGAGGAGCCTCACAGACATACCAAACCTCCACAATACACAGATAAACACTCTGAGAAGCTTCTTCCACACCAAACAGATCACATCAGCACTGCACGATGCTATAGTCCTGGCAGACAGCAACTACACACCACATAACTTACACAGAATATATTACAACCCCACACCTCAAAAAGCTGGAATGGACTCCATGACAGACACCCCTATGTACGCAGCGAGCCTCGTGTTGATAATCTTGCGTCAAACTGCTGGCTTACTCACGGGGATCTGTTCAATGAGACTGAAGGATTCATGTTAGCTATTCAAGGCCAAGTCATTAACACCAGAATCTACAGAAAATACATACTGAAGGACACACGCATTACAGACAGCACCTGTAGATATTGTCACAATTCACAAGAGACGACACAGCACATCACCTCTGGATGCAAACTACTGACACAGACAGATTATACACACAGACACAATCAAGATACCAACATCATGCACCAAGAACTAGTACTACGACATAAACTGACAAACACAAGCACGCCATATTACAAATACAAACCTAATACAATGCTGGAGAACACATCACATACTGTAAAGTGTACTATAACAGAACCATAAGAGATAGAACCGTCAACTTTTAACAGACCTGACATCACACTGATCGACAAACATAACAAAACCACATATATTACAGACATCGCCTTACCAGACACAAGCAACCTACAAAAGACACAAACAGATAAGATATGCAAATATACAGATCTGGCACAAGACATCCATCACCTCTGGAACATGGATACAGTGCTCACTGTCCCCATTGTTCTTTCCTGCACAGATGTCATCCCACATGCCCTAAGCGAAAGCCTACAAAATTTACATTTACACTCAAACTCATACAATACACTACAAAAAGTGACAATATTCCACATCGTCAGGAAATTCCTTTCACATTTATTAACCTGTCCTGATGTCTTGGCTTTTGTCTGACATTATTATTATTATGAATAATAATAATAATAATAATAATAATAAAAACAAGTGGTTTTTACTGCTGAAGGCTGATTTTCTTTCTGTCTAAAACCTGGTATGAATGATGACATCTTCTATAGAAATTATGATTACTAGTAAAACTAGGGTGACCAGATAATCCATGTCAGGGAGGACACTGTGAGCTAGGACAGGAATTGTAAATTACCATTTCAATTAAACGGACCTGGATTTCACTTGAGCACTCAGCTCTTGCTGTGTGCTGATTGGTCAGTCTCCTATAATCATGCATGTGTCACTAATGCTAATGTGAAACAGCTGGATGAGTCTTTCAGTCAAGGAAACAAACCAGTCAAAGCACAAGAAGAGCTAAACTATTTAGCCGAGCACAGGAACCTTTCAATTTGAAAGTAGTTTGTAAAACCCGAAGTAGCTCAAAGTGTCCTCCCTGACATGGATTGTCTGGTCACCCTAAGTAAAACTAGTGTGGTTTGTGTCATTTCTGAAGGACATTAAGGACACCATAATGGAGAAGCAATCCTTCCTAAAAAAAGGAGAGGGGAGATTACACTTAAATAAGGGTAAGAGCTGTTCACTGAAGACCCAGAGGAGAGCCTCCATTAGCCTGCATTCCCGCAAAGGGAGCCTCTCCGATCATCGGAGCTGCTTCACTGATCACCAGAGGTGCTTCACCGATCACCAGAGCTGCTTCAATGATCACCATAGGTGCTGCACTGATTACCAGAGCTGCTTCACTGATCACCAGAGCTGCTTCAATGATCACCATAGGTGCTGCACTGATTACCAGAGCTGCTTCACCGATCACCAGAGCTGCTTCACCGATCACCATAGGTGCTTCACCGATCACCAGAGGTGCTTCACCGATCACCAGAGCTGCTTCACTACTCCCACCTCCCTTCAGGTCTGGAAAAGAGACAAGCCAGTAATAGACAGTGCTGTTTCTAATGGCAACTCTGGCATTTCCAATGAGAATAACGCTCTAAATAAGATTCGGGGCTCAGCTTCAGCCTATACAAGACCGAGAGGCCGGACATCCACCAGAACTTTTAGAGATGGGAACTTCTGGAAGCAGAGATGCCCTAGTGAAAGGCACCAGATACAAGGAGATCAAAAGCAAGTGTCTGTATCACCAGAGCCGCAGTGTTTTAAATGCACTACACTACAAACAGGCCGAAGATATCCTTTTGTCCGAGACAAGGAATCTTATCTGGAAATTCCTCAGAGCACCTCAGCAGGAGCTGAATGCATGTTTAAAAACATGAATGGCCACATGGTTAGAGTCGTGAATGGAATGCCCCTTTCTACAGGCAATGGTTCCGAAAACAGCTGTAAAAGAAGTTTTAGAAAAGGGTTAAACTGGACCACAGTGGGGGCCCAAAACTCTGTGTCCACAGGTGCCTCAAATGGGGCCATCAGTAATGAGAATGAGCATCTCCACGCTCCTTCCAGGCAGGGATACGAGAACCGCTGGGGTAGTGACAGCGATGATGATGACTATGCCAGTGACGCTCTGAGTGAGCAAGATGAGGGGGGCACCTCCAAGGCTGAGATCCCCAGCTCTGCAACCAGTGTCCTCAGTGATAGCAGTGATGCAGTGCAGCTCAGCATCCAGTGGCCTGAGTCTGTGGCAGGGACTCTGTATGCAGTGCCAGTGCACAGTGGTAAAGGTCATGCATTAAAGCTGGACAAGGTGAAAGCAGAAGAAGAGGAAGCTCATCCTCTCTTCAGGTAAACTGTGGACAAAATGGTGGTGATGCTATTTATATTAATTATCAACCAACTCCACCATTTCTAAAATCATACAGTTATGTGATTTTGCTAAATCGCTTATTTGATTCACAGCGCTGTCACTAGGGCCCAACAGATATAGTAATATTGAGCTAAACATTTCAATATCTGGTAATATAACATGAGATAATTTTATTTTGTAAAAATTGAACAGACACCAGTGGTTTAACTGTTCTTTAGTAATGCTAAGATTATTATGATGATCTGCTCGTTATAAATGAAATCCACACTTTTTTCTTAAAAACACTTAACAATCCAAAGGCTATGAGTTGTAACACCTAAACAATGCTCAACATTCTCCCATTTTTCTTGTCATAAATATTTAACGAGATTATTATCGGATGATTTTATTAGCCAAAACATCTACCAGTCGAACAGTAGGTTTTGCTTCTTAAACTGGATTTAAACATTTATTGTATAGTCTGTGACAACAAAGAAACTAGCGGAATTATTGTCAGGCATCTGAAAATAATTCAGTACTGATTAAAGGCAATCCTGATTTTTCTCAGAGAAAAAATGTCCAGCCTTGAGTGTGAAAGAAAAGAGGACCTCCACTGTGAACAGCATAGAACTTCTTCTGAAGATGGTTTGCATAATCAAATACCAGCTTCCTCCTTAGACAATGAACTGCAGGTACAGATTTTATGATTGAATTGATTTTCATATGGGGGGGGGGGCTGGGGCTGAACCACCATGTCACCTACAGTATGATAATATATCCGTTTTTTTTTCGCTGTTCATGAACTGCTTTGTTTACATTGTAATTTTAAAAGGAATCAGACACAACTTTGGAGGCCAAACCGTAGATCTGGTTTCAATATTAGTAGGACCCAAAACAGCCCCAAGCTACCCGCCCCCTACACACACAGTACACCCACAGTATTGGTAGGGACATGTCCCTACCATCCATCCCTAATCTACACCCTTGTTAGAGGCTAATGTCCCAACTAAACACTTCCATTCACACAGTTTGCATGGTGTACATTATGTCAGGCTACTGAACTGTGTTTCCAGGAGCTAAAACATGAAATGCGGGCCCTAAAGGAGCAACTGGAGCAGAGGGAGAGCCACTGGTCCTTAGCTCATGGGCACCTGCTGAAACAAGTGGAGTCCCTCCTCAGGGAGAACACAAAACTCAAGGGCAAGCACGGAATTCTGGAACATCGCCACCTTCAGACTCGGAGGCCTCATGACGGTTCTCATGAGCTAAATGCAGAGACTGTGGTGAGAATGATACAATTTGGCACTCTTTTCAGTTTAAATGTCAGTGTATTGTCAGTAATATCTTTAGCCACAAAAAAATATGAATATTCAAACAAGTCTGAACTGTTTCAGAATAACAGGAATAACAGGACCACTTTTAAGATAACTATTGTATTTAACAGATTGTTACTAATGACGTCTAGCTGTATCGGCTTAACTGTTCGAGAAAATATGCTGATACTTGTATAAGATGTTTTCTGTTTTTTGCTAAATGTTCTGTGTGCAAATATTAGATTGACTAGGTCAAAGCTGTGTTGAGATTTTATCGCATTAGCTAGTTAGGTGAGATACTGATTTTGTTTAAGGCTTCTTAAAAGCTTTCTAATACTTTCTTGTATGTTCAAATACATACATATTTCAGAAAATGAATGAAGGTCCAGTAGAGGTGAATAGGTGTAGTGTATTCTCTGTACTGATTACTCTGAATACCCTGATATCACCAAAGGCACCAGGTATTAAATGCATAGGCCTGCTTGTATTGTGTAGTCACTCTACGTGTTAGTTAGGGTAACTTTTGCTGTTGCGCAGGAAAGAGGCCATAAGGAGCCCATGAAGGAAGCTCCCCAGGGTACTGTTGACAGATCCCCTGTATCAGCCAGCACTAGAAGTGCCATACTGACATCCCACAAGTCTCCAGTCCACCAGAGGGCAGCACCTACCACCACAGATGTGAGTGACACTCCTGCTAATAGATGCCATATAATACAAATTGTAAACCAGTTTTGTATTGAATATTTAAACAATGTGAACAAAAACAAAATGGAATAAACAATGAAAATCTAAATGAAACTATATAACAGTTTTAAAAAATAGTTATCAAAATAATGAATTAAACCAATAAAAATAATAAGACATCATAAAATAAAATACAAAATAAAGAAAATGTAACTGAAATAAGGTAGTACTAAAAAAGAAGAAACTGTACAGAGATACTAAATGCGAAAGACTGTGACGGCCGATTTTAAGGGTTATAGGTTTTTAAATATCCTAGGAGGGAATTGATCCTTTTTAGAGGGAAACTCTCACTGAGCCTAAAAGCAGATGTGGCACTTGGGACACTGGGAGTGGCTTGTTGATAAATCAGGGGTAACATTCATTGATACATAGAAGCAATACCTCTAACAGTGTATTCTGAATCCAATACATGCCTGACCATAAAAGTAATTTGAAACATTTTAAACTGATTATAAAAGAAGAGATACTGTAAGCCAATATTAAGAGGCCAGGACTGGGGTAATATGATCCATATTTCTGCTTCCAGGTCTAGTGGCTGGATTCTGTATGTAAAGAATTACAGTAATGCTGCTCAGAGCTAATACGGCATGAATCCACTTGTTGATATGTCTAAAGGACAAAAACAATTATATATACACTACATACTTTTTGAAATATATGTAGCTCAAAGTTTAAGACTGGATCACAAATCTGATTTGCATGAACAGATCCTGGAATTTATTTTCGCAGTGCAGAGCGATGCATAAATCCATGCATCAAGATTGCAAACTGAATCTGAAATTTAGCTGAAGAATATTGTTTTTCCATCCAGTATTTAGTAAGATTTATACAGTTCCTCAGAACAGCCTTCCTGCAGTTTCATTCACTAACACGTATAGAAGAATGTCATCAGTACCAAAATGGAAATCAACATGAGATTACATGTAATATTCATTTGTAACAAAGAAACATAGCATTCTCTGCTATATTTTACAGATGACTACATTTTGGGGCCTTCAGAGAACATACATTAAAATGATCTTGAGCTCTATGATGTGTTACAGTTTAAAATATCTCAAAGTGTATATGTTCTGTTATAACATAATAACAGCATAATCATTTCAGTATAAAAAAGAGATCTTTTTAAATTTGCCTTTATCCTGATAGGCTGAACTTAGTTTTATTAGTACTGAATCCCGAGGTAATGATGTGTAAAATCTGTTGTGAATTGTCCTGTAAGCACATAGTAATTATTCATAGCAGTATTGGCAAAGAAGTCAGAACAGTTTGACCTGATCAGCTATTGTTTATTAATGTCACTCTAAAGAATATCCCCATTTGTCTTCTTGTGGACAATGAGTGTTGAAATCTGATTTTGCATAGTCATTGTCTGCTTGATGTATATTTTATGATCACTATGAGCTCGGATTATGTCAAAGAGGAATACTATACTGGCTTGCTGAGGTACTCATTAAAACTGCAGCAGGAACATCATCAAATAGATATAAGCCCTTGCATCTAACACGAAACTATTTTCAGCTGTTTTGGTTTTCAAGCCTGCTTATCTACAACTCCATGGCTTAAAAGTACCAGGGTCTGTTACCCGGCCTGGCTGGAGGTCTCAGCACAAAAGTGGTAATAAACAGCTGTTCTTTGGAAGCTTTCAGTTCCTCTAATGACCATAATTATTGGGGGAAACATATAAACTGCAGAACTGTGCTGAGGTAGAACGGGGATAACCCATCACTTACCATTTTCACGAAAGCTAAATGGTTTCAATAATATTGATATGTACATATTAGATAATTCGCTAAATATTGTACTGCGCATGGGGAAATACAATGATTCTATGGTTAGTACTGTTCCCTCACACCTCTGGGACCTGGGTTTGAGTCTACGCTATGACTCCATGTGTGTGGAGCATGCATCTTGTTGTGGGGTTTCCTTTGGGTACGCTGGTACCCCCCCCCCAAAGCCTAAAAACATGCTGAGGTTAATTGGAGTTACCAGATTGCCTGTAGGTGTGGCTGTGAGTGGGGTCTGTGCCCTATGATGGGTTGGCACCCGTCCTGTGAGTCCCTGCCATGTGTTGCTCCAGACCCCCTGCAGTCCTGCATAGGGCAAGCGGGTATGGATATATTGTCATTTTAATGTTGAGTATTGTGCCCTCTCCGCAGTCAAATGGTCACCTTCTTACAGACAGGAGTAAGGACCAGTCATTCCCGTTCACAGGTGAAGTGTCATCATAGATTTTATTTATTTTTTTTACAGTTATCAAAAGAGTCAAAATGTCGATGTATGTTACAGATTGTTGAGCTACTTTGACTATGGTTACTGTCATTTGTATGGAAACATCCGCAGCGATCTGAAAACATCTACAAGTATAACAGTGCTGATCAGACAAGCCACAGAAACAAGGCGAGAGAAAAACAAGAAAACAAAGCGATTTGATTTAAATACCTAGTGGGTGATTCAGCTTCTAGAGAACAAACAGGTCTCTTCTGTGTAGATTTCTGGTATGATTCTTTGCTTTACTCAACACAGGAAAGATGACTTTGATTCCAGAAAGCACCGACCAAACTCCAAAGTCAGACAGCTGCGAAATGCCAAATAGCAACACCAACAGGGTATTTTTCCCTTGTCGTAACATTGGCATGCAATAAGATTTGAGTAACAGCCTGTACTGAGGATATAGATATACATTAGTAGTGAGTTTATTTCTTTATTCTTGGGGGCACAGGATGAAGAACACCAGACAAAAATAGGGGCATACCCCCAGCTTAATGAGACATCCAATGAGCAGCTGGCATTGTCAACCAGCGATACGGCATCCTCAGGGTCCCAGCACCCTCAGGTAAAAGGGTTACCTGCGTCTGGATTAGTCAGGCATCAATATTACGCTGAATGAAGCAGCTTAAACTAATATTCATATAGTCCCAGGTATGAAAGCCTGATGTATTGTTTTAAAGTTCTGTTGTTTTCCTCACTTTTGTCAACAAAATGCATATTTGAATTTATTTCAAAAACAAGCAAAGAACAATATATTTCTTACAAAAAACGTCAAGTAAACCAGAACTGACATTTTGCCAAAAATCGAGTTTGATCCTGCTTAGCAAGATGTTTTCATGCAAAATTATGCTCACAGTTTTACATTATTTAAATGTATTCCTGCACTTTTACTGAAAGGACTTTATACACTTACACAGCCCATATTGGTGAACCTAAGACAATTTGGTACGAAATCTGGTTCCTCAATTACTATGCACCATATTCTCAACCTATACCTTGACGATACTATCTTCATAAAACATGAAAACATATTTGCAGTTTATTTATGCTGTCATTTTAGCTGAGGAGAGAACACACAGTGCCTGAACGTGAGTTTATACATTCAGCAAGCAAGCAAGACAGAGTGCTTGAGGAAACTCGCCTCCGAGATGGAAAGGTAGGCTTAGCAATCTCCTCTCTTCGTGATCCTGTTTAATGACAACACCTGCTTTGAGCTCCGCAAGAGACTTCGGCTTTCTTTGCGTCTGTCTATAGACGGAGTGGCTCTATTCTAGTGGTCGCCGAGTAATTGCATTCCGAGATGGAACCAAGAAGGAGATATCTGCAGACAGAAGGTCCAGCACTGTCACCTACTTCAATGGAGATGTCAAGCATATCCTAGCAGATGAAAAGGTGGTAAGTAGAATACACCTAAGTCTGAATAATCACCAATGGTTTCTCAATATGAACATAACAAGTGTGGATTATGTTGATAATGATAGGTGCATTTAAAAAATAATGCCATTGTTTTTTCCACAATAGGTTTACTATTATTCCAGTACACAGACAACGCACACTACTTATCCAAGTGGCCTCGAGGTCCTTCAGTTCCCAAGCAAGCAGATAGGTATGATTTACGGTGTTAGTCCTTCATTTGTCTGTCTCATCGTTGTATATCCAGAAACTTGCTCCACCTGGCTGAGGCTGAAGCAGCAGCTGCGGTTTGGTTTCCAATTTGGATCTCGGACAAATTCTCAACATACTTTAGCAAGGTATGGATTTCAGAAGGATTTCTCCATCATTAAAATTAATTTGCATGCTTTTCTTTCAGAGAAACATCACCCCGATGGTACAAGAGAGATTATTTTCCCTGACCAGACAGTCAAGCATATCTACCCTGACGGTCGAGAGAAGAGTGTCTTTCCAGATGGAACTGTAGTGACGGTCGCAAGGTAAAGACCAATCAGTCGCGACAGGAACTGTGGTCAGACCACTGCCTTTGCTGCCTAATGGTGTCCTGCCTCTCCAGGAATGGTGACAAGACAATACAGTTCGCTGACGGCCAGCGGGAGATCCACACAGCTCAATTCAGGAGGAGGGAATACCCAGACGGAACTGTGAAGACCATCTATACGACAGGACGTCAGGAAGCAAAGTATTCCACAGGCAGAGCTTGCAGTAAAACCACAGATGCAGTCACTGTTATGGATAAGAAATTAAATTAGCAAATAAGAGAGAATTTTGCTTATTTTCTAATACTAGGTACACAAATGGGGATACAACAAAGCATCTAAGAATAGATTCATACTCATTGACCATATTACTTCTTTCTATAGCTAATACTGGGTCCCAAAGGTGCTGATCCAGTGCTGTGGTCATTTCTAAGGTTATACGATTGTGGTCTTTAGCAGCTAAACCACTGCAGGTCTATCCCTGTCGGTGAGCTTTGACTTGCAGCTACCGTTCCACTACAGTTTTTGTGAGCAGTGCGCCTGCGTTTCAGGCACTAACTTCAGATTAATCTTCCGATCTCTGTCAACTGCCCCAGATAATTTTTAATGCTCACAAATCAAAGTTCAGCTCGCCACGCCTCTTTTATACCTGACACACATCGATAAGGGGCATCCAGCCTGATTTGACTCACCTTTGCAGCTTTTATAATTGTTACTTAGTTACCTCAAGGTTAAAGTCCCTTTGAAGTTGGTGTTTCCATTTTTTTGTCCACTCCAAATATTTCGGTATTGTTGGAATTAAACTTTATATGTAATGGTATATTTCACTATTTTTACACAGCACAAAAAAATCCACCAACCTTCTTCCTTCTATATTTACAGCACTGAGAAACTTATGTTACTCAGAACTTTCCATTATTTATGAGACCGTCGCACTTTTGGTCTTGCTAGTAGGACGACACCACAGCATTGGGTGAACTTTTGACTAGGTGACCTGCCTCTGATAGTACTTATAATATAAAAGCCCCCCCCCTCAAATAAACCTCTTGTACACATAGCTTCAATGCTATGAAAGTTGTCAACATCCCTTCCCGTTTAATTTAATTCATCTTCACTTAGTTTGTATATACCGTTGGTCAATGGATCTCCTGTCTCCTAGGAATTCTTTAAACCTCCTACACCACAATGCATTGTCTTCCCAATATTCAGCGGAATAAACACTTCACTGTACTGCAATGTGTCTCTCTTTATAAATTGCCTCAGAACCTTACTATAGCAACCACTGTGCCAGTACATACTAACATATTTAATTTTTTAACCAGTTCAGCAGCAGAACAGGTTTTAATGCACCTTGAAATAATTTTAGATTATATCTTTCTTGATATCTGATCTCTTCATATTATCTTTTTTGGTATGAAGTCGACATTTTAGTACAAGTGTGAGGATAAAAACTGTGAAAATCTTTTAATGGCCCTTCGGTGTGTTGGCGCCTGCCCAGGGTTGGTTCCCGCCTGCGCCCGTTGTTCCCGGGATAAGCTCCAGGACCCCCCTACGAACCCCGGTTGAGATTAAGCAGTTACGGTGATGGATGGATGGATGGAAAATCTTTTAATGTGTACTAGATAAATCTAGAGTCTTATCTTAATTAATCATTACATAAAAATTAGTTTTCTAGAAATATTACTTGTGTGTTTTGATCACTTTGTGATGCAGCAGGTCACTGAGGAGAGGTAGGTTCCTCAGTCCCCAAAACAGTGCTGGGAAGCTGTCCGTTTTCACCCCCCGGTCCAGAACACCCTCCCCCTGTCTCTTCATTTTGTGGCTACAGGGTGATGCCAACCAAGTTAGTAGCTTGTGAACTTCCTGAACTGCAATCTTCACGTTGAGATTGTCCTTGGAAGCCTTTAGAGTGACCTCATTGAAAGGGAAAGTCAGTATGAAGCCCCCAACACGGGAAGGGGGTTTACCGTTTTCTTGAGATTTTGCACTCCAGGAGAAGGTGGGAAGCCGGTACTTTTGAACATGGATAGCAGGTAGCTTACAAAGACACCGGGATGAGTGCCTTGAGTTCTGCTTGACTCTCTCTGGTAGTAATACTCTCTTGTTTTCCATCACAATCTCTATTTCAGTACAGTGAGGCTGGGTAACAGATTCTGGTAATTTTAAGAGAGGGAAATGTGCTCTTTCACATCCTGGAGCAGTCACTGCATTTGATTTCGAGATGAGCACCAAATTAACAGAGGAGCATGAGGAATCACTTCTGCTGCTCTCAGGTGAACTGATTTGTTTCTGCTGAACAAATGGCAGGGAGACGTTTGAATGTAGACTGGATGGGCTTTTGCTCTGCTGTCTTGGTAGAGATTTTGACTTAGGAGGTAACAATGCTGGTGTGACGGTAGAAGATGGAGATACACGTCCCTGACTGCAGGTCGGCTGGTAACCTTTTTGTCTAAGGACATCGACCTTCTTGTAGTTCATCAGATCAATGAGGTCATTGAGAACATCCTTTTTTACAGTCACATCTGCTGCACAGTCCAGGGTCAATGCAGGACTGTAGTTGACTTCTAGAAGCCAAGGTTTTAAGTTGGCATCAATGAGAATGTCAAACCCAAAAAGCTCAACGCAGTTAGGAGAAGAAGGAACGGATGGGGCTATTGTGAGCAAGGTAAGTGTAACTATATTGTTGATCCTTTGCCAGAGGAGACGCTCATCAATGTCCTGGCTGTGCAGAAAGCAGCGGAATTTGTTCATAGTCCACTTACACCCCAGTCCCACCCTCTGCTTTGCAGTTCTGTAGCAAGGGCCCAATTTGTTTATGCTGGTATTAGTCAGATGTGAAAACGGGTTGTCCAAAGAGGAGAGATTATACCTCTCCGTCGCAAATCGCACCAAGCCGTCCTGATGGATGTAAATGGTTAGAGGATGAAAGCTTTTCACGCAAACATATATCCGAAGGTCAAACTTGTACCCTGATATTAGCAGTGGATTGCTAATATACCTTTGCACGATGACTGGAGAATCATACAGTAAGTCTTTTATGTCCTCAAATATAAATATTCCTCTTCCCCTTGACAGATCTACGGGCTTACAAATCCAGTATCCAGATTTTCCAGTATTTCTCAGTCGGCTCTTTGTGTACTCTGCTAAGAATGCTGTGTAATTATTTGGGAGGATATAGGCAGTTGGGCTGAAATTGTAAAGTGCCGAGCCAAATGTGCCCCTCATCCTCTTGAGGTTTCTGGCTAAGTGGTCTTTGCGTGTGATTCCCAGTGTCTTTGGATGGTGGTTAAGTCTCTGCCAGGGCAGAACATTTGTGAAGTCTGCACTGCGGAACGCTGAAGCCCGCCAGTACAGGTTCCAGTCCCCCTCTTCCTGCTCTTGCTCATTATACTCCATCCAACCGCGCTCCAGAAGTACCTCTCGAACCAGCTGGGGGGCGCTCTCATGCAACCTGAACACCAGGGCAGTCGAATCAAACGTGCGCGCGGCCATGCCACGGGGTGCGTCTTAATAGAAATAATGTAGTTTTCAAATTAATACGTTGTAATTAAAACAAAATCATATTAGTCTATGGTAACAGTTAGCTTACTCAATGTCCGCTATATACGTTGCGTTTATCGTGAAGATGTCATGTCGTCTTCCGCAAATTACAAAATTTAAGCATAACTGGCAAAAATATTCTACCAAACAAATGTGTCCGATGGTAATATTTCATTCATATAAGTTAATGTTTTGGTTTCATTTACAAGGGATGCACCTTGTTTCATATCGTTAATTTAGGTTTATCTATGCAATTACTGGTCTCATATATAAGATAGGATACGCAAGAAGTTCAGCAACACTAAGGAACAATTTTATTTTTACCGGTTGATGCATATATACCTACACCTGTAATATATATTGTTATATGAATGATAATATACAATTAAGGTACCTGCTTGGGAAGTCCGGGCTACTTGATTGTTAATCGCTGAAATGGTGTTTTCCCTTCGTAGCAATTTCAGAAGTGAAAATGAAGACATGCTTTATTCACCGCGAGCCCGTCGGGTTTCTGTTGCTAGGAAACACGCCGAATTCCACACGCGTATTTAACCGGAATACATATTCAACATTTTGCCAGGCTCTCGCATATATATTGTGTTAATTACTCGTTTTAATGTAACTTTTAAATGTTTAGGTAGTGGATGTGTAACACGGTAATTCCTCTCATTGAGAACTCGTTAGTCCGCAGCTTTAATACGAACTGATAAAATAATTTAAATAAATCTGAAGTGCATCGTGAATAAAAACAAGAGACATAATAGTCATTATTAATTTATGTTATTTCGGGCATTATAGGGAATATGGAATATGATTAGCTGATTTCATACAGTCTTACTCATAACGAAATTAAATAGACAGAATCAATCAATTCCGAATTGACTCAACAGGTAACGCGAAATATAATGCAAACAATGAAATGTTAAACAGGTTATTTTGTTGCTAACCGTGTAATATATGCGTATGACAAAACATAATCATGTCTCATATCACAGACTAGATTGGTTATTGGGAAAAAAAAGTTCAATAAACTAGCTCTTATGGCCTAACCTAGATGGAATGCACAGCCATTGCGATGCGCTAAACAAAGAAAGGACAATACAGAATAGCTGGTGGTCACTGGGATAATAATAATAATAATAATAATAATAATAATAATAATAATAATACAGACTCCTTATTTCATAAAGTCATACACTTTGTTTAATGGTGTACCATTTAGCCAAGATTAATCTTTATGCTACCATATTTTTTCTTGTAAAGCCTAAGCTTGTGACGTGGCCATAAAAAAAATCGTATGAAAGCTATTTAAGAGGAAAACAAAACAAAACTGTGGCACGTGTCCAAAGTTTATAGTTATGCTTAAATGGAGTGGACCAAATCATAAAACCACGCAAAATGACGACGTTCCGATGGTAAAAATACGCGGTAAATAGGCCATACTTCGCTCCTCAGGTTTATGTTGAGGGGTGGCATTTGGGCATGGACTGATTTATTTACAGAGTGCTTCATATACCTGACAATTTAAACACTGCACATAACATACTCACATAAAAGAGGTCTATACTAATAAAATAAAATAACAAGTACGGTCACTCTCAAGGAAATACCAGAAGTTGTGAAACCCTGAGTTCAATGACATTGCGTTTATGTTATGTAAGTATTTTATAGTTGACGTTTTACTTTGGTTTTCTTATATGATTTAGCCAGACCAACACATTTTGCACATGCCAGCTAATCTCATGAAATTCACTCATGGCTGATCCTTTGCTTCACCTGTGAACTGTAAACTCCAACTCCACACGAGAGAAGCAAAAACAGGAGCAAAACTGAAGCTGGTGTATGTGAGAAGATAACATTTTCCCCTCCGGTAACCAGAATTTCCAGATTTCTGTCACTGGAGATTTAGGAAAGAAGAGGTCCAGAGAACGAGAGCGAGAGAGAGAGAGAGAGAGAGGTAAACATCCCATTCTAAATCCATAGGCGTCAATATGGAGTTGGTCCTACCTTTGCAGCCATAACAGCTGCCACACTTGTGGGAGGTGCGCTCCAGAAGAGCATTTGTGAGGTCAGGCACTTGTGCTTGATGTGAAGGCCTGGC
Organism: Paramormyrops kingsleyae; assembly: GCF_048594095.1. Classification (NCBI taxonomy): domain Eukaryota; kingdom Metazoa; phylum Chordata; class Actinopteri; order Osteoglossiformes; family Mormyridae; genus Paramormyrops; species Paramormyrops kingsleyae. The sequence goes on along the minus strand of NC_132815.1, from coordinate 6,808,440 downwards.
TCACAATCTCCATTCTAGTTCATCCCTCAGGTGTTTGGTGGGGTTGAGGTCAGGGCTGTGTGGCCCAATCATGTTCTTCCATACCAAAGTCACACAACCATCAACATTGCTTTGTGCACTGGGGCACAGTCATGCTGGAACAGAAAAGTGCCTTCCCCAAAAGTTCCCACAAAGTTGGAAGCATAGATTTGTCCAAAATGTCTCTTAAAGCATTAAGTGTTCCCTTCAGTGGAACTAAGGGGCTGAGCCCAAACCCTGAAAAACAACCACATACTATTATCCCTCCTCCACCAAACTTCACAGCACAATGCAGGCAGGCAGTAAACGTTCTCCTGGCATCTGCCAAACCCAGACTCATCCATCATACTGCCTGACAGAGAAGCGTGATTCGTCACTCCACAGAACTTGGTTCCACTGCTCCAGAGTCCAGTGGCAGTGTACTTTACACTGCTCCAGAGTCCAGTGGCAGTGTACTTTACACTGCTCCAGAGTCCAGTGGCAGTGTATTTTACACTGCTCCAGAGTCCAGTGGCAGTGTACTTTACACTGCTCCAGAGTCCAGTGGCAGTGTACTTTAAACCACTCCATCCAACACTTAGCATTTCATTTGGTGATGTGAAGCTTGCATGCCGCTGAAGGCCATTCCAGTATTTGAACTGGGGTTAAAGCCAGAGGAAGTTTGTAACTCTCTGTTATTGAGTAAACAGAGCCTTTGATGACTTTTATGCACTATGCGCCTCAGTACTCAGGAACCCCGCTCTGTTACTTTACATGGTCTGCCAGTTTGTGGCTGAGTCTTTGTTGCTCCTAAATGCTTCCACTTACAGTAGCAATAATACCACTTACAGTTGACCGTGAAATTTCTAGCACAGAAGAAAAAGTCATGAATTGACTTATTACAAAGGTGGCTTCCTATGACAGTACTAGGCTTGAATTAACTAAGCTCTTCAAAATGACCCATTCTTTCAGAAATGTTTGTAAACCTGACTGCATACCTTGGTGCTTTATACACCTGTGACAATGGGTCTGAATGAAACACCTGAATTCAGTGATTAAGAGGTGTGTCCCAAATCTTTTGTCTATATAGCTTAAATACACACACAAAAGCTTATAGTACTGTAAGTTAATGGGAGAGGATATTTTTGCAAAGCATGCTGAAGGTAACCATGGATGAGGTTTCCAAACCTTTCGTCTCATCGCTCTGTGGCTCAGCTTTTTGTTTGTGGTTACAGATTACCTAACGCGACTGCTCACACGGAGGTGTATCTGGAATAAGCTGCCACTCACACTGCAGTACAGATCTGGGGTTAAGATGCTGTCATGGAAACAAGATAAATGTGGAAGGTAAGTGAGGAGGGAATGTATACAAATACCAAGGAGGGTGTTTCCTTGTAAGAACAACGTCAAGGACAACATTAGCATTTAAACCCACTGACATTCTTGTGTGATATTGAGATGATGATTTGTTTCCGGTTCAAAATAATTATTTTCAGTATTTTTAGGATCATTTAGCAGGACAACAACGTAATCAGATTATGTTCTTGAAATAGAAATTAACCAGAAATTATCAGTGTTGGGCATTTCCGGTCCAGAAGCTACAAATCCAGACCAAGATTTTGTTTCTACCAACAGTCTGACTGTGACTCTTTATGCTGAACTGGTTGGTAGAAACAAAATCTTGGCCTAGATTTGTAGCTTCTGGACCAGAAATGCCCAACACTGGAAATTCTAACATTTTTTGTTTAGTCCAGGCTCATATTATTGATTAGCTAAAATGTGTTCAACTTAAATTGTTAGTTTTTAAAAATATGTACTTTTTTGAAGACAAATAAAATATTTTTATATTTTTAAATCATTTTAGGTAGCCCCTTTCCTGTCAGTGTCGCCATGAATATTGGACAAAGAATTTACGATAAGGGCAATTAATGTTATACAGTAGTGTTTCCCCATCCGGTCCATGTTTTTGCTCCCTCCCAGCTCCCTGCCACAGTCCACCCATCCCAAGGACTGGATTGGGAAACACGGCTGTAAAGGATCATTTCACTGCAGCAGCCTTAATTCTGCACTTCACTTTGGTGGTGTGTGTATCATCTGTTCTCAGGCTTTAATGTGGTTTTCGCTTGTGGCACCTCTCCATCCCCTCCAGGGGGACAACCAAACCCCCCCCAAACCCCCCCCGCCCAAAAAAAAAAAAAATTACTCCTTTGCATACAGAGGGTTCATTGGCTAAATAAACAATGTTCCTTCGTCTTACCGGGAGCTGGGAGCGAAAATGTGGACTGTGCTGGCAGAGAGCTCGGAGGGAGCAAAAACATGGACCGACTGTGGGTCTCTGAGGACTGGATTCGGAAACACTTATACAGTAATAAAGATCTGAAAGAAAGATTTCAGAAGACGATGGTGGGGAGACAACAAAAACTACATTAGTTGTAGTGTCCAAACACAAAAAAGTCCAAATAATGATAAGTATGTACTATTCAGAAGTATGTAGGCACTGTGAATACTAATAGTGCAGAGATGAGTCTTTTGCTCTGCCCTCTGTAACAGCAGCCAGTGGTGGCTGGAACATCATGCTGCAAATGTGTGGACAGTCGAGGTTACAGCCCTCCAAGCAGGTTAGAACCCACAGAGAGAGCTCAGGCTTAAAGGAGAGGAAATGTACAGTGGATTACTGCACTCATTCATGGAGAAATACAGCAGCAGCATCTCAGGCACTATTTAAGGTAAGTTACGTGAAAATAGCCTGAACTGAATGCCAAAAAGACATTCCTGATATTAGCTGGAAGTAATAGAGACTGCCAGCACATCCGTGCCATTACTGGAAAGCTATAGCTAGGAGTCCTATTTCTGAAGGCTTTAGTGCTTTATGTGCTCATTATAATTATTGGAGAAATTGCCTGGCAGCTGAAAAAATCCAGCTCACCACTAGCATGGTATTCTAGATAGCATGGTGCACAGTGTGTGCCTTCAACATAGTTACTGAGCTTCATACAGGCCTGTAACTGCCTCTGAAGACACATATAGCATAAATAGTAAGAGCTAAACTAACGAGACAACGGTGTAATTATTATGAAGAAATTGTTAAGGCAGGTCAAGGGAGTCCTGCCAAAACAAATGTTTTATTTATATTCATTCCGTGATTCATTCGGTTTGTTTCTGAAATATATTCAGCTGAGTAATATGCATGTATGTATGTTTAACCACAATGCATCATAACAATATTTGCATGTAAAAACAATAGACTGTAAAACCCATATGGGAGGTAGAGAAGCATCATTTATTTGAAATTCATTTTGTTTAATAATATAAATGTAAAAACACTTAGCAGCCTTAATTCAAAACAGTGGTATTTAAATGGTATATATAAGTTAATATTACAGTTCTACCACTGGCATCCCATCCAGAGTGTCTGCCCACTGAATTATCCTGAGATTGATGAGACAGGCTCCAGTATCCCTCTATGCTGGACCAGTCCTTGTATTATGTGTGGATATAATGTGATAATATATAAACAAAAAAAACCCTTTTGTGCCTGCGTAAGGCTATGTAATTTTATTTGAAGTCTTTACAAGATTTGATGGTAGAAAAGTATACCTTTCCCATAACACTTATGTTTAATGTTTTAATACATCACACTTTAATCCATCCATCTTGCATAAGAGCTTATCTAGTACAGGGTAGAATATTAACTTTGACATTAAGGAAGCATATCGTTGTTATGTATCCATCAATATTCTAACCGTTTCTTGGTAAGGGATGGACACTCGCAATGGGACAGGATGCCAGTTCATAACAGAGCACACACACACATATTCACACAGTTATACACTATGTCATATATCAATATTATTTTATCATTCGTTCATTTCACATTCATGTTACATGAAATACTTTAACTCACTTTAATTCCATCATAAATGCCTTATAAAATTAAGTTAATCTAATGTCAGATTCTGAATTAAACCAGTAAGCCCCATTCGAAGGCCCAAGTTTGCAGAGAACATACAAAAGACCACCCCGCAGTATTTCATTGTATAACACAATTCACGTTTCACTTCATATGTAAATCCAGACTCTGGCTGTAAACAAAATACCATGAAATCACCGATTTCGATTAGCTGTACATTCAATGAATATCTAAGTTTAAGCAGTCCTACTTCTTGTAGCACAACTAAATGTCTAAAGTTTGTTAGCCTTTGCGCATTATTTTATATAAAAATTTAATTGCATTGTGGAAATACTATATTGCTTTACCGCTGTGTTCCCACGTTACAGTGCATGTACTTTTTTCCAAAGAGAGATCTTACGATTACAGCCGTCACCAACCCAATACTACCCACTGCAGTTATAGATGTCCAGTGATGCATACTGAACTGTGCACAATAGTTACATTTTAAGCCTTTCATATTTAATTAGCATTAATGTATGTTTAGCCTTAATTACTTCGTACGCTGTCCATTTTTGCTGCCATAGTGAAGGAAGACGAGAAAATGTTAAAATTGCTTTCTGCAAGGGAAACACATTGTTTGAATTAAAGTTTAAACGTTTCAACTATATAAAAGAAATTGTTACAAGCAAGCCTTTGAGACTCTTTAGTTAATTGGAGAGGGCTCAAAAATTATTCGAACGGTGGGCATGAAACTCATTTACAGCGGAGTTTGCGCAAGGATCGTTGTCTGTGGACCGTCAGAATGCAGTTCTTTTTCTGTCCATTTATCTGTGTCTCCACTGTACTCTACGCTTAGAGTAGGATTCCTGTGTTCCATGTATTCCACCCAACCACAGAGTAGCATGGAAAGTATCAGAACCGCTATCAAAATGTAGAGCTTAATGTCAAGGCAGATAAAGTTACTGTACGCGAAGGCAATGACAAATCCGACGGACTCCCACATGCGATAGTTGGCAAACGCTGCCTCCTTGTGGTCAGGAAAGAGAACGCCATAGAGAGCTGAAACGGAAATAAAAACGTCTTACTTGCATATCATGAAATATCTAATTTCACCCACTCAGCAGGTGCCCTAATCTGGCGGCACATACATGACCAAAATAGCGAAAAACGTTAAATGTTTAGTCATTCAAAAACGAACAAGCACAAAAAAAACAGAATTACAAAGTGTCACATCTGCATCGTAGGTAATATCCAAGCGTGCTGGACAACATAAAGTGAATAAGAAAATCGGAACTTGCCGTTGGTTTGCGTCTGCCAAATGGCGTCAGCCAACCCCCAGAGGGCGGGAAGCACAAAAAAGACAGGTAACTCATCGGGATGAGGCTTCCAGAGCAAGAAGGTCAGGGCACCGGCGAAGTTTATTACCGCGGCTGTAATCGAAGAGAGAAATAGGAGACTGATGCCAACTAGACATGGTAGCTTATTTTTATATTGGTCAAAGTGTAAGTTTCATCACGCGATCGCTGGTCACATGACCCTCGCTTTAAAGCTATCTCTTTTGAATGCTCCTTACCGAAGGTGAACAGGGCGAATCTTCCTGTGTACTGGGACAACTTGCCAACAGTGAAGGAGGATACAGAATTGGTGGCACCAAAGCAGATCATCACGTAGCCAACGAAATGTATTCCCAGGGCGCAGGTGACGTAATACTGCGGAGGGAGCAAAAAAAATCACACAGGCCGCTGTTGTTAGAAAAAGGCATCAGAGTCAAAATCCATTTAAGCGGGGACACGTAATGTGTGCCACCTTCTGTAAGCTGTCAGGTAAATACCAGAATGTCAATGAAAGGCAGGAAGTGCTTGTCTGGGACAGATAAACTACATGAGAGCAATTTGGCTCTGAAAACCAGTGGATCAATGCCATGTCATTCACTTCTCACTGGGTAATTTATTGCTTATTACTGTGACAAACCAGGTCACAACTGACAGCACTGGTAGGTATAAGGGCCTCATTTCTCCAGGGCCAGATTAAGCCTTCACAGTACACTGGGCAGGGATATTTTTTGCACCCCCTGCCCCATCAATATACTCCCTACTCATATGAGCATGTCATGTAGGAGATGACCAGACATTAGCCTGTTACTAGCATAGCATAGCATAACTTATATATATGAATACATATATTTCCATGACTTTATTGGGCCATCTTGTGCTGATCAGACCGAAGACAGTCGCCTAGTTTGCCTGTGCCTGGATCCGGCCCTGTTTTTCCTCAATGACCGGCCTCTTGAAACTAGGCAATAGCAGAAAAAAAGAAAATAACGTCGGCGAACGTTTTGCGATGGCAGCGCCTCGGCGATGCGAGCTTCCCTCACCCTGGTGTATTCTCCGGCCAGGAAGCTCTGCTCGAACCCACTGTACATGGTCAGCGGGATAAGGAGCAGCTGTCTCCTGTCTCTGAGGTGTTTGAACGTCGCGAAGAAGGTGCTACAGAAGGGCTCCCGCTTGTCCCTGAACTGCTGAGCTTTGTCCCTGTCGATGTTGTCCAGAAAAACCGCCACCAAGATTATGGCAAAAATTCCAACCCCTGGAGAGGACGACACAGACGGCACCTGACATCGCAGCTCTACCCGTGAGACCGTTCTGCGGGACACTTTAGCATGCACGTACAATTTATCTTAAACAATTTTAGAAGAGAAGCAGTACACATTAAAGTCAAATGATTGCGATGAGACATGCTGATGTTTACCTATGTAACAGCCAAGTAGGATGTTGACCAGGGATTGCTCTGGGGTTGTTATGTTGCCTGAAGTGGTGGAGTTGTCCAGACAGACGCCAGTGCCACAGGATTGCAGCCTGTCATCTGGGATGTCAGCTTGGATCAATAGAGTTAGGAAGACACCTTTGGTTACTTAACGGTAAAACTATGTGTCCATCAACATAAGAAGATCAGAAGATGCACTTATGAATAATACTATTCCAAGAGGGTCTTAGCTGTTGTACTGCTGATAAAAACAATGAGCACACTGTTCTGTCAATTTAGTTTGACCCATAAATCATGTGTTTGTTTGTTTGCGTACCAAATGATGTTTTCTAGGAACTGGAATCCTGCATTCTCATTAATGTGTGATGTACTTATACAATATCAGGTAAAGTGATTCACAGTGGTGGATAGTAACGAATTACATTTACTCGCATTACTTTAATTAAGTGGTTTTAAAATCTGTAATTTTACTTAAGTATGTTTCGTTTGATGTATTGTACTTCGCTACAATGTAAATCATATATGTTCTGAGTAAAAAAAAAAATGTAAATTAAAAAACACTTTAAAAAGTAACTAAGTAACTTTTACTCTGAGTAAATTTTAAATGAACTATTTTTTTACTTTTACCGGAGTAGATTTTTAGACCAGTAATTTTACTTGTACTTAAGTAAAATTTAATCGAAGTAATAGTACTTTTATTTTAGTGTTTTTTTTTTTTTTTTGGTGATTTGAATTATTTAATTAGTTTCATTTCAAATTGTCTTTAATCAAAAGCATACCGTGATAGCCAGAAAAACGTTCTACATGGACATGAAAACCCTATCCTACCTCATAAAGAATACAGTTCCTGACAGCTCTCTCACTAAACGTAAATTTGGATAAAAGCATCTGCTAAAAAATCCATCCATCCATTTTCTATACCTGCTTGTCCTGTTCTGGGGGGTCCGGAGCCTATCCTGGAGGCTACGGGTGCAAGGCAGGGAACAACCCAGGATGGGGCGCCAACCCATTGCAGGGTACACTCACACACCAGTCACTCACACACCATTCACTCACACACCAGTCACTCACACACGCACCCCTATGGCAATTTGGTAACCTCAACTGGGCTCAGCATGTTATTGGACTGTGGGGGAAAACTGGAGAACCCAGAGGAAACCTCATGACAACATGGGGAGAACATGTGAACTCCACACACATGGAGCCAGACCAGAGCCATTAGGCGACAGTCCTAACCACTGTGTCACCCTACTGCCCTCTGGAAAAAACGTAAATTCTAAAATCAAGTATCACTACTGAATGACAGTACACAACTCTGTGGGAAAGAATAAAAATTCACTTTTTCTTTACCGATTGATGCGTCTTGACCGAATATTAGTGAGGACATGAGGTTCCCCCAGACGGCTGACGACTGGAATATCAGGAAGAAGATCCCGAAGTAGTGGTTGATGACGTCCGGCCCTTTCTTCCCATCTCTTGCTGCCTGCTGGTTTCCGCAGGTTGTGAGGTAGGTGCACTTGGCAGACCAGAGCGGTGAGCCTCCCAGACCAAGAATCACGGAGGTGGCCATCAGCGCAGGCCTGCCAGGACCGGCACGGTGGAGAGTTATCACCCTAGGGTTGGCTTTCCTTTTGACGTCCACCATATCTCAGCTAACATCTGTCAATCTGGTACTTTCACATTTTCATCTGCGTAGTCTGACAAGCTAATGTCATGCCAAAGGATGTTTCTGTTTATTTATCTTTGATATTAATTACAAAACATGGTTACAGTCAGGGCTGCACATAACTGGTAAGCAAGTACGCATCCACCTTTAAAAACGATACGTGCGACAATCAATTGTTCGTAAAAGCGCAAATGCGTACTTATTTTATGTGAATTTGCACTGCTATGACAAGAAAATACCTTGCATTTTAACTAGTATACCGAAAATGAAGTCATGTTAGCATATAAAGATTAAAATCCATTATATTTTGTTTTCATACCAGCGCAAATGCAAATAAAATAAGCACACATTTGCACTTTTACAAACAGTCGATTGCCGCAGGTATCGATTTTACGGGTGAATGCGTACTTGCGTACCAGTTATGTCAATCCCTGGTTATAGTACATGCTAAGACAGGACCAAGTTGGAAAGAATCTTCTCGGGGAAAAGATTTATAATGGAATTAAGACTGACATCAAAGCCAACAGTGAACATGAAATATTGGGTCCCCAACTCAAACCAATCCAATTATGTTGCCCATTTTTTAGGGCCCCAGTTAATCAGGGGCCCTTGAAATCATCCCACCTCTTCATGGCACCCCTGAGTTCAATGTATACTTATAGAAGAAAGTATAGTTGGTAGATTATAGATATACCAGCCAGGGAAGAAGTTGCCCAATGAATAGGCCACATAGCAGCCCATCGAACCCACAATGGTCCACTTGCAACCCAAGTTCTTGATGAGGATGGGTGGCAAGAACATGGAGGACAAAATGATGGAAGCGTAGATGACACTCAAGGAGGCCACGCCCATTCCGTCTTGTGCATTCAGGCTGCTCTGAAATGTGACACCAGATCACACTGAGTTTGGGTTTGTTTTAAGCATTTAATTTTGGTCACTGTAAAACAATTCATCCATCTCCTTATCCTCTTTAACGGGCAGCCTGGAACAGGACACAAGGCTGGGGTACACCCAGCTTGGGAGGCCGGATCATTGCAGAGCACACCCACAATCTAAGAACAATTTAGTGATGGCAGTTTGATTGCATGACTTTGGACTTCAGGAGGAAACTGGAGAACCCTGAGGAAACCCATGCAATGCAGTAAGAACATGCAAATTCCACACAAACTGAGTGGTGGCAGGATGCAAGTCCCCAACCCTGAAAGTGTGAGGTATCAGTGCGACCTAAATGAACCACCATATTGTGCTACTGTAAAAGCCTGCTGTTAAAACATTAGTCAGTACAACTGCTGCAGAACTAGTGCAAGGACTGACCTATGTCAAGCAAAAATACACATAGAAGTTTCTGTAAAAATATTATAATGCTCAGAATACCCTGAGGGCTCGATAGACATTGTGGGGAACATTAATTTTGCTAAATAAGAATGCCATATAATCACTAATTTGTGAATAGCACTGCTTAAAATAATTTCTCATAAATAAATATAAACTGTTGAAACTTTAAGAATTTAAATTCATGGGTTTGAATAAATATAAAGAATCATTTGAAGTACGGTATGACCTACCTGTAAGCTCTGCAGTCCCCCATATGCCGTGAAAAGGAACAGAAATCCAAACGAGACAACCAGGACATTCTTCAGGTTCCTGTCTATATGCATGTTTCCCTAAAGTTCGTAGACAGCCTTTTTTTCCCAAATGCTCTTCTGTCTTGCCAGTGTCTTTTCCCAAAGAGGCTGAGAAGGAACAAAGGTGATCGCTGGTTGCAGCTTACTGTAAGTGATCGCGGGATGGACTACTGACTACTGCGGGCTCTTTTTGTTATCAAGCAATTTAATGATTAACGTCATTCCGTCTTGCCCTATTCATGTAGGACTTTAATTTGTCTGTGTGTGTTCTTGTAAGCGCAGCGTTATTGAGTTAGACTCATCGTGGGATGGGCATGTTTCAGCATATCTCTCTGCTTAGTCTATTTTTGATGTTATCGACTTGGAGTGTGTCTATTGCCCAGATTAACTCATATAATCTCTTTGCAGTTATTGTAAATAGGAATGAAGCGAGCCGGTGTTTAAGGAAAGACTTTTTGAACTCTGATGACCAAACATATTCCACACCCCCTCCAGAGAATCCTAGGGGGGCAGAGTTGGTGTTGGGCCCTACATGGATCCATCCCCCCCCCATGGGGCTCTTTTGAAAATCCTGAGCGGCATTGGCATGCCTGGTTATATAATGTGCATTAAAAGTGAAGGGAGGAATCTGCTTTATGGTTCTTATAGATCAGCACAACATAGTTACAAGCCAAGCGTATCCATGACGACTGGAGTTCATTGCTACTATCCTTATATATTACAAAGCTATTTTCCACACCTTTAAAGATATCATAATGTATCTAGTCCATTCCCTCGCCATTCATCATTTTAAAGCTCATTAGACCTTAACTAAAAGTTAAACGCATGTATCAATCACAGTCCAAAAAGCTTCCAAACCTTTCCTGCATTTTTTCATTTATTATTCAAAGAGTAAGAATCATTGCCGTACCAGGGAGTGCTATCTTGGAGCATTTTTAACCCCCAGCAATTTTCTCCAGGGTGCATTCCAGGGTGTGTGGTGGTGTCATCCCTCACCCCCAGCCAGAACACGTCAGAAAACATTCCATCTTTGCAACTGTGAAAGTCGGGTGCTGTCTGTTTTTCAATTGCACATATACCATCCAGTGATTTATTTCTTTATTTGTTTACTTATTTGTCTGTCTCTTGTATATCCATATAATTAGTTATTTACATATTTGTTTGTTTGTTTGTTCGTTCATTCATTCATACATTCCACAATGTTCTGTTTTTCCAAATTCTGTTTGTGTTCTCTGTAGTTTTTAATTTGTTTCCACTCCCTTTGCTTGTTTGCACTGTCTGTACTGTCTTTGCACTTTGTCTGTTTGGCACTGTATGTATGTTTGTCTGTGCTCCACATACCTTGCCGCTGTATTTACAAGAATTTCCTTTCCAAGATCAATAAAGTCTGTCTAATCAAATCTAATCTAATCTAATCTAATCTAATCTGAACCCCTGTTTAGAACTGAATTTAAGATCCTCTTGAAAAACTTATTGACCAAACAGCACTATAATTTCCAAAGAATTGTCAACATCTCACGTCTTTGATTATACTATGCTGTGACGTGTGCATAACCCACAGTGCTTTTGAGATATTTGTATATGTTGTATTTTTTCTGAATGTGTACCGTTATGACAATTTGAGCTTCCTGTACGGTTTGCCATATTTGTGAGCTTATTTTTATTTGCTGTTAACCACTCAGCAGAATCTAGGACGGGCCTGGTGGCTAAAAGTATATCAAATTCAAAGGGGGTAAGTGATAGGGATCGAATCCCATGATGCTGTCTGATGATGGAACAGCTGGATTAAGGTAAGGTCACTCCAGGGATTAGCAGTCTCCTAATTAAGGGGGATAATAACCAGTGCTGAGGGACTGCTAAAAGAAGACTTAGTCATGTATTTGTTTGTTAATTTTACAGGTTGTTTTGTCTGGTAGTTAAGAGATTTGCTTAATTGGATCATTTGCCATTTGATTGTTTAGATATTGAATAATAGTGACAACGTTGCTCAGTAGGTAGAGTTTGAATCCTAATCCTCTTCTGTATATGAAGTATTATGTTGTCCCCTGTGTCATGTGGACTTTTCTATGTATGAAGTATTATGGTCTCTCCATGTCACGTGGACTTTTCTATGTATGAAGTATTATGGTCTCTCCATGTCACGTGGACTTTTCTATGTATGAAGTATGCATGTTCTCCCCCATGTCAGGTGGACTTTTCTGTGTATGAAGGGTGCATGTTCTCCCTGTGTCATTTGGACTTTTCTGTGTATGAAGTATGCATGTTCTTCCCGTGTCATGTGGACTTTTCTATGTATGAAGTAAACATGTTCTCCTTGTGTCGTGGACTTTTCTGTTTCTGAAGTATGCATGTTCTCCCTGTGTTGTGGACTTTTCTGTGTTTGAAGGTTGCATGTTCTCCCTGTGTTGTGGACTTTTCTGTGTTTGAAGGTTGCACGTTCTCCCCCTGTCATGTGGACTTTCCTGTGTGTGAAGGGTGCATGTTCTCCCTGTGTCATGTGGAATTTTCTGTTTGAAGGTTCCATGTTCTCCCCCTGTCATTTGGACTTTTCTGTGTATGAAGTATGCATGTTCTTCCCGTGTCATGTGGACTTTTCTGTGTATGAAGGGTGCATGTTCTCCCCTGTGTCATGTGGACTTTTCTATGTATGAAGTATTATGGTCTCTCCATGTCAGGTGGACTTTCCTATGTATGAAGTACACATGTTCTCCTTGTGTCATGGACTTTTCTGTGTTTGAAGGATGCACGTTCTCCCCCTGTCATGTGGACTTTCCTGTGTGTGAAGAGTGCATGTTCTCCCTGTGTCATGTGGAATTTTCTGTTTGAAGGTTGCATGTTCTCCACATGGAATATGTACTGCCTCCCACAGGTCAAAGACGTACAGTAAGATGAAAAGGCATCTATAAACTGCCCACGGTGTGTGTATGTTTGTGCCCTGTGGCAGACTGGCATCTCTTCCTCTCTTTTGCCCTATGCTGCCTGGTATAGACTCCATGCCTGCCCACGCCCCCTGTACCAGATGGGCATCTAGAAGATGGATGGATCTCACTGATAATGGTCTACAGACATTGTCTTAGGCAGTGCATTTCATCAGTCTTGAAACTCTGAAGCTGAAATCACATTTTATAATGTATATTTGAGCATTGAGATTTTGAGATGAAACGGTCAGTATGAGATAAAAGTACAGAAAGTTCTGGGTAATCCTGCCTTTACATGTGCATATGCAGGACACTTTTGTTTCTTATCCCCGGTTCACTTATATATAAATTAAGTCAGTCACACAAGTATAAGAGTTAGTATTTGGTTGCATATCTAATGTATTCAAATGACACCAGGAATCATGTGACCTACTATGGCTTTGTTTATTTAGATATTTTTACCAAATAATGTTTTCTAGCAGTTAAATTATTACAGAAAGATTCATGTCAAGTGACATAATGTGATATAGGACAAGCATTTTGCATGGGATTGGAATGGGATTAGAGGTTTTAATTCCTTTTCTGCTGTGAATTTGTGGCCAGCTCAGCCTTGTCCCCTCTGCCTTGTGTGTTCATCCAGGACATGGTATGTTCCCTCCTGCACCTCTGGTGAATGGGTAGTTATGACTTCTTTTCTGAATCCATCTTATGGAAAGCAAGCTACACCTAAAGCCCATCTGTGACAGGAGAACATCAGCAGGGGCATGAAAACCCGAGCACACAGCAAAGCCTTTTTCTCTGCTTATTATCACAACAGCAGGTTCAGAGGAATTATTAACTCAGGACAGGAGAGTTAAAGGGCATGGGATGATGCATCAGGAACATTTTGAAATCAAACGTCATGAGGTCTAAATTAGGCAGAAATGGATGGAAGCCTTGCTACCAATTTTAATGTGAAACAAGTTCAAACAGTTTTCTATAATATAAAATTAGAAGCAGTGTAATTTCCCTAAATGGGCTTGTTTGCTTGCTCTAAATATATTTGCTGCAATATTATAATCTGTGCTTCAAGTAGGTCGGTACTTGCTAATATATAGTACCAGTCTCTCTTTGTTTTTCTCTTCAGAATACTGTGAATGTTTCTTGTATACTGGTATCTCTCATAATCTACCAGTATGGAATAGCAAGGAAAGTACTGGCACCATTTCTTTTTCCCACTCCAAGCACTGGTTATAATAGCTGCCAAAAAGCATAGTTTCCTTTTATTTAAGTATTTATGTATTTGTTAAGTCTGTTGTCATGGCAATCTAGGTGTTCAGCTTCATTGACTGTTAAAATCATGTCAGGTCAGTGACATCTATGTTAGCCAATAGTTAAGCCCTGATAAGATTTACAGCTAAATGAATAGTGTGTGGATCGTATCATTTTTATCTCCTTCATGAGGTCATAATCAGCTGAATTTTCTATTCCAAGTTATAGCAAGAATATTTTCTGGAACTGCACAGATAGGTTGCCGACCCGCCCTTTGCTAGAAAGTGGCTTCTGGGTTCAGGAAGCAGACAACAAGGAAATACGCCTGACTAGGTACTTCCTTGTAAAGTATATGTGTAAAATCGGCAAGGAGGCTTTCTCAAACAAGCACAGTTTGAAGGACTTTACACATCATGCCTCTTCACATAGAGCTCTAATTGCACTGATGGGAAATATTCTTACCACTTGTGCAGAGATGTAGCTAAAAATTCTGGGCCCCCTGACAAAATATCACCTTGGACCCCCCCACTAGGGTTCCCACTATCAATCGGAAGAAATACGGGTCCCCCATGGTAGAATTTACAGAATGGAGGTACGATAGAGGTACATGTTCTCAGATTGTGTGTGTGTGTGTGTGTGTGTGTGTGTGTGCATGTATGTACATGCTGGGCCCCTGAATGTAACTGGAATTTGAATGCTGCCCCTGTTCTGTGCTTTCTGAGTTTTCATGTTCTCTCTGTGTAGTGCAGACTTCTTCCTGTTGTCCAAAGACATGGGGTGTTTCTCACCACCAACACCAAGAACACAAAGATTGCACCTGTGGTCTTGGCAAGACCGGTCTTGCAAACTTGCCGTCCAAGAAAAAACTTGGGCCGCAATGAATCATGGGATTGGTCTCTTTTGGCGAAGATGCAGTCGATGTATCCTTGATATTTGGGGCAGAGCAAGATCAACATCTGGGGATTTTTACTGTCCTCTGTACTTCTGATCTTGAGTATTGGACCTGGTCTTCGGCATTGGAAGGTGACGTAAAACGGGGACATGAGAACACAAGAACGGTCAAGCACGCATATTGAGATTCACCCACGGTGTTCCTAATTTGTGTTTAGCGTGCATATGTCCAGTGATGGAGTAGCATCCTGTCAATGGCCCTACTCCTGCTTTTTGTGTGGATAAGTGGTTGGAAGATGGATAGACAATGTAGGTTATTCATTATTTAGATTGAATTTTAATAATGAGTAATGCAGCTCATTAGATCTAAGTTTAATAATGGCATAAAAAAATTAGTTTGGATCTGTTTGACGGTTTGGTGTTTACTGATGTTTTGTGTATAATTTTTATCAGTATTCATTATTTGAAGACAGTATTTGGAGAATAATAAAAGCACTTTCTGTATTTATACAACACATGGACTAGAACTATGAGCAATTTAATGAAATGACTAAATGAAATAAGAAAATTCTTATTCTTCCAATGTGCTATGAAAAACACCAGCCCATCATTAGAAATGTGTCCAGTGTATGAAATTTGGCTTTGCTGGTTCACCCACCCATCACCCAACTGCTTATTTTGGTCAGGGCCATGGAAGGACCAGGTGCTTACTGCACTCAGCACGGGCACAAGGGTGGATATGCCCTGGATGGGATGCCAGTGCATCACAGGGCACATACACACACTGCATCCAGTTAAGAGAAGCCAACCGAAGAGAAAATTTCCAAAATTTACTCAGTGCATGGGACACGTTTTGGAGAAATTTTCTGTTGAAACAGTTTTTTGTTGAATTTCATGAGGACCGAGTGAGTTCTGGCTCCCAATACTGTTCCATATATTGTGGAAGCCTGATTTTAGGTCATTGGCAGTCTCATCTCAAAAACAAAAAATTGACTGAGTGAATTTTGATCTACAGTTGGCCTAACAGCATGTCTGTTTGGAGAAAACTCCCCAAATACCTAACAGAGGCCGTCTGACCCACCAATCTGCACATTCTTGCTAAGCTAAACCTGAAAGGTATCTATGCTTTCCGCTTCTTTTTATGTCCAGCAAAGAATGTCAGAAACATTTACCATCTGAAGTGTATTTCTCTGAGATTCTGTTTTGGAAATTCTAACAAAAATTTCCCTTTATTTTCTTGAGTTATTTGAATTTTTTTTCTCGCGATTAAGTTTTAGCTGTTTTCCAGAGCAATATGGGTGAATCACCGATGAATGATTCAGATTTCTGAGGAATGTCAAAATCAGCCAGGGTTACTTTTCCCAAACCGCTCCCGTTAACAACTTACATAGTTGCAACAGTTCAGTTGTATGATTCCAACTATGCAAGTTGCAAACAACTGTGCTTTTGGGAAACCGTATATTGAAAGGCCATCTAGTGGACTATTTCATAAATCTTTTGCCATGTAATTGTCACGTTAGTTTTGTGGTTTCCGGTGATAGTTATTTTATTATTTATAAATCCCAAATGTATCTGTAATACCAGTTTATTTAGAATATGAGTTATATTGTGATGGGAATTTGGAGGTTTTTTTTATTATTAAAATAGCTCCGACAATTCAGAGATCAATAACTATGAATAGACATAGAACAACTTTATTCCGTTACGTCAAGTGGATCTTTTCCTCGCCCGACACGGCCCCAAAATGAGAGATGTCAGTGGATCAATGTCCCATAATATTTCCCCAACCAGTCTGTTCACTGATATTTCGACATCCTTTGAGACAAGCAGCTTCTCTTCAGGTTTTTACAGAAACCGTTTGCGTCATAGGCGCTGTTATTTTAAATATGACCAGCAGGGGGAAGCATCGTAATTTTATTCAACAATGACTCTAGTTGCGGGTAAAACAGAATGTCGTTAACCCTCAAAAGTTAGTTAACAATATACAGAACCTAAGTGAAATACATATGAAATGGTTTTTTTTCTATGATTTATTTTGTTTATAATTCTTTACAAACTTGAAAATTAACTACATTTGTGGTATTCTAATGGAAATGTGACATGTTTTTGTGTCACCAAGGAATTTTATATCCTGCCGTTTTCCTTCCTTTAAAGAGTTTTGCCCGTGTTTTGTTTAGCTGGAAAGTAAAATGAAAATGGCAGCGTTACAAACTATAAAGTTTATCCAAAATCGTAGCGCAGGGTACGCCTCAGTACTCGCCACGACAAGGGGACACTTCACCGTCGTCCCGCCTGAGCAGAGCTGCATAAATTTAAATGAATTTGCAAGACGAAGAATGTGCGTCATGTCAATCAAGAGAAGACGCCCATTGTTCCGTGAGTGTGCGCGCATTCCAGCGGCGTCCAATCAGCAGCCGACTCTCCCTGGAGGAAGCCATTCCGGAACACCTGATTGGACGAAGCTGCAGAGAGCGGGGCCGGCTTTGTGCTGGCTGCAGTTTGCTGATTGCCGTGTGTAATGGGAACGCTGGCCTGCGCGATCACAGTGGTAGAGGAATTCCTGTCAATTAGGATGTTTCCCCCTTTTGTTCTAACATGAAGCTAAATCCAAGTCCTTAATACTGCTTCTGTTTGAATTTGTATTAGGCAGTTAATTGTGGCTCTTGTGTATTCCATTTTTACTCATAATAGGATTCTGGATTTCTTTAACTAGAACACTGGAAATGGTTTTACATGCATGAAAATAAGGGCAAAGTCTTTTTTAGGGGTGACATTCTGTGGCTTTTGTGGGGAGAGAAGGAGCTATAAATTCCTCTAGTTACTAGAAAAAACAGCAGAAGGTATATTGGAATGCCGGGGGGGATTAAGATAACACATCTTTCTTATATGGTGCAATATATCTTCCATACCAGAGGTTGTAACTTAATTCTTTTCTCCGGGAGCTGCCAGAGGGTTAGTACTGGATTATTGCTGCTGTGTGAGTAGGGCAGCCTTCACTAGTAATGTTGGGTCAGATGCATAATCCCCCTTCTAGCAGGTAAAGGGCAGGAGGTGGGGCCCCTTGAATGTAGGGGATTTCTGCAGAATTGCATTTTGGGAAAATTCCCAATAGAGCCATAGTCACCAGGTCTATTTAATGGAACATAAACACAGTGGATTTATATTTAGTGGTCACACGGAACCTGCCAGTCAAAACAAGGCTATTTCCATGACAGTACATTCAACGAAGGGAGAATTTATATCAATTTTAGTTTTAAATAATTTTTATAGAACATCCTTGCCAATGTAGGTGCCCTGGAGCGCATCGCAAGTGCATGTACAGACTCACACAGCTCATTGTACAAGCTGAAACAAACAAACGAAAAAACGTTAATTGAATAAATTCATCACTGGATTCCTCGAGGGCTGCAGTTCTGCATGTGCCATCACTGGATTCCACTCAGCTGGCATCGCCTGGTCTCCAGCTGTCTGCACTAACCCAGTCCTGCCTATCAGAAGCACCGTTTCAAGAGATGATCACCACCCCACTCAGGAGTCCAAGTGATGACTCAGTTCCTAATTGAAGGGTATCTCAGCAGCAGTGGGCCTTGACGCCATCAACCATTACATTTGTAAGTCTGTAACAATGATGAATCAAGACGAGTGCTATTTACTTCTTTACTCGCCGCGTCATGTTGGAGGTGTTTTTCCATCTCGATGATCACGCTGTGCTCTACAAAAGAGCATCCAGGACTGACTCTGCAGTTTAGATTTTCCTGCGAGGCTGGTTGCGCATCTACATTCCACAGTCTTCACCAAGGACGACCGCTGCATTTTTAATTGTTGTTTTTTTTTTTTCTGTCAGGAGGGACCTGGAAGGGCAGAAAGGCACCAGGGCCACAGTCCTTGATGCTGTGGAGGAGCTATCTCCATTTAGCACAGTGTTTTAGCACCATTTTAGCAAATCAGTGTTGAGAAACACTGGTTTAGCACTCACCAGTAAAAGGCTTTATATACGATGGCTCAATTCCTACAGCAAAGCAATTAAAATTCAAACGTGCCTGGATACTTCAGCACAACGCAAGTAATATGGCTTAGTTTTGCAGAAACAGCAACAGCCCGAACTGCTGTCTGAGGGGGGGTCATCGCCACGGAGCCACTCCAGACGCTTCCTGTCGTCCGGCCCCCTGAGAACCTGGGCAGGACTGGACAGCCTTCTCTGTTTATTTTGCCTGCGTGTTTGTCTTCCCTGCAAGGATGGGCCTGCATGCCGATGGCCCTTCAGTAAGCCAATCTAAAAGTGGCCAACTGTGGGCAGATACATGTACTTCCCTGTCTAGCCTGCTAATATCCCAGCTCAGAAGCATGTCCGTCAAATTTCCCTGACTGATCTGAAGTCGTGCTTTCTTCAGGTCTGCTCATGCTCCTGATTGGCCACCAGCACAGCGGAGAACCACTTGTAAAGGTCGAGCCCCGCTCCCCCTCCGACTCTCTGCACTCTCACCCAAATCCCCTGAGGAATTCTAGGCATGTCTGCTCATAACGGAGGCTGTCTGCTCTCTGGAGGACAGCCGCAGGCGAGGCAAAGGGGGACTGAGCTGGACCTTTCTCCAGTCCCGTCCCTCTGCCCCACCATCGACGTGAAAATGCCCTGCATTACCCAGTAGACCCTGGTGCTCCATCTCGGTGACTGCAGTGTCCCAGAAAGTCATTCCTAGGCGACACACAGAATGTCGTGGTCCCTCCACGCGGAACCCGCCAGCTGGACTGACCCCCTCGGATGACGAGCCCCAAGCTGCAGACCCGGTGCTGAGCCGCGAGCATGCAGAGCTCTTCCCTCTTTGAAGACGGTGTTTGGCTTTTGGCTTCAGGTTAAAGTTACATCAAATTCCTGCTTTAAATATTTAATCAGCCATGCCGTTGAAAAGGAGAAATTCACACTTGCACTTCCATCTCTCTGGAAAAATACTTTTTTGTTTAACCTAGATGTACAAAAATTAAAATAAGAGTTTTAAATTAGGAGATTAGGAATTATAGGATTAGGAATTGCCCTTCCCTCTATCCATCCATCTTTTAAATAATTAGTTACGGAGACCTCTGGGACCTGGGTTCAAGTCTCCGCCTGGGTTACATGTGTGTGGAGTTTGTATGTTCTCCCCGTGTCGTCGTGGGGTTTTCTCTGGGCACTCCAGTTTCCTCCCACAATCCAAAGACATTCTGAGGCTAATTGGAGTTACTAAATTGCCCTTAGGTGTGCATGTGTGAGTGAATGGTGTGTGAGCATGCCCTGCAATGGGCTGGCCCCCTGTCCAGGGTTGTTCCCTGCCTCGTGCCCACAGGTTCGGGACCCCCTGCGACCCAGTAGGATAAGCAGGTTGGAAAATGGATGGATGGAGTTACGGTGAGGGGGGGGGGGGCTGGAGTGTATTCCAGGCTGGGGTACAGCCCCAATGGGAGGCCAGTCCAAGGCAATGTAGGAATTGCTACTCTGACAATTACTTTGTAACTATTCTTCTCTCAGTTTAGTGGACAAAGGGCATGTGACATGCAGGCTCATAGTCAAACATTAGTGTCATGGGGGTCCAGCAGCCATACTGATAGACACCTCTGATTGTTTTTTTTGCCATTTGCACAAATGCAATGCCTCTCTTTGCCCACCCCAGTTTGGCCTCCACACAGGTGAGTGAGAGCAAGCTCATGGGTCACAGCGCAGACATGTGACTATCTGCAAAGAGTCACACCAGTGACCTTCCAATCACAGGCACAGAGCCGCTCACCAGCTCTCGGCTGATTTTGCCCACTGGGGGGGGTCACCTTCAAAGATTTCGCTATGATATTGGTGGCTGAAGCATGTGCCTGATCAGTAACAAACATTTCAGGAGTAGAGTTCAAACATATTATTTTACTTTGTGCTTTTGTGCCTGGTGCTGTGCAGGTGATGTGGAGTCGTGCAAACTTTGATGCACATTCTGTATCCTCACAGCGAACACCTGCACGAGCGCGCAAACTAACTTTAGCGGAAAGCACAGCATAGCGGGCAGAGTCACAACCAAAGTATTCTGTCCGAGTCGGTCAATACTGCTCTCTCTCTCTGCACGTGACGCTCTGAGAGGGGAAGCGGGGGGGGCGGGCGTGGTCCTGTCCGGTTGTGGCCGTTGGCTGGCACTGAGTCACGCTCGGCCGGATCCATTGTTAACCCATTTGCCGGTTCTGTCCGGCACTGGCCCTCACACTGAACAACAGCAGTGCTGACACCCCCCAAAAATGTGTCTGTTTGGCAAAACGCTACACACACCCCCGACTCATATACAAGAAAACTAGGATTAAACAGAATGGTTAAATTAAAAGTGGATTAAAAGTGGACATACATCAATAAGAATTAATAAAGAAAAATAAAGCTTGAACAGAATGCTGCATCCAATCACTTAACATTTTATTGCACAAAGCAGATGCTAAGATGAACTAGACGCTACGTTTAAAGCGTTTCTTAGCTATTATATTCTCACAAAATCCAGTCTCAACTGGCACAGAAAAAATAATAGAATTATATTACAGCGATGCCATGCTTATGGGCGGTGTGGTGGCACAGGGCATGGCACTGCCACTCCGCACGTCTCTGCTTACGGTTCTGAATCTTGCCTCTTCTCTCTCTGTTTAGCGTTTTTACACGATTCTCTCGCAGTCCAAAGACATGCAGTTGGGCTAATTGGTGTCTTTCTAAATTGCCCCCAGAGACTGAGCGTTTGCTGGTGTGTGACTGGCATCCGGTCTATGGTTTCCCCCAACCCAGTGCACCGTATACATTTATATAGCTGGAACACGATGTTCGTGTTTCCAGTCCACTTGCAGAGTAAATTGCATCGATTAGTGCTGGACTTTGTTTCACCTCGATGTATTTTACAGAAACGACCCATCAGCAGTGGGGGGGGGGGTGTCATCCTCTAGCAAATGTCCAACGTGAAATACTGCCCCCTTTTTTGGTTTCTTGTGCATCATCCCTCTCACGGTGAGGTAGGGCCATGTTGTTCTTTGCCGCTTCCCAGGATGCACAACACCGGCACTAGCTTGGGGGGGGGGGTGTCAGACTGTCACCGTCTGTCACATGCACCTTGGCACTCCATGGTAACTTGCTTGGAGGGATTGACGACCCGGCCAGTCCCGCCCACAGTCATGTCGCTGCAGAGGGATGGGAGAGAGGAACCAGACCATCGAACGGGGGCACCAGGTTCCCCAGACCACCTTCTCGTAGATTCTATTAGCATTCGCAGCTCTGCCTTTCACACAGCGCAGTGGTGCAGTGGTGCAGTGGCCAGGGGACCAGGCTTCTGTGTAGAACAAGCAGTTGTGGTAGATGGATGGACTTCTGTCAGCTAGGCTGTTGTAGCAAATGTCTTAAAAATAATATTACTGTAAAACAATTAATTGCAAAGCTATATACAACATCAGAACCAGAGGGCCTTTTCTCTTTTATAGTCAATATTTCTGCTATTAAAAACCCACAACTCAATTTAGATTACTTATATTATACTGCAACTCATTTAATATCAATTTAATTTTTATCGTTCTGAAATGTAAAGTGTGGTTGAGTGTTACCAGATCTATTATTGATGTGTTACTTTATGTAATATCTTGGTTGGAAGCTCATATATATATATATACACACACACACAGACGCTCCTCTACTTACGAACTTTCAACTTACGAACTTTCTGACATACGAACGAAGAGGACCGTAAGTCCAAATTGTGTTCATTGGGCTCCCGTTTCCTGTCAGCAACATCAATTTTTTTTCTGTGCTCCAATTCCGCCCAGTATGACTTCTGGCTGCTACTCCCATCGCGCAGCAGCGTAGTGTGCATACTCCCAGCATCCTAGTTCTTTGTACTTGCATATACCTTTAAATGACGTTGAATAACGACTTACGAACATTTCAAGTTACAAACGGCCTTTCGGAACATATCTTGTTCGTAAGTAGAGGAGCGTCTATGTATATATATTCTTATACATAGTTTTAACAGATGTTAACTTTGCATTAAAAGACTGATTAAATAAACAGTACTGACAGTCAAAGTGATAGATAAACTTCATTAACCTACATTTTCAGGAAAGGAGCCATAAGAGTTGGTGCACTGATTGGGATACTGGTGGGGGTGATGGTTCACGGTGGTGTCTCTGTGAGAGTCTATGACTCCCCAGTACAGCCTGCTGCAGAGACAATAACAGAGAATTCAGTCAGGGGGACATATGGGCAGCGGGGGGGGGGGGGGGCAGTGAGTCGGGCCTTTCAGAGAAAGAAAGGGCAGTCAATGGGGACACTGGTAGACCAGTCCATCAGTGCTCCAGCGTGCCACTGAGCAGAAGGTGCAGACGGCCATCCTCTGCCCAAAAAAACATGAGGGGTGATGGAGGAGGATCAGGAGGTAGAGTGAGTTTCCCAAGCAAAGTGACCATGAATAACGCATCTCACCCCCCCACCCCCCCTTCTCCCAGTCCTCCTGAGTGTGGCCGTGACGGGTCTATTCTGGGACTACCTAAGGACTGGAGAGTCGAAATCTCACGCAGCCTTACATTTAGGCAAGCAGATTATAGCCCAGCCTACACTGCTGCAGGAACAAAAGGATCTATGGGGAATGAGAGCCTGACAGCAGTTCCTTTTCCTCCCGGCTGGTGGGGGAATGAACAAGGTTTCTGGTCCCACCCACCAGCCGCGGCTCAGTCAGTTCCCCTTTGCGGGTCAAGGTGTCTCCTCGTAGCGCAGACGCGTCCGAAGTGTGGCATCTCAGTGCGAGTTGAACCTTAGCAAGTCAAACCCAGTGTCATGAAACAGCGTCGTTTCCATGAAGGGTCAGCAGCTATTTATTGTTTTACTCACCCGAAGTCCAAGAGGGAGCCTGCAAAGAGATGTGCCCACACACCTTGTCAACAGGACAGTGCAGAGAAGGAGCTGTTACCCTCGACAGGGCTGTTTCCCCGTGGGCGAACTTTACGGTGTGTGTTTGCTGGGTAAAATGGCCGTCACACCCAGCCAGTGCCGGGCGGCGTGTCGCCCAGTAGTTTAGGCCTCTGCACCTGTGACAGGAAGGTTGCTAGTTTGAACCTCAACAGTATAGTCACATCTCCCCCCCCCCCCCATATGCTCCAGAGGTCCCACACAAACAGCACGAACACTCAGCCCACCCGTACACATGTGTCTCAGAGGAGAGCATGATGGGATATGTGAGAAGAAGCCTTCCAGTGTGCTTGTGCTTACGTCTTTTCATTTTTGTACTCAACACTCCCTGGGCTAAGCTCCAGACCCTGTGCTGGATACGCGGATGGAAGCTCGATGGGTGGATGGATGGATAGATGGATGGAATTAATTGGTGAAAAACATAGTAAGTGTGACAGTATAACATACTCTCTGCACCCTCCTCCTGTAGGACAACAGGCTAGAGATTTATCATACATGTGTACATCACAGTTATACTTCCTAGGTTACACAGGGTGTAAATGTACAGATAGAAAATGCTGTTATCCAATATTGGGTGGTACTTTGGGATAACTACTTACTCAAGGGGGAAACACTGTTCATTGTGTAGCAGAACTGATGACACGTGGTGTTTCAAAACTTCTTTAGTTTGTTATTGTGCTAACATTTGTCTTATCGTAACAGTAGTGCTTGTTTGGTTTGAAGGAAGGCGAAAGCAGCGAGTGTTTATATCCGTCTATCGTGTTTTCCTCATTGCAGTCTGAGTGTAACAAAAGCTCGTCTGATAAGGACGAGCTTGGTACGGGACATGGAGGCACGGGGAGAGACAGGCCACTGATCGAGAGAAGGCCTTGTTCAGGGGAGTGCGACAGCCAATGGGAGAGGCCCGACTGGTGGGGGTGGGGTCAAACCTCAGAGATCTGCCACCCGCACTGTGATCTCTGACCTTTTGAACATGGGACCACTGTTACAGATGTGTAAGCAATATTTCCCCCCCTTTTTGTAATACCTCCTGCATTTCATTATCTTTACACTGGCACCTGGCAAAGAATCTGCTCCTGTAGAGTGTGCGATTGCCCCTGTGGAGTCTCGCTGTTTGAAAGCAGCCATCAGCGACTGGGCATCGCTGTAATCCGCAGACTTAGAGCATGACACAGGCCTCCCTACGCACCACAGAGGACGTCAAGCAGGACAGGCACGGGCAACCTGCCACCGGGGGGGGGGGGTTCAAATATGCTCTCAGGAAGTTATGCTGTTGGCAGGGGGAGGTATTAGCTTTTTACGTTGATAACACCGGCAACTTAGCAAGTCATTATAGGAATTGTTTGCCTAGGAAAAGAGAAGGATAACGATTTTGTTTCAGCCAACTCAACTGGTTGGTTGAAACAAATTCTTGGTCTGGATCTTTACTTTCCTGCGGTGTGTTGGCGCCTGCCCAGGGTTGCTTCCCACCTGCACCCCTTGATCCCGGGATAGGCTCCGGTCCCCCCCGCGATCCCAGTTGGGATTAAGCAGTTACAGTGATGGATATATGGATGGATTTTTACTTTCTGGATCTGCATTATCTACCTCTGGGAAGAGGACAGACCTGAACTCCCCTCCCTTGCGGAGGATTGGAAAGTTCCTGAAAGCAGCCGCTGGTCTGGTCTGTAGGGGGCGCCGCACCCAGCAGAGGGAATTTTACTCTGATGAACTGTCGTGACGAGCATGTCATCAGCCCGGAAGCTTCCTTGGAGGCAGGGCGACAGCGCCGCCCTGGTGCTATTCTCCCACCATTTGATATTAGGTGAGCATCTCCTCATAGTTACATCGGTCCTGCGTTTGACGTAGCTTTGCCATGGGAGAAATTCTTATAATTAGGTTCTACAGGGTTCCTCAGACAAACATATAAAATCTATCAGGTTAAAGACATTCAAATTTATCCCTGCCCCCCCCCCCCCCTCCCCCTCCCTTTATCCTGCACCACAGCCTGTGGCACCTAGAGACCCCCACATCTAATAAAACAGAAGCTTCCATTAATCCTCCTTCATTTTCATTCCGACTCGGATGGAAAAGGCAGCAGCAGCAGCGGCTCCACATGCATGGAGTAGAGAAGCAGACAAAGTAGGCGGTTTATTTATTTAGCCAATGAAGAAAGCTTTACACCGCAAACATTTTTTGGAGGGGGGCGGTGGAAGACCCTCTGTATGCAAAGGAGTAATTTGGGGGGGGGGGGGTCGTCCCCTTGGAGGGGATGGAGAGGTGCCACAAGCGAAAACCACATTAAAGCCTGAGAACAGATGATACACACACCACCAAAGTGAAGTGCAGAATTACGGCTGCTGCAGTGAAATGATCCTTTACAGCCGTGTTTCCCAATCCAGTCCTTGGGATGGGTGGACTGTGGCAGGGAGCTGGGAGGGAGCAAAAACATGGACCGTCTGCGGATCCCCAAGGACCGGGTTGGGAAATGGTGTTTACAGAATAAACAGATGAAGCAGTATTATCCTCTCAGGTAGCCCTGCCTTTCTGCATACTCTGTCACCTCATAAGTGAATATTGTCCATTTTTAAAAACAGAGTCTGAAAAATGTTCGGCAGTAAGACTTCTTTGAATATTACGGCTACCATTCCGCATGCTCCTTGTTTTGCTCTATTCTTTCCACATCCCTGGCAAAGCCAACAAATTGGCCAGTATTTTTACGCCACCTGGCAAATCTATTAGATGTAATGATGGCATCTGCTCCCTTCATGTTTATTAAAAAAAAAAAACTGAATGGGCAAATCAACAGCTGTCATTGGGTCTGATTTCTTGGGGCTACAGCCCACAGTATTTGAGCCCCATTCATGAAAAAAATGTGAAGCCCCAGGTAAACTTGACTTTTAAAATGGCTAGAAACTCCCCAGGAAAGATTTATAGGAATCAATCTGAAAGCAAAGAACAAATTCTGGTGGAGATACTTTTTGTTCAATCCCACTTGTTGGGAATCAAAACAATTTCCACATTATGCCTGCAGATTCCTAATCTGGAAATTGTTTTTGCAGTTCTTGCATACAGCGTGACAGTATTATCAGTTTTTAAAATACATATTCACAAGAGTCTAGTTTAGCCTTTTTGTTAAAGTGATAAAATCAAACAGAAAAAATATAATTTGGCTCAACAAATGGAACCTGTTTTTAAATAAAATAACTGTGCTACATTAACAGTCCTGAAATGCTTCCACGCCTCTTGAAATAATATCCATGATCATTTTGAGTGCCTTGAGAAAACTCAGCTGTGGAAATAATAATTGAACTAAAATGTTTTTGCAAAGCATCGTGGGCCTATTCTGCCATGGAAAAACACATTTTTGCGTGGTCACGCCTCAAAATCCGAAGAGTTAAGCCGCTGTTGCCATGAGGTGGGGATCTTTTGGACGGTATCCTTCTCAGCATACCCGATTTTCTACGATGACCCATGTGAGAAATGATCAAAGACCTCTCGGTGTAGCATATGACTGCTGTCCCCAGGGTGGTGCATCTCCAAGCCACAAATCATTCATATCGGAATGTTACTCACGGGGCACAAGGGCAATGCAGTCATCTGTCTCCTCTATGGTCATAACATGCTAGGACTAAACTGCGATTGATGTTTCAGGTGGAATTACTGTAGTGGTCCTTCAGAAAGTCCTGGGTCTCGGAGGAAGACCTGTGGTCATCGCACGCATTGCAGTTGGAAATGGTTGCTCGCCTCGGTGTTCTGATCATATCTGGACCCGCCAGACCATATGGGCTTCTCAACCCCCCCCCTGGACTCACGCAGAATTGCGTGGGAGACGAGAGTAGGGTGCGAGCATCATCCTGCTAATTAGTCTCCCTGGATTTCTCTTCTATTGCTTACAGATGGCAGGGGTGAGCCGCAACGTGAAAACAAAGATGTTCAGATCCACGCTGTTGTCCCTGTTTCCCATCCTGTTTCCTCAGTGTGGCAGGAAAACTCCTTTTTGCCATCGGAAGTTAATTCCTCCTTTTACATACAGCTCTTACGGACTTTCCACTTTGATGGGAATCGGGAGCAGCCTTGTCCTTGTGCAGGGCCATCCAACTGCCCAAATTCTACCCGTTTGTCCATCACAGGGTCACAGTGAGTAGGAATGTAGGAAGCAAGGGGCACAAGAGCAGACGACATGCCTTGGCTAAGATACCTGTCCATCCCAGGGCACGCACAGAATCACCCACAAAGGTCCATTCAAGAATCAAGAATTTTATTTCCCGTTGTATAGAACAACGTGACTAAGCAGCGTCTCTCAACAGCGAAATTAAATACAGGAAAAAATGGGGGGGGGGGGGGGAGAAAATTATAAAAACAGTATAAATATATCTGCACAGTAAGTACACGACAGATTCTAGGAAATGAAATGGTCAGTAAGTGAAGTATTCATTATAAAGTGCAGTCACAAGTGCATTAGTGCATAAGGAGCAAGTCAAAGGGTGCTTACCAGTATGCGTACGTGACCCTTCTTGTGTTCTCTCGTCCCCATCTGACATCATCTTCCATCACCAAAGTTCCAATATTCAAAAACAGAAGTACAGAGGATGGTAAGAATGTTCTTGCCCAGCCCCAAATATCGAAGATACATCGGCTGCTTCCTCACCAAATGAGATCAATCCCGTGTTTCTACCCGTGGGATTGATCTGGGAGGCAAGTTAGCAAGAACTTGTTTGCCAAGAACGCAAGTATGATCTTTGCATTCTTGGTATTAAACATCCAAAGACACCAATTTGTTTTTTTACAGAAAGTGGAGTAAGTGGAAAAACCCGGCACTGCGCTGGGCCACCTGTCTACATGCATATGGTAGTGAAAGTTATGAGGGTACATTTAGTATTATTAAGTATTTGTCTTCAAACTCATTTGAAGAGGTAAATCAATACAGAAAATGAACCCACCTCTCTCTCAGACGCATGCAGTCATGCAGACATTAACATTAATTTTTTGTTTTTATTTAGCAAATGCTTCTGTCCAAAGCAACATACAAGTGAGGTAAATATCACATTACAACTATACGTGCTGCCAAGGAGTCAACTAGGCATAAGTGCAGCTAGGCTGAGCTTCTAATGAACGCCCAGGTACAAGTGTAAGCAGGACTGGAGCAAGAGCTACACAGCACCATGCAGCAAAGTAAGAACTGGATAAGACTACTTCATGACCGAAAGTGCAGCATTAGGAACATAGGGGGAATATAGACAGGCGTCAGGCAACAGCTGACAGATCTACAAATTATGTATTGTCCTTAGCATCAGTATAAATTGTTCAAAAGCAGAAATTGCGGAGAGTCTGCTGTGAAAAGTCAGTCCTGGAAATAGTTCAGCAGTAAAACAGGCCCAGGACTCTTGGGGTGCCTATATAAAAATCATCGAATACTTTAAAGGGAAAAGATAGATGTGTGTACAGCACAGGGTCATCTTATTCTTAGTGGTCAGGCAGCAGCTGAAATACGAATAGTGATGTCAGGATCTGAACCAGCCGTTCTGGGCTCTTCGGAATAAGTGCAAATATCTAAGACTGAAACTTATCGCAGCCCAGAGGGAAATCTTGTGATGAAATCAGAAAACAAGATTAATGAGGAAATATGATAAAATATGTAGGAGAAAAGCAATAAGTATTTTCCAATGCATAGTCTTTTGGGAATTAAATCCAATACTAATTTGCAACAGTTTTATGCTCAGTAGCCATTTGATATTAGATTAGGAAAAAATAATTAAAATAGGCTTTTAACTTCAGAGATTATACATATTCATTTAGGACAGCAGTTGAGTGATTAAAGAACTGAACTCTGGGCTTTATTCTTGGGATTTGCAGTGTTCCTACTTTTTACTTAAATTTTACATTTTAGAAAATGCTATATAATTATTTGTTGTTCGCATTTTTTCTCTATTATGCACGAAATGGCTGTTTCGTACCTGTCTTACGTTTATAGGTATAAGGTAGGCAATAATGGAGCCATTGTAATTTAAGAACAGTGTCACATGACCCCAGGCAGGCATGTGACTTACTTGTCATTGTTCGTTTCTTGTTCATTGTACCGATAAAGAACAGGGGACTGTTATGCTCAAAATTTCAAAAGTCAGGGCTGTCACTTCGTTGATGAGCGATGCAGCCCCGGCTGTTCATTTTGCTGACAGTTCAGTCCTGGGTCAAGAGCCCGTCTGCTGATAAACCGTAATTTCCGGCTTGCAGCCGCGATAAGCGATGGTGCCAGAAATGCGCTCCGGGCGCAGCCCCGCGCACCTGACCGAGTCCCCGCCGCTCAGGACGCAGAGGTGGCCTGGAGCAGGCTCCGGAGCCGGCAGTATTCTCGCCTGCCCCCGGAATTGCATTAGCAGCCCGGTTTCTACCCGTGGCGAGGGTGAGCTGCAGGTCTTCTGTGAGTATTGAGCATGTGAGAGAAATGGGACAGATGGGCCGCGCCTGACGTTGCGGACTCTTTACTCGATCCGTCGATATACGGCCCCTTATCTGTCCCCATTAGCAGCCAGGCAGCCCTTTTCCGTGGATTACTTACCTCTTTGTGCTACCTGATTGATGGCCAATCATCTGTTCTGGTGCTGGTGCGATAATCCATTCCAGTCATGGCGGGGGATCCACAATCAGCCGCTCCTGCCTTACGTCACATCTAATTACTTAGAGGATGATGCTATCTGACGTAATTTAAATGTTTCGCAGTTAAGACGGTGAACTCGATCCTGGAAGCTGAACCGGAAAGCATTTGATCGCGAGTCTGGTCTTTTTGTAATCCATGCAGGTTTGAGTAAATAGTCCAAAAATGGAAACCTTTCGGGAAATTCTTTCTCCGGCTTGCAATGAGACTAAAATATTTCAATCAGCATAACTAAAGTATAAACAATGATAGCAAGTCCTCCCTTTTGTAATACATCTTAAATAGTACATGAAATGTTTACAGTTACTATTGTTATTGAGTATTAAACTAATGTTTTTAAACACATATATATGTAGGTATTTTTATTTATTCCAAAATGTGTATAGTAGACCATGCATATGACACAAATTTACATTACTGACATATTTATGCATGCGTGGTCCATCTCTGTCACACTGGGCTGAATCAGAAACCACAGCAGGAAACCATAATACCAGAGTGCTCTGCCGCTTCCTGTTTCGGGTGATCTTATCTCTGCCTTGGGCTCCGTGAATAGTTTTTGGTAACTCCTGACTTAACATTATTTTCTTCATAAACATACAGAGGAATGTCAGAGTTCTCTAATATGGAAATTCAATTTTAAAAAATGGGCTGTGTTGATATGCAAGCAGATCCCGGAATATGAATAAAATATATAATATAGTTCTCAGAGCAATGGAACCGGTATGACTTGCAAAATTAGGAATGACTCAAGTACATTATTTTTGGCAAAGCGATGTGTCTAAGCACATGGCTATTTGATAGGATCGTGTGAGTACCTGCATTTTTCACCTGTGTATCCTGTCTACAGTATTTCTTTTGCCTTGGCCTGAAACTATGAAAATCTGACTGCGACAGCTGCATTACTACAATGCCCCTTGTCGATATTTTCTTTCTGTCTAGAAATGTGTATTTGATGGGAAACTATTGTGGCCACTTTCCTCAGATTTCTGATTACAAATTAGAATCTTATCACATTCCAGAAACACTCATCCTGTACTCCCATACACCGTTGCCTTGGGAACTGACCAAGTAATGCGAAACACGATTCCCTTTGCTGTTCGCTGTCAGTTAAGCATGTGACAGTTTCATTTTCATTGCTGTTTATATACACGACTAAATACTTGGAGGCTAAAACTAGTTTATTTTAAGAGCTGTATGTTTTGTATGGCTTATAACAAACATGCATTTATTTATCTTTGTAAGTTATAGTACATGGCAGAAATATCAGGATAGCAGTAAATAAACTGTCTTCGTCTTTGCTCTAACAAGGCTTACTGGAAAACATTTCACTAACTGACATGCATTTACATTGTAGTTATACCATTTTTTTTTCAGTGACCTGGAAATTTACAGTTCTTTACATGTGCGTACATATACTAATATATGGTATGGGAGATGGATGGATGGATATATTACTTGAGAGATTTTGGTTAAGCAGCTCAAGAAAATATGCAACAGCCAGGTATTTGGACTAGCAGACTTGAGATAACATCTCCCTACCTGCTTCCCTGATGCATTATGAAAGCAGGGTTGCCAGGTCTGCCATGAGACTTGCGCTTTCAGACTCTCATGCTCACGCAAGAAATCTTATGGCAAATCTATATTTTTCCATCATAAACCAAAAATTAGCAACATTAAAAGCGTTGGGGTAGTTTGCAAACCCTACAGGCTATTTACAAGGTAATAAAACTGTTACATACATGTAGATATGTGTGCAGACCTGTCTCGAATTGAATATCTCACGTCAGCCAGCTGACCAAGGTTGGCAACCCAGTGTAACATGCAGGTTGACTTCTGATGAGTTTCCCACCTGCCAGCAATGTCCACTGACTCACAGTGTGTCATAAAATTACCAAGCAGTTGGTTTTCAGAATGAGTGTGATTTCTTATTGTCAGCAAACCCCAAATATATGTGTGGGAGTTTTCCAGGCTTTAGCGATAATGTTGTGGTTGCTCTCTTAAAGCCAAATCAGGAGTCAGGAGCCTCTTATCAAGATATTCATCCCAAGCATCATCTCTCCCTTGTTTTCTCGTTACAAGGTTCAGGTGCTCCACACCCCTATGTGTCTCCATCATTATTTCCTGTCTTTTGGGCTCCAATTACTTCCCCTGCTCAATATGATAGGGCTGCCAATCATTTTTTGGTGGAACCATCTAGAAAAACATAAATGAGGCAGTATTCTTTGTATAGTTATAGCAAGAAGCACAGAATTGTCCAAGGACACTATGGTGGGAAAGCAAAACTGTTCCCAGGTTTCATTGATAGACAGTAGTGAGTCTGACGGTTTCAGCTGGCCAAGTGATGTTTAGCCACAGACCTGATTTAGCCTTCAGCGTAGCGATAAGCTGCAGAATTGAATAAGGTGCATATTCATACAACCAAGGCTAACACAAAACACAGATACAGAAACTTCGAGGCTAACATTAGGTCCAGATACATACTTATGTTGGTTACATCATGCAGCAGTAATTGGTCTGCATTAGCTAAAGGTGACAAGGTCAAACTTTTTATGGTTACATTAACATCTTCTTAATAGTGTCCTCATGATTACATTCTCGATGTGTTATGCAGCACTAAATAATATTCTATAATAACAGGACATCTGCAGCCAAGTACGATAGGTCCTATTAAGGAGCTCAATGCAATGCAACAGTTCAATGGACCGCTGGTCATTTCAGGCAATCAATTTAACTGATAACAGGACTTTCACGACAGATTTACAAGTGCAACTTATGCAGTTTGGAATGTTTGATCATTTTTTGGCACTGAAACTTGGGCCTACAGTCAGAGAGTTTTAAAAGCTAGTGAACTGTGCAGAAAATTAATCTCAACTGGTTCTGTGTAACTGCGTATCAAAAAAAAAAATCGTAAACATCAGCATGTTGCCATCTTTCCAAAGATGCATGGACTTGAATCATCTTTGGGATTTTCCAGGAAACAGTAAAACCTGTCTCTAGTTTTTTTTTTTTATTGACTAAGCTCTTATTCTGTCTGTTTTAAAATAACAGCTTAAATATAACTTCCTTGCCATAACAATACTACTACATAATTCAATTGTGTGTTGCACACTATGTTGCAATTACTCTATCATCTTAAATTCCCATGCATTGAAATCATTGTCTCTTTAAATGTTTTCTGTCCTTGAGCCAGGTTGTACGGTCATTCAGTAACCTACTTGCATGAAATAGCAAAGTCCAAACCATTTTTATTAAGCATCCTCCACAGAAGACTTCGAAAGAAGCAACCAAGGAGAAGTGCGAACACAGTGTGAATTGATTTATTTTGCAAATGAATATTGAATTTACGGATTAAGGACGTTCATTTTTTGTTCATCTTGTGTGCAAAGGATGCGTCTGGCACAAAGGCAAACATTAATGGTATCTCATGTGTCAGATACATGACGGCCAAATTATTTATCCAATCCTTGCTCTGCCAATACAAATACTTATGTCCGGACATCTTTACTGGCAGGAAACAAATTAGTATAACTGATTTGACGAAAAAAGATGGGACAGAACCAGGCTTTTGTGTGAGGTCTCAAAGGACACTGATAGAGTATAAATATAGTTATATCACTCTCCTGATTAATCTACTTCCAGCTCCATGGTCACCCCTTGATTTTGCCCATCTCTGAAGACTGTAGTCTTTCAGTGATCCATGATTGAGGGAGAAACTGTCCATCCTTCTCTTTGCAGCACAGTTCATTTAATGCTGGCTCACAAGTCAGACAGTTTTCACGTTCCACAAACATCAAGCCGCTGCCACTGAACCATTTTCAGGCCAAGTGGATTCTTCTAGCTTTCAGTGGGACGTGAGTTGATTTGGTGGATGGACGTGATGCGTGAAATTCAGCACATCTGTGTGAACCTCTCCCTTCTGGAGATGCTATCCTTTGGATACTGTATTTTCGCACAAAATAGCAGGACTTGCACTGCAACCCTTTTCCAGGACATCTGTAATTTGAGGATACTTAAGGTTTTTTTTTTTTGGGGGGGGGGGGGTGCACTTTATTTGTGGGAGAGTATATTGACATATCCGTCAGTTTTCTAACTGCTTATCTGTATCAGGCTCATAGAGAAAGCCTGGAACCTATCCTAAGCAGCAAAGCTTGAGTAAACCTTGGATAGGACACCAATGCATCAAAGCACACAATTATACACTATGAGCAATTTAAAGACACCAGTCAGCCTGACTACATGTCATTGCACTACTGGAGCAAACCAAGGTAAATATCATTACAGCGTTATGGTGCATTACTGAAAAATTGTGTGAATTGGAATGTTTGCACCTTTTTATTTAAAGAACATCTGTTAACTATTTCATTTTTTATATTGTGCAATCTAATTCATCAAAAAAAAATCAATGTTTCGAAAAATGCTTTGGAAGCAATTTTAAAGTGGGTCTTTATACAGTATAAAAAAAATGCTTATGGACTCTTTTGCGACATTCATAAAAATGCATGCTAACACATCGTTTTCTTTCACGTAATTCCCCAGCACAAGGGCAGCCTACGTAAAATGTCACTCACAGAGGACAGGAAACATCTGTGATGTTCCATCTCACATTTTCCAGGGCTGGGTGTGGGTTGTGCACACTGCCAAACACTGCACTGGTAAATCCCATGAGAAGGGGGGGGGGGCAGCCTGGGTGCATACAATGCAAAGCTCAGGAGGTAAAAAGGGCCATCGTCACTATGTCACTGTTTCATTGACAGGCTTTGCGTCCCAACTCATTTCACTGTTTGGTGCCCTGAGCTTCATTTTAGGCTACTTTATATAATTCCCAGGGACTGTTCACAGGCCAGTTCCCCTTCAACATGCACTTTTGAAATTGTCCTGAAGCTCTTTTTATATGACAGCTGCAAACATCAGCATGCTGGCAACATGATAAAGACTTCACAGCGCTAGAATGGCATGAGATGGGTTCAAGGACAGGCTTGCATCAGATGACATACTGAACTCGCTTTGTACCTGCCGAGCCAATCGAAGCTCCTTTGCTTTAGCAGAGCCGCTCGCTGCTGTGTGATTACAGGGCCCTTATGGATGTGACTGAGCTAACATGGCAGTTAGAGACAACCACAACTGGTTCATCAGTCCCAAGATGAAACCTGTTGCTGTGCCTTTAAAAAGCTATTTAACCTTCAATCGTTCTACTGTATAAAATGTAAGAGTGAAGGCTGCTTTAAATAAAAGTGCCTATGAATAAATTGATAAAAAAAAATTATTGTTCCACACAGTTTTACTTGATTCAGTGCTTCTCATCCTGGGTCTGACTGATGGTGGAGTCATACTAGGTTTGGTATGCTTGTCCCTGTAATGTTGCCCTCTGTAAAAAAAAAAAAAAAACACAAAACTTTGAGTCAAGCTGGTTTACATTTAAAATGATTTGGCTGTAAGAAGCAATAAAGTCAATGGCCCTTTAATATGAGAATTCTGACACAAATAGTCTATCCCCATGGCATTTGTCAGGGGCAGAGGGAGTGTCTGTACTGGGGTCTATTCTGTGATGACAATGACGAGGCAGTGTGACATACAACACATGCATTCACGCTGCACTCACCTCAAAAGGGGGGTGGGTTTTAGCTTATGAATTCTGGGCAGCCTTCCCATAACCAGAAATCGTAAATATACAATAATGTGTGCGTACACATATTCACTTTAATGAAAATTCAATTATTGTAGCAACTCCATTATGATACATTATATATACGGGATGCATATATTAATAAGAGTCTTATTTGGTTTATGAGGGTCATGTGTGTAGTAAAGATCCACCAAAAGTGTTTTTTAATGATCCGTGTTAGAATGGGACCTATTCATTAAACACGCGGACCGGAGGGAAAGGCACGAATAGCGCTGTGCGTGTGCACGACAGCAGCTCATGAAGACGGGCGTGAACGCGCCGAACCAGACGTAGCCGGCTCTTCCCTGGGAGAGAGAGGGAGGGAGAGAGAGATAAGAGAAACAGAGGGAACACGGAAACGGCAGGAGCGCTTAACAACGAGAACGACGTGTGTTGCTAGCTGACAGAGATACGGTTCGCTCAGACCCGCTTCCAAAACCAAGATTTTTGTGCGCATGGTTTTCTTTTATTCTATTTTGTCGCGGTCCTTGGACACGAGGTCTCCGTTGTGGACAAAGGGAATTCTTTCCCCTGTTAGGAGAACCCATTGAGGATTGAGAATGTCGGGGAGCAGGGAGGAGGAGCGGCGGAAGCTGGCCGACATCATTAACCACTGGAACGCCAACCGGCTCGACCTGTTCGAGATCAGCCAACCTACGGAGGTGAGCCCGGGGACCTCCCGGGACCTGCAGGCCGTGTGAGGCCGGCTCTGCCCGTCCACAGCCGCGGCTAGCGAAAGCAACGAGGCTGTGCCCGGCTCTCTACCCGGCTGCGCCTTTAACCAAACTGAGCGACGTAATTTTGAACCGGGGTGACGAGCGCCTGGACGAGCCGTGTAGAGGGACGGCCGGCCGCCCGCCCGGTGTTTAGCGTGTGAAACTCGTTTAGCGATGACGGGTTGTTATCCAGCACTGGCTCGGCGGTTAGCTGTGCGCTTCGCTGAACAAGTGCATCGGGTCGCAAAAATCGCTCTTATTTCTGGTCCCCCCCTAGAGATATATGTACGCCCGGGTACAGCTATATCTATCTATCTCTGCGATATAAAACAAGCCGTACCACACATTTGTGTGAATTTCTCGGTGTTGGTTAATGATTAACCGCCCCAAAGTGCGGTTTGTGCAGAAAACCAAGGGAATAGCCCCACGTAAGACTATGGTTAGTCGCTTTGCAACTTGGCTTAGTATCCGCCGGCGTTGCCCCTACACATGACGACCGGGCGGGGGAAAGGCGCTCTTCTCGCTCTCCAGACCCCACATTAAGGCGAAATCCGAGACATTTAAAGGGTCGCGAGCCGGAGCTAACGGCTAACTGCGCGAGGCGTGATGGTTTCCCCGTGAGGCGGCTGACGTATCTACCTGTGAGACCGTGAGCGTGCCCCGGTACTACCGGCCAGCATTACCCGGTACACATGAATATTAATGTCGGCTTGCGATAAAATTAGCTAAAACTGCTTTGCCTTCTACGTTATCGAGTACTTTAGTACTGGTTCGGTTGCTTTGATCTTTTATATATCCAAAAACAGGGGGGGAAATGCGGAATCCGATCTCAATCTAAACATATGGTGAGCGGCTCTGTTTTAGGTATGAAGTCACCTGCAGCCGAGTTACGGTTTTTTCTTTTTTTATTGGACAGGAAATTTTGTTTTAGGCGCGCATCCAGAATGGGGGGTGGCGGCGGCGGTGACCCTAGCAGACAGTAAATCGACCTCGACACTTGTGTATCTGTTATGTTTGTCACTTCCAGTTTGTCTGTGCAGAGCCAGCAGAAGTGTCTCCTACCCTATTTGTAGAGCAGCATTGAATTAAATCACGTCATTAGAGATGCACTGATTTGTTGCACTGGCGCGTAGATAAGATGGCCAGCCTACAGTGACAAATTAACAGGGTTCGGCTTTGTAAACAAGATATTTAAAATTGAAAAACAGTGCGTCATATTAATTTTAATTGGTACCCCTTCAAAAGAAGTTTCTAAAAGCAGTCCATGGAAATTTAGTGATGTACGTAAACCAGATCATACACCTGGGTGGTGAAGCGAACCACGGCCTGCCTTTGTATTCTCTGTGTTAATTGTGGTGGCATCTAATTAGAGTTGGTATAAATGGACGTTTTAAGCCCATGAACCCCGGTTTAATAGTAATGACTGTTTATCCCGCCATATAAACGATTATTATCTGTAATGGCCACACTGGGTATTTAATCAAACAAGTTGTTTTCAGAAATCCAAAGCAGTGCATTATATACGTGCAGTGTACGGTGTGTATCCCCTTAAAATTACCGATGCAAAAACGTAGGAAGGAGAAATGTGCATAAATATTGAGTGAGATCGTAAGCTTTTTTAAAACCTGGCACTTCTGAGACCAATAAAATTAGAAGAGCACATTTAATCAGTGGGGGATGGTTAGGGCTGGGAGTTTGTGTTTTTGTGCGATACTGGGTGGGGGAGCTCTCTTTTGCGGGTATCCGAGCGGACGTCAGCATTCAGCTATTTGGAATTTGGGAGTCGTTTTAGCGCATTGGAGAGGTTTTAATAAAACCTAAAAACCATGTGGAATCTCTCCAGTCTCCGACCCAGGGCTTGAACTTTTGTGTAAGCCGACAGGGAAACAAATGAATTGATTAAAAGCAATTACTCATCCGGGATTAACTTGTTTTAGAGTTATGGGTCTGTTTCCTACAGGTTTTCTGTGGTTTTTAAGGGATTAAAAACCCAATTTCCATGGTAACACCTACTTGCTGGCTAAAGGATGTCAAGTGGCTCATGCTCATTGCTTTAATCAAACCCTGCTGATGCTTAAGATAGCTTTTGCTCATTCATATAAATCCATCTTTTTTGCCAAGAGGAATATTATAATTGCTGTACAACTGGAATGCTGTATGTTTTTAAAAGTACTATCACTGTGTAAAATAATTGCAGGCCCCATAAACAAATGCAGTGCTGTCTTTACACAGAATGGATTTATTTCATTTGCTCAATGTTTACCACTAATACTATAAATAGGTGTTATGGCAATACTAATGTCTTTATTACCTTTGGTGACCGGTTTCAGATGACTGAATAAACATTGCTAATATTTGTTAGAATCAGCCAATCACAGCGCTGGGAGCCCTCAGGTACAGGGAGGTTCTTCTTGTTTACATGTCTTTTCCCATCTTGCTGTGTTTACGTTGTTAGTGGCTATAGTCAGATTTGTTTTGCACCACTTAGTATGGAATAGTTTTGGATATAGAGGAAAATGTGCTTCTTGAGTTTAATTATCATATTATCTTAATGTTTGAACCAGTACATGAGGTAAATATTTTTAAATTCACACAACTGATTGTAATTGCTGACAATGAACCTGTTTTCACTGTAGTTCTTCGAAATACCTGATACTTAGGAGTCTAAAACAACCCAACAGTATTTTTCCATCCATTCGGGTATCAATTCTGATTAAGAAGGTGGTAGATCAAGGAGGGAAGTATCACGTTCGTCCCAAATGTATGTAGTGTGCTGTCCTCGAAAGGGCTTGTTCTGCACAGATCCCTTTTGCCTGTTTCTGGAATTGTTCCTTCATGTTTGCAGTGTAGTTGCCTTGTACTCAAGTCCATAAAAAGTAGCTTGTTTCCTGTCAAGTCAGTAGGAGTCCATGTGGTGCAAGGATTTTATGCCCAAATTTGACCCTCTGATTGGTTGGATTCATGCTTTGTTGAGCTTTGCTGTTTCTGTTTGATGGGGCAGCTTTACTGCTTATGCTTCAGTAAGTTAGAAAATGAGCAATGATAACTCAAAGCCCCATGTTGCTGTTCTACTGTTTTCATTTCCAGTCAAGGTTTGCAGTAGATTTTAAATAGGAAGTGATGGATATCTCTCTATTGTTGACAGTTTTTTTTTTTTTTTTACCTGGATGAAGGTCGAAAGAGCAGCAACAATTTTCTCCATGCTTCAACCAGTGACAAAAGTTGACTGGCTTTCTCATACCTGCCACTATGCTGACCATTTAGATTCTTCTTTCTGCTTATTGTGAGTTGTCTCCCACTAGAAAGTGTTGGTCTCTCAATCCATATGCTGTCATCAACCTTTGTAGGCTTTGTAAGGCAATCTCAAGAGTGTAGGTGTAGCATATGCTTAAATGCTTTAAACACAGACATGGCTCTGTTTTCCCCCAGTTGTCACACACCTGTGGTCTGCTCTTTCTCTCTCAGCCTGACAGGCTTGCTGTATGGTGGGGAACAGCAGATTGGCTAATGCTGACCAAGGGTGTTTAAGCCTAGAAGTGGCACATAATCAAGTAATAATCATTACTTGATTATTTCATTGTAGTGTTTTTTCATTAATGTGCATTGTCCCAAATAAAAAAAATAAAATAAATAAATAAAATCTTTGTGTTGTCAATGTAGGTATTTTTAACATCTTGGGGGAAATGAAAGCATCTTATCCAAAGTGTTTTTATTTGATACTTTCCAAGACAGGTTTGCATTTCACTTGGTGCCTGCTTTTCCTTGTAAGGTCAGTTTGTTTTCATCCGTTGCATATTTGCAAAGGGCATCCAGAGCTGCCCAGCTTGCAGCAGTTTACATGGTAGCGTGCACTTTGGTTCAGTTGTGGTCCACCTCTGCTTCAGGTTGCACCCCCCCCCCCCATCAGAGTTTACCAGTGCCAAAGTGGATCTGAGCAGGGCTGCTGCCTGATGGTCACTGGTGCGTGTGCAAGCAATCTGTCGAGCAACAATGTTTGTCTTTCACATATCCTTAGAAGAACAAACCCCGGAGGGGAGGATGAGATGTGGCCTCATGAAGGCTGGCTGGATGGCTGGCTCTTCTGCTCCTCCCACTGAAGTTATTTTATCCAAAGCAGTGTATGATACATGGCTTACTTCCCAAAGTCATGTAAGTGTGTACTTACTGAAGCAGCTGAAGCTTTGATAAGTGATAATACCGGAGCCTTTCCTGGGACTTGAATTTTCTTTTTGTCGAAATCCTGGTCCTTAACTATTATGGATGCCCCTAACGATTACTTTTATATTGACAATTTTTTGTCGACTAATCTGATTAATCTGTTGAATAATCTAATAAAAAAAATGTATTATTAAAAAAAAATCTAGCAAATACCAAAAAGTAAACATTAAACACTCACCATCAGAATGTCAACATTTTAGTGTCTAATGCATTATGCAAACTAAAAAGCTTTCCAAACAAATTTAAAATGATATATTCCAGGTTAGGAATCAATGGATGATAGCAAAAGTTAAATTTAGTTCAAATTTAACCATAGTAGTGCAGTTTGTCATCTTGCCCTCTTCAAAGTTTGTGATAACTCGATGCGTCGATGTACACCACACTAATTAACATATTATTGTAATCGGTTACCTCAAGTATTGTCCCTGTGCTATTAACCACTAAAACCCCCTGTGGAAGCCAGTCGTGGCATATTTATGACTTTTCTGGGGGCTTGGGAGATGTCCTGAGACATTAAACACAGATCTGATTTGTGATGAGTGTTGAAGTACATTTTATTAACAATCTGCTTTTTGCTTAGTCACATAAACGTATTACCTCACTCAGCAGTTTCTTATTTTTTTTTTCCCGCCTCCCTGTGGAACTCATCTATACTTGATTCCCTGTAGATGGGGATTAATATAGAGGTGGTACCCTTCCTGTAGAAACCTTGTGTCCTCAGCTTCCTGGGATAGGCTCAAGGTTCACTGACCGTTTACAGAATATGTGGTTGTGGAAGAAGGTTGGTTGTATAAATACATGGCTCTTGTTGCTTTGATGGAGACACTATTCCTAGACTATATTCTGTTCACCGACAGCTATGAAATGAAATCTGTTCAAATACTTCCTCTGTAGAGTGAATAGGCTAATTACTGAAATTTCTAAGTCTGTTTCCTCTAAGATATCAGGAAGCAAAATGATCCAGTTAAAAATAGTGTGCTTGTTAATCTGCTGTCCATTTTCAGTGATGCTTCTTGCTGTTCTGTTCTCTGATAAGCATAACAAACAGTTTGTATTGTGTTCTTTATTTAGACTGGTTATCATTCACCTTTTCCTGTTTAAAAAGCTTCTGCTGTGTTGGCTATTTGCTAGTCCCATCCAATCAGCTTTTTCTGAATGATTACAACCTGCCTCGTGTGTCATTTTGGAGTCAGAAATGTGCGACTCACTGAAGGCTTTTCTACACCTGACTGATCATATGAAGCTGACCCGCTTAAGCTCCCTGCTGAATGAAAGCCTGCTCCCCAAACCTTCAGAAACTGGGTAACGGCAACACTTGATTTTAGGAGTGCTGCATTGGCGTAGTCTCTGACTGGCATGACGTGAGCTTTCGCCAGAGATGCACAGGTCTGTGACCAGGTGCGTGGTGCCGGGGGGGCTGCCCCAAGACAGATGGAGCCCCTGCTTCAGCTGCCTGGCCTGGCCCCTTCTTGGGGGGGTACTTGGTGCTTGGTCTGGCCTGCTCAGTGCCCTTCTGCAACCCCCCTGTTCCCCCCCCCCCCTGCACCGTACACATTCCTTGGGCCTTTGTAGGCTGGTCCATCATGCACAGTGCCAAGCAGCCAAATTTTGATTATTCTCGACTTTTTCTATTTTTATGTCCTTAGGGGCCTGACTGAAATTAACTTGCTGAACTGCATTAGTATTTCACTCTGCATAGACACATTACTTTGCTTTTCCCTCGTCTTTTTTTGTGTGCAAACTGAGAATGTATTTAAAGCAGTGGCTCTGTTGCAATTATAAGGCTACTGTTTATAAATGTGATCCACCCACATTTTTTTCGTGTTGTGCTTCGCTGTGCGTCATCATCAGTCTCGCTGGTACTGATCGTGTGTGGGGGTCCCGAGCCGACCACCGGCACTGTCTGGGTGTCCTGCTTCCTTTTCATTTCCTGTTCCTCTTGTGTACACAGTCTTGTCACGGTGCTTTCATTTTCATGCCTGTGGACTGTTGGCTGGTCCCACAGTGCAAATCTCCTCTGTAGCCTCTGATATTACTGGGGTCGCACATCAAGATAGCAGCAACGCTTTGCTCCTTCTTCTTTACCCTCCTCCTCTTTTTCTTTCTCCCAGATGTATCTGGTCCCGAAAGGTTTGCCCTGGACACCCCTGTTTCTGGGTTGAGCTGTACATATACATGGACATATACATTTCTTTGTGCCATTGTTTGATTAATAGTTCTAGCGATTTGTCCATTTGTTTGTATGGGGTGAGATGTACGAGACCGATATCGATGCCACTGAGAGGATTATGTAACTGTGCTTAAAGCTAATTTCAAGG
The DNA here is from genome assembly GCF_048594095.1 of Paramormyrops kingsleyae. Taxonomy (NCBI): domain Eukaryota; kingdom Metazoa; phylum Chordata; class Actinopteri; order Osteoglossiformes; family Mormyridae; genus Paramormyrops; species Paramormyrops kingsleyae. The sequence goes on along the minus strand of NC_132815.1, from coordinate 6,764,957 downwards.
GTTTGATCAAGATGAAGACCTTGCTTCAGTCTGTGTCGTAGAGCCCGTTCCCTATAAGTCTCTTGGGGCTTTGTCTTTGTACTGGTTATTATTGGGTGGATCCGGAACTTCAGACAGCCACTTCTTTGTTGCTTTTGTGTGTGTGTGGTGGGGGGAGAATGGAATACCAGGGTAAGAAGATGGATCTCATAACTAGGGAAGGGTGGCCCTTGTCTCTGGACTTGGCATGTCAGGCCTCATTAATCTCTTGGGATGCACCAGCAGTTACTTCTGTCTGCCTTCCCTGCCCCCTCGGGCCATTATTGCTGTCTGTCAAACCATTCTCAAGCCACTGGTGTACTTCCTAGTTCACATTAGGCAAGGGCCTGTCACACAGACCACGTGTGCCTCTGACCACTGTACAGTGTACACCACACATGCTCAGGTGGGACTGAGCACCCCGATCGAGCGGCAGGCCCTTTGCCTTATCAGTTGCTCCACTTCTCTTAGCGTTTCCCTCATCCCACCTTTCCGCAGCTCACTTATGTTTTGTGTTTTTTATCAGGCTTATTATTTCAGGATGGTCCACATGTGGAAAAAGCACTTATCCTATTGCCTTTAGTCTGCTTACCGAGGGGAAATTCAGCGCCCGTCTGCCCTGGCTCCTGTCCTTATGTGGGGGCGGAAACGAGCCGATCCAGTCTGCACGATTTCTTCACGCGTGCTGCCCGGCCAACTATTTTGTGGTGTGTCTCACATGTGGGAATGTGTCTCTTTGTTTGCTTGACGCTGTTTCGAGTGACGCGGCAGGGGGCTTTCCCTCAGACGGTGGGCACTGGCGGTTGCAAAGCCTTCTCAGTACACCGAGGCTCTCTGGGTCCCGTACGTGCCGGTTGCCTTGGTTGTTTACGTGTGTCTGCTGGTTCCAATAACAGTAGCCTTGTCGCATAATTCTGATGACTCCCAGGACATCAGGGTTTGTGTCCCTAATGATTTAATTTTAGGTAGAATAATGTAGTGTATTAAATTATGAGACTTTTAGGTCTGATTTTGTTGTGTATCTGAAGTATATCCAGTGCTGGTCAAGTTTAGTCTATGTGAGAGCCTTCATTTCTGCTGCTTTTTTAGTGCGTGTACACATCGTCTCATCCAGTATTTAATAAACCATGCATCACCTATTTGCTCCCCTAAACATAAATGGAATTCCCTTGCATAACCTTGTGAAAATGAGTCAGGATGAGCTACCATCCTGTGTGTGCTTGTCAGGTTCCTGGTGTGGGCTGCCGGGCCATGGCTGAAAGTTCAGCTTCATGGGTTTCTGTCCCAGCACCTTGCATATAGCTGCTCTCACAGCCTTCTGTCTAGTGAAGCTTTGTATCACCATTGACCAGAGGTTTGTGGCTTTCTTGCTTGCCTTTTGTTTCTTTCTTTTAGTTTCCTCCCTTTTGTGCTGTGCCATTTGTTTTCTTCTAGAGTGAGGTTTCCTTGTAGCTGTGTTTGCTCCTCCCTGTTTGTCATAAAGCTGTTTCTGCTTGTTTATGTAAGAGGGCAGGTCTACAGAATCCCCACCTGCTAAACAGGTGTTATGATTGAAATGTTGAGCAACCGGTGCCTTGGGTGCGCTGCATTCAAGGGAATCTCACTTCTGCTAAATGAACCCCTCAGTTAAAGATGCTATAGTTTGTCTGAAGATGACCAGAAGTTCTGCCTTTTATTTTGAACTGAGAAGAGCTTAATTTGCAGCTGTAGGCATGAATTGACACACACAATGGTCTGCATTTCAGCTTTTTTTTTGAGGAGGGGGGTGTTGTTGAGTCTGGGAAGATTAACAACCAAGGAAGGCCTTTTTGGCAGCCATTGGCACGCGTTTAGCTGGGTCTCTGCTGATCATGGAGGCCTAGCAGGGAAAACAGTGGAGCGCGAGTCCACCCGCAGCTGACGCCACACCCCGCAGGAAAAGTCTGCGTCTCACGTGGGAGGGGGGGAGCAGGCAGGCGCCATCCTGGCCCAGGCCGTCGGATATAGCAGATAAGCAGGGCCGTCCTGTAAGGTGGGGTTGGTCCCACTGTGTAACAGGCCTGGGTTTTTGGATGAGTAGTGGGACAGATAACGCAGGAATGAGAGTGTGGCCCTCAGAGGAAATGGCCCCCATGGGGCCCAGCCCTGCTGCTCCAGTCATGGAGATGGTTCAGCTGTCCCTTGTGATAAACTTCTCAAATCATGGCCTGACTGGGGTTGGGGGGGATGTGGACTGAAGTGTGTACCATGGGGATAATGCTAATTTCGACTGTTCTGTGGTTCAGCCTCAGCTGCAAGCAGTAACAGGCAGACAATGTGTGTCTGAAAGATGACCGTTGGTGGTCAGTTTCCAAGAAAAATTAGTCCTCTGAATTTTTGTTGATCCTAATGTTGAGCCCTGCCCAGAAATGTAGATGAGATGGACCCTTGCAGTACAGATGTCTTTATTTTGCTTAGGGATAGGCAGAATGTCCTGATCAGGGCTAAGGTGTCAAGGCTGGAGACGGAGCTTGGGGGCTGCTTGCAGCTGCGAGGGTGCAGCTCTATGGCAGCTCGCCGGTTGTGTGGCCACAAGACAGTTCTGGGCCGGAGCCATTGGCGTGAGGATGCAATCAGGAGTCTGCTGCGGATCTGGAGTTTGGCGTTGACGGATGGGTTGGGCCGCACTGGATAGCTGTGCAGTGTCTGATTCTGGTGGGTGTTTCAGGTCCAGGTGCTGGCCTTCTGGGTTCAATGCACGCTTCGCTCGCAGGAATGAACTCCATATGGAGCTTGCTGTCACGCGGAGCTGGGCGTGATGAGTTCAACAAAAAATACTATGAACCGTAACTTGCGCCCCCTAAAAAGTCATTGCAAAACTCAATTCAGTGGGGAGAGCTTCAGCGGGAAACGAGATTGTTTTAATTTTTCAGTGGCATAGAGGCAGAACGCGTTCAAATATTCGAAATGTTTCGCAACTTTTTTCTACTGTGCTGTGGTATGGCTGTAGCCATGGTAATGCTAGGATTCTAGTTCCACCCACCCCCCCCATCTCAGAATACAGATAATTAGCTGCTCATCGGTAGGGAAACCTGAAGAAGGGTGGAGTCTTGGGTGTCAGGTGTGCCGTCTGGCTGAGCCACTGGCCTCCTTCCGTCAGCTCGTGTACAGGGCCTAAAGGGCCTCTGATCCGGTGATGCAGACGGCCCTCAGAATGGACCCTGCGGCCTCCATTTTGGTCCGTTCGGCTTTTCTTCTGGCCACTAGTGCCCTGATCTCTGAAGGCGACACTTTATTTATTTATTTTATCTTACTGTCAATAATTGGATAATGTACGTCAGCACGTTTCTTTTTTATTCCGGTGCACCAAAGTCATTCTGAGGCTGATTTAAGTGGATCGTATGCTGTTGCATAATTCATTGACATCTCCAGAGCCCAGGCGGCGAGACCTTCAGAGGTGCATGACTAGGTCACCCGAAGCAGCCTGTAGATATTTCATTTTTCATGCCTTCTCCCTGTTTCTTGGTAATGAGATCTCTTCACTGGCCAACACAATGTCAGTCAATTACATATACACAACAATTAACTTCTTTGAATCTGTATTAATGATGTAATACAATGCAAAGTGATTTAATATTTTTGTCTGATTTTAAACTTTTACAGGTGAATGGTCTTAACTACCTAGAATTTATTTCTTTTATGAATTATTTTATGAGTTTGTGTAAACAATGAATTTAGAAGTCTGTGTTTACAGTTTGGGGATTGCTGAAAGCTTCCCACTGAAATTAAAGGCTGCATTTGCTTGTTTAGAAAGTACCTTTTGTAAGCTCCGGCACTGGCACCCTGTACAGTTTGGTGAAAGGAGTGTTTGTGTAAGCTCGCTGTCACTGTTCTGGCTATTAGAGAAGTCTGAATGATGTCCCGTGAAAAACAATCAAAGACTTGTACTGAGGTTGGCATTCTAGCCTGATCCATTAATGGAGATGGATCCCCTTCGTGTTTTGCTGTACGCACTGGAATTTGCGGGATGAAAGGGGCCAAGAGCGTTTTCTGCAGAGCACGTGTGTGATAGAGGCGTTACTAGACATGAGCTGCTTATCCCACAGCGCTCGTGTGTCCCTCTTTGGGCGCCTCTCACCTCTGCTTCACCTCCACGTCCCCAAAGAGCAGAGCTTTTATGCTGGCTTTCGTACAAGAATGTACAGTTTCTTTCATACGTAGCCTCCCCCAGCTAGGCTGGCTCTTAGATGCTTTCTGTTGACCCCGGACTGACATCCGTCTGACATCACAGTCCTTTGACATTCGCTGGGGGTGAGAATTATCGACATTTGGCTCTTGGCTTCCCGTTCGACTCTTCTTTTAACCCTTTTGGGCATTTTACAGTTTCTGTCGGCGTGACAGGTTGGCAGTGTTTGTCCTGTATCGACAGTCCGCACAGGTCCTCCCTGCCCCCATCACACTAGGTGTGTCAAAAAATTGGCATTCCCACAGGGCAATGGGGCCTCGGTTTCGGCACCTAGAAGTCGGCAGGCTACTTTCCCGGGACCCAACAGTTGGCTTGTTTCAAAAATGGCACTGCTCCTTTATTCTTAAAGGTGCTGTATTTCTTAGGAGTTACTGCTGTCACCAGAGAACTTAGGGTGTGGGGCTACAGCATCAGTCTAGGACACTTCTGTACAGACAGATGCATTTTGGGATGGTAATTCCAGTTGTTGGGATTTGTCTTTTAATACTAGTGCTGGTGCCTTCTCAGGATTTACAGGGCGTGCATGAGTGGGACCTTTTTCTCATTAAACCCAGTGGCCTTGCATGAACAACAGAGGGTCTGGTGTAAATCATACTTCCTTGGGTCGCGATAAATGGCCATGCCACGACGAGGCAGCCTGCGAAACAATGTCTCCAGTGTGGGGCCACAGAGCGGCCTTGATTTTTTTCCAAATTTATCAAGACCCGTCAGCGCTGTTTAAACGCCCGCCTGGGTGATTTGCAGGGCTGTCGGTCGTCATGGTGATTGATTACATGGCCCGCAATGGAAAAGAAAACTGGCACCCGAGTCACCAGCATCCGTCTGTGCCGTGAGCTTGGTCATGGGAGGTAAAGTGTTGCCTCCTGTGGAGCTGCGAAGGGGTGACTGGTTGTATCAGGTTTGGGTGGGAAAATTTTTAAAAATCTGGTGACACCTGTATGTTAGCATATTGCTGCAATAATGATCATATCAATAAACAAGTCTTGCTGGGCGTGTGGAGGTGAACAGGAATGCAGGCCTGGCCGGGGTCCTTTGAAGGTGTTTACTTTGAAAGGAGACACTTTGCCCCTGACCTCTGTTCTTTCTATGCTTTGACCTTGCTCCATACTCCTCATACTTTTATTTATTTTATTTTTTTTATTTTGATTAGGTACATTTCAGGATGCATTTTGTGGCATTAAAATGTGGGCCAGGATGGTGATCACTTCCCGAGACTTATATCAAAGAACATGAGAGAAGCTGTGATCTGGCAAAACTGTATGCCCCTTTTTGGGTTAAAAGACTTTCCTCTTTCCTTGGGGATGGTGGCATTCCGGTTGTGGCTTAAGAGTAGGGCTGGGCGATATGACTGAAAACTGTATCACGATATGAGTGTTTCATATCGGTCGATATCGATAATTATTGACATTTTTTATGACCCATTTAAAATAAAGACCAGGAGAAAAATATATTACATTTAAACATTTTTATTTTAAACATGTCAACAACCATGGAAAATAAAGTGTTTTTAAAATATGTGCAGTGTTTTGTAAACATAAATAAAACTGACGTAGACTGAGATACAGTACATCTGTAATATAAAAAAACAAACCTGATACAGTACAGTAACATTGTTTGAAATATAAAACCTGCAGAAATATGAAAAAGTAACTCTTCAAGTTATTCTTACTCTAATCATACTTGAAGTTGAACTATTCAAGTATATTTTCAGTCCAGGTTTTGTGCTAGGAAAAGACACACATGCAAACACTAACGAGGAAGACGCGATACGTAGGGAGCCGGAACCCGGAAGTGCGCCGTAAACACAGAGAGGAAAGAGAGAAGGGGAAACAAAAGACACGGCAGACTCGAAACGAAACACGGGATACGCGAAAAACCGGACAACATGACACATACAAACCGAAAGGATACAGACCTATAACTTAATATTCAGGAGACGGGGGGCGAGCGGCGTTAGGGAAGGGCGAGGCGACCGTCACAGTGATTCACAAAAAACCGGCAAAACTTCCATAAAGCAGTTGTTTTGCTGTGCTACGACCATTTATGACAGCTGCGTTTCCGGTGTTCCGGGCAATTCAGTTTCCCTATGTTTCCCCTGTCGCGCGCTGATTTGTACACGGTTTCGCTGTTGTTTTCATGTCTTTTTACGAAGCTCTTGAGGTAAACAAGCCACATATTTTAAAACATCACATGTTTTTTGTTTTTACTGATAATAAATGAAAGTATTTAATTCGCTGGATAGAGATATTTCTTTATGAAAACGGTATAGTATTTCTTATAAGACTATATTATGCGTGACGAACTACTGTATTCGCATGTAATACTGTACCTGAGTGATTTTCAGACATCCCACATACATATTTGCCTAAATATTAGGAGAAACATTATTTCCTGACATCCAGGATATTTGGTTCCCCCCTGTTAAAACAGGTATACAGCAACTCTGGGCCTCGGTACTAATAACAATACAGTATTCACATGTAATAATGTACTTGAGTGATTTTCAGACATTTCACATACCTCTTTGATTTAATATTAGGGGAAACATTATTTCCCGATAGACAGGGGAAACATAGGGAAACCGAATTGCCCGGAACACCTGTTCGGATCCAAACTAGCTTCGCAACCTCTGTTTTCTTCCGACGAAGAATAAAAAATATCGAACGTTTTATCGAACACATTTTTTATTGATATCGATCACGTGTCTATCGCGATACATATCGTAATCGTTTTATCGCCCAGCCCTACTTAAGAGTCACTGGGGTTTTGCTTGTCCAGGTCCAGCTCATCTCAGGAGTCTAGACAGTTCGTAATGCTTAGGGTTGAGTGAGGCTTGTTGCGGTGGCTGGGGTATCTTACTGTGGTTTTTTTCAGGTCTCCAGGGTGAATTCCAGTAGCTCTGTTTGATTACTGGTTTGTGGTCCAGTCTAATAAACACAGGCATTTGATCTTTATTTCTTGTTAATTTTATTGGAGCAGTTGTGTTTTCAGATTAATGGAGTGCATTTTCTTCCTGGTTGTCAATATGCATGTGCTGCAGTGTGTTGAGATACATGTTGGAGTCACCAGAGCCGGGCCTGGCCTGTCCTGGGCACTTTGCAAATCATTGTGTCTCATTAACAGTAGCCTGGTCAATACAACACTTTGAGAAATCAAGCCGACAAGTAGCTCTGCTGATTTGTGTTAATGGCTTTTGCACATGCAGCACATACACAGTGTGGATCTTCTTGTGACCTGGGCATTGATGGGCCATTTAGAGGTCAGGATTCTGCATCTCACCCACTCTGCAGCAGTGACTTTCAGCCTCACTCTTGGACCTTTGGATGACCATGGCACAGCAGCCTAATCTGACAGATAAGGAACTGCTCTATCGGTTATCTCTCTCCCTCGGGCCCCTTGTGATTTAGCCGTTCCAGACCTCTGCTGATGACAGCCAGAGCTCCCGTTGGGCGGCTTGCCGTTCTTGGGGACCTTAGCTTTATTAAATTTCTTTGTCCAAATTGGTTTTAATAGCCCTTAACAATTCAATCAGCTTCATGTTAGTTCCGCCTAATGAAAGGCACTTGGTTCTGCATTTACCACACACTAATGCTCGCCAGCTTCCCTGTCACCATTGTTCTTGGGGCACCTTGTCTCTTCTCTCTGATCTGGCCACCTGGACACAGCTGATGTATCACTCAGGCTGAGAAGACCGGTCTGGACATTGTCATTGTATCCTGTCAGTACAGGAAGTGAGATACTTGCGTGCTGACTCTTTCTCTTTGTGTGTCTAACTAATTTGCATGGCATGGCTTTTATTGATTTACTTATTCATCATTAATTCTCTGAATAATTATTGGTTCTCTGAAAATGTGAAGATTTTGGCTGTGTGTCAGTTAGAAGCTTCTTGGGTCAGAGGCCTTGCTTTTTGTTCAGTCTGACGGCAAGACTGGTACTGACGGTTACACGACTGGTTTGGCCTGCCACTCACTCATTGGGCACTTGGGCTAATGAACATGCCCTTCCTAACTTTGAGCTATTCAGTTAAAAAAGAAAAGGGGGGGAGGGGGGGCTCCCACAGCTGTCATGTCTCACAGCTCTCCTGGTTTGGTAAAGGCCTGTCCTGCCACCTAGGGGTATCTGAACATTATCTGAACCTTTTTGAAATTAAAGCCACTTTACTCAGCTGGAGATCTGTAAACAGGTTTATATGAAACTTCATTTTTATAAGGCTTTTCATAAGCAGTACTTTAGGAAGCCCCCTTCCCACTGACGCACTTGCATATTTGCGCAAGGGTGTATTTTAATCAGACCGACAACCATACATGCATATAATCAGGGATGTGGTGCTTCACAACAAGGCCTAAAATGACAGTCTGAAAGGATCTGGCTGATGTTCCCCTTTTTAAGTATCAGAGTAATTAAGGCCCCACTGAACACTAATTGCTGACTCAAGATCACTGAGCTTGTGACGTGGGACGAGTAGTTTTTTTTTTTTTTTTTTTTTTTTTGATCCGAACAATGGAATTACAGGATTTGTGCGTTGGTGGCTGAGGAGGTGCGTGCGCGTCTCCCCGCCCCAGACTTCAAGTACCATGGGACAGTGGGCCAGTTAACTGCCTCTCCAGAGAAAAATGAATGGTTTCTCCCTTGCGGCTTGTCTTATAAGAAACTGGTAGCCCGTGGCACTCTGAGCGTAAATTGCAGAGCACACTTCAGAAAGTGTACCCAGAGGGCTTTCTGTCCCACATGGAGAGGTACCCTCTGAGTGTCTTTCGGCTAGCCTGGACTTCAGTGTCCACCCCGTGTGTAAATATCATGGATGCGGCCCTGACGGTGTGAGTGCACAGGCTTGTACCTCAGTCATTTTGGGACTAGGTAGTTATTGCCCTACTGTACTTTAAGCCATTGTCTTTGTTCTGGTTTTTTCCTGCTTAATTTAAATTTCCACCCCCCCCCCCGACACTAATTACCCTTCAGCTGTGGCTTGGTATGATTGATTGACCTTGCCTTACCCGAACTTTTAGGAAATTATGTCATCCTGCCAATGTTCAGACTGCAGTTGGTACAGTGATTGCCATTTTACTGTTGATTTGGTTACTGGTGACTTGCAGTCATTTCTTTTATCCCTTCAGACGAGGGCTTACTCATAGGGAAGTTTCTGCTGTCATTGTATTACTGTGTTTCGGGGTGGCGTCAGCACCGAGGAAGGAAATGGGCGGGGTCCGGGTGCTGATCGTCCCAGCTGCATGACCTGCATGGGGAGTGGCTGCGACCTACTAACAGCTGCCCGATTGGTGGATGTTGCCGCCTGCATAGTGCTTTTATTTATTTACGGGGAAACGTGACATTTGTTTCCAACACCTCCCACTTGAATTATGTTTTCAATGTGTTCATGCTTTGCAGCTTGTGAGTCCAGGCTGCAAATCTTCCACATAAAACAAACAAACAATTTTGGTGTTTATGGTATACTTTATTGGTTACTGGTGGGGAATTACATTTTATTAGAGATTGGGATCGGTATCGGCGCCAGTCCAAACCTATTTGACGGATTGGGTATCAGCTATACATGATCGATCAACGTCCAATACTTGGCAATCGTAATAGACACTATCTGTACAATCAATCACACGACAGCTCTTTTGCCATTTTAGATGTTTTTTGCGGCATTCAAGCTGAACGTTAACACTGCCACTCACTACTCAGTGGGTGTGACATCATGCACATACCCTTTGCAGTAAGAGGAGCGTAAGAACATCAGATAAGAGGGTAACGATCTGGAAGTATTTTACACTTTTATTGGCAACTAGTAGCACAGTGATTTGCAATCTTTGTAAAAACAAAGTTTTGAGAGGTGGGAGTAGCGTTTAGTGGAAAATCCCACTAAACAAAGTGTATGCAATTGTGCGAGACAACACGAGTAATATGAATAAAGCAGTGGATGATTTGGGAGTCGCTAGCTTGTTTGTAGTAGCATAATTTACAGATTTTTTTTTTGGCATACATTTTTTCATCTGTATGCACTAGTTTAAAAATATCAATATAGTGTGTGTGTGTGTGTGTGTGTGTGTGTGTGTGTGTGTGTGTGTGTGTGTGTAACATTTAAAATATTAAAGTAAAAGATCTCTTTTTATAGGAATCTGTATTGGTATCGGCAGTTGTGTTTTGGAATCTAATCGAAACTGAAAAAATGTGGATCGACCCATCCCTTCTTTCTATAGTTTAAACAATTATGCTGTTGCATTTAAATTCTCTTTAGTATTGTTGTATACATGCATCCCCCCAATAATGAGAATTGAGCTGGAGAGCCACCAGGATCCAGTGAAATGGCAGGATTCACTTCTCAATGTGTTTCTTGAGGAATATGCAGCAGTCTGCAGTGACAGGTTTTGTCCTTTTCTTTTTGAGCGTGTCTTGTCAGGGTGACATGCTTATTTTTTCACCCATTTTTCACCAGCTGTACATTCCTCATGTGATCCCAAAACCCATGTGGCTCACAATAATGAAACATCCTTTTTTCGGTGTTTGACAGTAAAGCAATGTGTGTTGCCCCCTCTTATTAAAGATCATAATAATCATAATGATTGTTGTGTAGTGAGCTCTGGAAGCTGAATAGGCCGTGTGCTGAGCGAGAGCCCGCTGGCTTTCATGTGCGCTGTTCTGACACACTCGGCTGATAACGCTGTGCTATCAGACATTGTTTTTAAAACAGGGAGCTGCTTTGTTAAATGGATCAGAGCAAGCCACCCTCAGGCCATGATACCAGCCATTTTGGGCTTCATACAGTTGGCTATGCCATTTATAGCCATGCTTGTGTACTGTGTTATTGGGCTGTCCTTGGTCTGCTGGCGGTCTTATCGCACCCGGTCCGGGAAGTTTATCTGCAAGCTGAATGCCAGCACCTTCTCCCCATGGTCTCCTGGATAGTGGGAGATGACCCTTAAACTGTTTGGTTTCAACAGTGTGTGACAGTGGTACCAGCTCTCCCAGTGATTGACTTGAGTTGCAGGTTGGGAAGGCATCGAAAGGTCATGGAGCTTTGCCACGAAGCAGGCAGGGTTTCGTTGCATGCTGTGAGGCGTGGTGAGTCAGTGCTTTCAGTATCTGCTTCTTCGTCAGAGGTGAAAGTGTAGGACAAACATTCTGCCTCGTTTTGTTGTACTGTCACTATAATCACACTCTCAGTGGGACGTGCCGTCGAGTCGTCCGTTCTTTAGATGTGTGACAATCTGTCCCACGCACAAGCAGAGTCTGTGCCACTGCGTAAGGCAGCTCAGCGTTTAGCATTTTCTGTGAAGACTGGCCGTGCTGTATCTCTGCCCCGAACCGGCCCTGCCAGTCAGCGTACACCTTTGTGCTGGAGACCAGGATGACTGCTGTGATCGTAGGCCCAGCCTGTGAACCTATCCTGTCTGCATTCAAGAAGAACCGTTATCTTTCATTTGTGGTGTCATATCCCACATAGCTTCGTGTCAGTATTACCAGTAAGCCCACAAAATGTGAATGCGGTGTGATGTGGTACAGACTGTGGTAATTGCTCTGAAGAGGCCCCCCTGCAGCCCTCAATATGCTGCTCAGGAGCTGTTAGCACTGAGATGATCTTGCATCAGAGGCTGGTTCTCGGCAGTAGGAAATGTAATTCTAACTGCTGTTTTTAATTCCGCCTTGGGTTTGGCTGCTTTGCTCCATCAGTGGCATCCCTTTAGTGAGCTCCTTACGGTTTGGAAAGTTCCTTACCAGGTCGATGGTAGTTGCTGCGATGGCAGGTGGTGACCAGCAGGTGTAACATGGCTGTTAAGGTGCAGATCTGGTGATCAATGATGCTGTAATTCTTACCCTGGATTGAGTTTTATAAAACATGTAGTAAAAGGTTATATAAATGAGGCAGTCGTGCAGTGGAAGTTGCTTAAAAGTGTGATTCCATGTATGGGGAAGCTCTTCAGACCGTGCTTCAACCAGGAGGGGGAATTGCTGTGGTTGGGTGTTAATGGTTGGCTGAGTGCAGGTCCTCTAATTAAATGCATTTGGTCTGTGGGGATGTTTGCTCCAAGAGAGAAAATTTAACAGTACCATGAACTCCTGAAGATCACACTCTCAGAGATGTCAGCTTTCTCCAAAGCATGTGGCTATTTTATACTTAAGCTCTTCCTAAAGATTTTAATTTACTTTACGATTAATTTCTGTTACTTTGCCCGCAAGGAGAAATGCTGAGAGATTGAAGTGTAAGTCATGGTCTCGCTTGGGTGCTTCATTATTTTTTAATGACAAACGTCTTTAACGGAGGAGGCTGGTTAATGCATCGAGGAACCTGAATGTGAGGCAAGCAGGTTGTTTTAGTAAGTGGTTAAAATACTTCTTGAGTTTTGGCTCCTTGTTCTGGACTCATCAGGTGGATTCACCTCTGCATGGGGCGCAGATCTGGTTGTGCAGTATGAGAGCTTGTGGGTGACTGTGCTTTTTCAGTCGTTGCTCCAGAATTATAGAATGAATTGCCCTTGAACATCAGGCAGGCTGACTCCCTTCCTGCTTTTAAGACCTTTCTTAAAACTATTTTTTTTCTCTTTTGGCTTTTAAATTTGTCTGAGATGTTGACTTTTTGTTTTAGTGTGTTATTGTTTTGTTATTTCTCTTCTTATGCCTGTGTACAGCACTTTGGCTAACTTTTAAAGTGCTTTATAAATGAATTAAAGTTAAAGAGAACTGCTGACCTTACCCTTTGTAACTTTTTTTGACAGTTGCACCTGTTCCTGCCTGTTTCAGAAGCATAAAGAAACACTATCCTGATTGATCTGGGTCTGTCTCATATGTTGGGCTCTTTCCCTCAGCAGTCCTCTTCTCAGTCTTGGGGCTGAATTCTGTCCCACTGCTTATTATCTTGTATGTTTCACCGGAGGCCTGAAAAACTTTTTACCAAGGGTCATAATTAAGACCAGCATGGTGGGGGCGGGGGGGGGGGGATGATAACATTTTAAAGCGAGTTCTAGGTCAAGAGGGATTTTCGTTGCTTACACACACAGTTGAAGTTGCCTAGTTGTTGTTGTTTAAAGCAGACATCAGAGGCAGTAGGAATGTGTCCTGTCTTCTGTGTAGTGAAACTTCAGCTTTTCATACTGGTGATCTGGTGCTCTTGGCACTGTTTAGAGGTTTTGAATTGGGGATGGTGGTGGAGTGTGATTCGTGTATTGGTATACAGTTTAAAGACATGCACTTCTAAACTGCATCTTCAGCCTGTACCTAAGCAGGGTCTGCATTAGCAAATTAAGATTAACACCTGTCTTCTCATTTCTTCCTTCCTGGTGTCTGGTAACTTGCAGTTGGCCCAGCATGACTTCGTCCCTGTAAAAGAGATCATCATCTTGTGTGTTGAAAGGTCTGCTAACCCACATTCCTGCAGCTCCCCCATCTCGTCCTGATATGAGTCAGGGAGTGGCCCACTCCTCAGCCGACTTTGAGAAGATACAGGCTTGTCACATCAAAGTGTGGTATCTGTTGGGGATGGACTTTTTCTGAACCACTTGTTCTACTCGCATGCTCGTATGTTTTAATGGTCACCTAGCAGCCGTTCACCAAAACCGTGTAACCTGAGCCACTCTGAGAAGAGCTGAGTGCCACCTTGCAATCCTACATGTTTAACAGCCTTCAAAATTACATGCCAAATAAGTGTTGATCGGCTGCAGTGACAGAAGCTAATCTCGATGACAGGATCCCAGTAGAAAAGATTCATCAGCTGTTTAAAAAAAAAACAAACCCAATGAGGCTGTACTGATGGATATCTCAGCTGGAAAGTAAACAACGATTTGTCTTATTTCACACTTCAGGATCAATTTGCTGCGTGTTGAGTGGCATTAAGTCATAATGTTTCATGTTTTTTCCTAATACTCCCCGAAACCCAGCTGAAGTCCCTTAAAGTGAGTTAATAGTGATCGCTTTTTGCACCACCCTACGGAGGACTGTATCCAGCACTGCTGGTCCAAAATACAGGCGCTCCTCCCTTAATGACAGAGTTCCATTCCTACGACTACATCGTTAAGCGAAATAGTCAATTAGCGGGGAGCCGGCCCTTACCAATATTTCAAGCGTATTGTACAAGTACAGTAGTGGGTTTGTGTCAACCATCTTTAGATATGTTATAATGTCACCTTTACATCATTTTATAACTTCTAGTATATTCATAAACAGGGATGCAATTTTAACTGGTACGAATTCACCTTTAAAATGATACGTGTTGCAGATTGTTGTGACGGCGCAAATGGACATGCGTACATTGTGCTGACATGACAAAAAAATAATGTTCATTACATTACTATGCTAATTCGTACTTCCTTTGCGGTATAAAGGTAAAAATGCATGGTAATTTTTTGCATCCCTGTTTTGTAAATTTTCATACAGTAGTATACTGTATAGTGTAATAAACAGAATAGAAGAAATCAGCTCTAATATAAGTTTCTTAGGTTTGCATACTGCAAATACAGGTCACTTTTATGTATTCTGAATTAAGAAAAGGCCTAAAGGAAACACCAACTTCAATTTTGTTTTAATTTGCATAATTGCTAAAACACAACGCTGTCAGTTCCACAACCAAAATCCTGGTACAGCATACAATATAGACTGGCTGGACAGCTGGTCGTAAGTCTGGGCGGTCGTTAAACAGGGAGGTCGTTAGATGAGGAGTGTCTGTATATGATGTTTTCAAGATGTGCCCCCAGTACTACTGAGAACGCTGCTATCTTTAAGTTTTAGAACATTTTCCTAGAAGCATATGTGTTCTGAATTGATCTGGCTAGTATTCGTTTAATAATTTATACAGAAACAAGTCAGCCTAAAAAGGACCTTGAGCCATTTAAGCTAAAAAGTTGTTTTAGATTTGTGAATATTAGAATGGCCAAACCTGTTAACTGTTCTACTAAACTTCTATGAAATGATTCTTTCTCTTAATGTGTAAATCTGTCATTTTTAAGTGGTTTGTTCCTTCACTAAATCAGCCAGACATAAGTGTCTGCTGCTGTTAGTCTGAATGTGGTGACCTTCTCTGCTGTAAAGAGGGTATAAGACGACTATTGTATGTCCTGCCAAATTCAAGTTCACGTTCAGTAAGGCAGCAGTATCACACTGCATTATAAAAGGCCCTTGCTTTGCTATCGTCAAGGTTTCCTAGCCTCATGATATGCTGGTGGCTTTTTTCTTTTCTCTGTGCTGCTGGACAGACTCTGTCGTGGTAGGACTTTGATGGAACCCCTGTTCAGTTTCTGCTCCATTCCCGTTGGTCTTTAGGTAAAGGCAGTGGTGCAGCAGCTTATCCAGACTTGCTAGCTTTCCCCACTTGGGAGCTAGAGAGACTTCTTTACCCATGAAGTTCCAGTGCAATACAAACAGCAGCTGAGCTCCAGTCTGTGAAGAACAGCACTCAAGCTATGCATTTTCAGCTAGGTTCTGCCAGTTAATAGGATAAAGGTTTTTTTTTTTTTGTAACCTTCCTTTGTGCCCCTACTGAGTGTGGCATGTCATGTTCAACGGCATGCTGTCGTAGGTACTTACTGTGGTCGAAGTTCACGGCCTGTTTTTGCTCTGCGGAACGAGCAGCAGCTTTTCTGTTATGTAATTGTGACTGTGTAGTGGGGGAGGTTCCACCCGTGTAAATATTCACTTATTGTTGGTATAGTCCAAGATGATTTACATAGTGTATGTGGGGAAAGCTCCTGATGGTACTGCCCCCCCCCCCCCCCCCACTGTCAGATGGGCCTGTATTGTGCTGCACAATACTCAAAATATTTCATGTCACGATATTTGAATCTTATGCAGTCAATATTGTGATACTTACAAAGTTAAAAATGACCTGAAATAAACTATAGCCTAATAGGACTTGGTCTCTGGGTGACCAGGTGGTCTTTTCTTTTCTCCTCCTCACTTGTTTTTCTTAAATTTCTCACAAACCCACTGCACTATTAGTGAGCAAGGAAGTAAATGATTGACTTGCTCGTGTATGCAGAGCTCGTGCAGAAGATTTACACTGATATAACGCTCGCTATGTTTTGTTTCCTGTAACAGAGTAAAAATGGCTTAACCCAGGTAATTTGTGATCCTTGATGTGACAATTGCACGTGTATAACATGTACTGCCAAGAATAACAACGTACATTGTGCTGCTTTTGTCTGTTACCACTCATGAAGTTTGTGGACAGGCAGCCATGCGATGCTATGGTATTCCAGCTGTTGCCTATTGCACAAATGAGACTAATAACTGACCTCATTATCACCGTGATCTGTCTCTGTAACATAAAACTCCAAAACAGCAAAGAGAAATTACAGGAGTGTCTCTGGGAAGCAGTTATGGGGATGGTTGACATCTAGATGGCTGAATAATTTACTAGCCGCCGTAGCCAGCTGTGGCACTGCACTGTTTGTCTAGAGAGAAAAAAGGTGTCTGCATTGTGGGAACTCGGCTCATCCCTGACGAGAGGAATGTTGTCTGATCACATTATTAATAATCATAACAGGATTATTCCTGGTATTTGAACTGTAGAATTTTTTGGTACTCGAGTCATAGGTTATGAAATTGAAAGGGGTGGGGCTCTACTATTCTGAGCTTCCGTGATAATGCTGGTATGGGAACACACCCGTTACCTGTGAGCCCAGATGCGTAACGGCGTTCTTTTCGGTGGGAGTTGATGGGACACCCGATCCCCTTGTCAGCCCAACCCCTATCAGTAATCTGTATGCTTTGCTGAAAGCGTCAAAGACCCACCAGAAGCAAATGTAAGCACTGGCCACTGACTCTTATGCTGAGCAGCGCCCCTTATACCTGGTTATGCTGGCTAACTGAGGAAGACATTTGTCATTTCTATTTCAATGAAACACCCTCAGATGCTGTCAGTCACTCATGCCCATTTTACTATAGCATTACCACCAGCGCCAACCGCATTGCTCCTGTGGTGAATTTGCCATCCTAACCATTGCATGTAAATTCTTTTTGTGGCAGATATTCTGTGGCATGTGGTTCTCTACAAGCTTTGCCTGAATTTGATACGCCGCCCTTCTCATGCATACGTGCCTTTTTATTTCCTTCTGGAAAGTCCCCTGTGAGAACCACAGCAGCACATCAGCAATGCTGTCTGGAGACGCTGCTGTTTTTGCATTTTTTTCTTTCCCCCATTGATAATGAAGAGTGCTTATCTCTGAGTAAAATGTCTTAATGGAAAGGCGGTATAGAAAAATCCAGGAAGGATCTGTTTTATTTTGGCTCCCCATCCAAAGGAATTTTAAGCATGGTCAACAGGGATGCCACCAAAATAAGTGCATAGTCTCCTTTGTGACTGCCTTACCCTTGTCTGAGGCGCATTTAACCAATAAAAACTGGTGTGATTAGTCGCAATCTGACTGCAAGTGACTGGTGGTTTCTTTGCGGGTGTTCTTTCTAACCATGGTCACATGACTCATTACATCATACAGCTGACTCTCCAGGCTGCTATGGGTGCCTCGGGCCCTCGAGCTCTTGAGAGAGAGCCAAACCGACAGGCTCGACCGGGCTTACCAGCAGGCCTCCATCTTGCGGTTGCCTACAAGGTGTGGGTTGCTTGCTTTCAACTGCATGTCACAACGTAACTCGAGAACAGCCTTGGCTGTGAGGATCAGGCATAGTAGGACTTAATGGTTAGTGGCAGATGAATATTCAGAAAGCCACATATCTGAAGAGGTCAGTGGATCTGTCGAGACATGGACAAGCTTAAAGACCTGCCTCCTGGAAGCGGCTTTATGCCTATTTACAGTTTAACCAAGGTCACCTAACAGTCTAATTCCTGTTTGGGTGTAGTAAATGTGTGCTGCATGTTTAAGGCAGCTGAGGAATTCCCACTAGTCACTGGCGTATGGTAACATTGGGGGCATTCCATTTTCCTGGCATGAAGGGTGCACCCACCAGACAAGTGGGAAAGATCATCTGTATGTGGTTATATGTGAAAATAGCAGCATGAGCATAAGCTAAATTCCTGGGTGTCTGCCTTTCCTACTGGGTGGGAAAGTGACTCAAGATGAGCTGCTGTCTGACCTTAAGTCACATGGTCCACTGTGAAACCAACATGATCCAATAGCCTGACACCCAAATCATCATTCTCTTCAGTGTTTTAAAGCAGAACTGTGGGAGCAGTTGCAAAGGGTGGTTAAATATTTTGTGATTTTTGAGGTAATAAATGTCATATGTAACAGGGTAGATGACGGTGGGAAATATTCCTGTTAGCTGAATTGGTTGGGTGGGGGCGTTTTGTGGTGAGTGTTTGCAAAGATTCCTACCCTAAGAAACGTCTGCTACTTTTCCCCAGGATGTCTACCGTGTTTCCGCGCTGGAGAATTTCTTTGGGTTTTGTATGTTATGGCCACCTCACTCCACAACCTTAAATGATTTCAACGCAAGTGATGAGTGAATTCCTCCCCAGTCTAGCTCTTGCTCATTCATATGGCAGTCTTAATGAGCAAGAGAGGAAATTGAGGCTTCCTGGTAGTGATCACAAGGTCAAGTGGTGTTTCCTGTTCTTCTCACCTTCCCTGGGTTTAACCTGATGGGGTGGACGTGAAGCGAATGCGCACATCGCTTTGGAGTGTGTCGGCTGAGGGCGTTGTTTCAAAAGGGCTAAGAAAAGACACCCTTATAAATTGTTATTCCCCTTCAGTGCAAGAGGACACGATATGAAAAAAAAAATCTTTGGTGCCTAATAATTCATTCCCTCCCCCTGAAAGCTTCGGAGCTTTAAAGGCTTTGAGAGGCAGGTTCTAGTAGGGGCTTGGTGTGGCATTCTCGTCAAAAGGCATCGTTGTTGAGTGATTTGAAGGAGAAGCCCAATGGTAACATGTTTTTCTGAATTTGGGTATGATGTAACTGACCAAGGAGGTGGGGGGGGGGGCGTCCCTCAACCTAACCTGATAACTGCAACATTCTCAGAGCTGTTTAGCACTATACCTCACGGATCCTAATGTCCCTCTTTGTTTGATGTTCGATCCTTCCTTCATTCATTTCACATTTTTCATCTAACTCTGTAAACACCCCCGTCTGGTCCCATATTGAAATGGAGGTTGGTGTTCCTTCCCACCCCCACGTCCTGCCTACAGCTTTATCACTGTTCTCACCATTATTTGTGTGTGTATAAACCTTGTTGGATTGCAGTCTCCTAGGAAACTGCAGTGGCTGCACAGACAAGCCTGCCCGCCCTGCTCCGTGACACACATTTGTGCTGTAAATCAGGAGCCTCGACGTCGCTGTTCCCTTGCGAGAGTGACGACGCTCTGGAACCCAGCAACTATTACATCTGCAGTTACTGTGTGTTGGAATGTATACCCCCCCCCACCCCTGAAACTGGCCATCTCTTATAGTGGAAGGATCCACAGGTGCAGCCCTGATGATGGGGGGGTTGGTGGGGGGTGTGTGGGCCAGCAGGGAACAAGTGCTCTCTGTCAAAGGCTGCATTGTTTAGTTCCTCCTCCCCTTCTTACTCCTGTGCCACTTTACTTATGAAGCAATGCACCTATGTAAGTAGTTCAGCTCCTCTCCAGAAAGACAGCTGGTGATCCCTTTCATGACCACACAGTCTTGGCAGAGTTTTGGTAGCTGACAGAGATTGAAAACGCCAACGTAAAGTGATTTTGAGTCATGTCTGTATTTATAGTTGCATTTTAGCAATTTTTTGGGGGGGGGGGTGGTGGGTGGTGCTGGTGGGGGGGGGGCGGTGGTGTTTCAGCGCCTAGCTGGTCCTTCTGTTTCAAAGCCTGAATCTGATATACTCTCCAGATAGGCTTTGCCAAATCCCTGGGCCTTGTTCACTGTTAATGGGCAAACCGAAGATGTAGGCACCCCCCCCGCCCCCAAATAAAATCCTGTAAATCTGTGCAGCCTGTGGAATCCTGTGGTGATGCCATGGGTCCACAGGACCACCATCTCGAAGAATATCCTTGGTCCCTTGTGGCGGAACGTCTTGTGCTGCTGCCCACTGGCAGGTGCTGCGAGATCCAGCCACGTCTGCCTCCTCGCTCTTGCGGTGGCGCTTCAGTGCTTTTCCTGGGTCCTACTGCTTTTGTCAGTCTGACAGCAGCGTGGGCTGCTGTAGGTTTATTTCAGGTAGCGCTAATCGTGCTGCCAGTGGGCTCGTGCCGGTCATTAGTACCTCAGAGTGCTGGGCCTTAAATGCTGAACATTGACAGCAAAAAAACACACGGACAGGTTGGAAGGATCGACGTGTCCCTGCAGCCACTCCATTGCAGTCAGAGCACTCGTCCCTGCAAATTGAGGAATCTCAACGAATGCTGTTCCTCTGGGGGTAAAAATGGGGGTCCAAAGATCTAAACCACTCATTGTCAGCTTGTCTGGGCCACTTAATCACCCTCAGGTACCTGTAAGTTTAGTATCTGCTGGATAGTGAGCTGACCCATTGTGCTTGAATTGCTTTGCACTGAGATGGAACTGGAGCTGCCTTGTCTTGGCAAACCATCTACCTGCATTCAACTGGAAGTCCATGACTACACTGAATTATTTTTTTTTTGCTTTTTTTTGCCAGAATGTTGGTTGCTTGCCCAAGCTGAATTCTCCAGAAGCATGTAGTTAAGGGTCTGGTGTGTTGTTGACTTTAAACTTGTGGTTTAACCTGTTGAACTGCACCTGAGGAGGTCAGCCATGGGGAATGCAGATGGCGGTGACCTGTGGTGTGTTTTCGTCGAGGCTACCCAGCAGCCATGGCTCCACCTAAAGGACATTAACCCCCAGTGCTCATAAGCAGCTGAGTAATTTGATTTTCTGACTTTGTGCAGCCAGATGATGTTATTCTCAGTGTTTTTGCCACTCCCCTTTGGTCTTGGGCAGTGCCGCACGTGTGACTGTGGATGGCTTTTCTCCCAAACGGGCAGAGGCATCTGCATGGTCCTGCATGTCGTCGTCTTTCAGCTGTGATGGTCCTGATCACATGGCCCTGTATTTCTCTGAAATCATGTGGCAGTGATTCCTGCACTAATGGTTCTCAGTGGTCTATGAATGGGAATGCGTTCCTCAAGGAAGCTGTTTCATGTGACATACCAAACGCCCAAACACTGCAAGAGGTCCCACAAATCAGGGGGAGCTGGGGTTGGTCGGGTCAGGAGGTGGCAGGGTGGAGCTTTGCTGCACACTTTTTAATGGCTTAAGGGGATTCTCTTTGAAGTCATTGGCTTAATGAGTCTGTTTTGTTATTCTGAGCAGAGGGATAGCATGACTGTAGTCTGCAATGTGCTGAATCTTCTTTTTTAAAAGTGAAAATGTAGGATTGTGGTGGCTGCGTGAAGAGCAGCACAGGCTGGGAGGGGTGTGGACTGTACTACCCCATCCCCATCCCCTCCCCCCCCCCCCCCCCCCACCTCTGAAATGTTAATCAGCTTCTCCCCGGGAGACGGCGGAGACCCAGAGCCGCAGCCTCACTGAGGCTGTCCCTGGGTGCCCATAAATAAGCTGAGAACTGAAGACCCCGATGCTCGCGCCGAGACCCCTGGCTGCCGGCACAGTGGGAGGTGGGGGAGCAACTCTGGGCCGCGTGGCTGTCTGCCCAAGCCTCTCCCCACCTCTGGCATTTCTCAGATGAGATTAACCCACACGGTGCTGCAGCCCAGCTGTCTGCGATTGTCTCCATTCTCTGGTGGCCTAGATCGTTCTGGCCCTGGAGGTGCAGTCAGGGTTTAAAATGTGTTCTGATGGCTGACTCTTTGGAGCATAATGTCTTAAAAAAAAAAGTTGGATGGTAATCAACCAATAAATGAGGCCTTGAGTATCATGCATACTTAAAATGAAATTACTTCATAATCCTCATCGAAAGAGGGAAGCGAAGTGGAAAAGAGGAAAATTCTGCTACCATGAGATCATGAGGCTCCAGGCTGATGTCGTCTGTCACTGTGGTGTCGTGCTGCGATGTACTTGCCCAGAGGACATGGCAGGCATGGGATGGTGGAACCAGGGTGAGATCTGACACGTGTGGCTGCCCTGGGGGGTGGGGGTGTGTGTGGGGGGGCATCTTTGTCAAGGGCTGCAGATGCAGATACTGTTGCTATTCTTGGCCACAGAAGAGTTGTGGTTTTCGTCAGTTTTAATCTGTACATCAGTCCGTTTTGAGTTGATCAAAGCCACAAGTGATCAGCTTGAAGTGTGTTTATTCTTGTGAAGATGACGGTCCTGAGTCGACGGTGGCTCCTCCCCTGGCCTCTCCCGTCTCGGTCTGTTCTGCGGGGGCTGCCGGGGGAGGGAGGGCCTTTCCTCTCAGGTTTTGACCCACACGTCTCCCAATGGGTCTGTGCTCATTTCTCGAGTTGCAAAACAAAGGTTTCTCAGTGAAACAGGATATTGTGGGATTTTTGTTTTTCTTGTTTTGGTCTTCTTCGTTATGTGTGAGTACATATTTGTATTGACCCGTGTGAGGAATCGGGGCCTGTCGTGTCTGACTTTCAGATGGGTGAGGTTAGCCATGCTGGTCGGAGAAAGTCCTGCCACAGAGAAATGATTTATTCACGGGTGACTGGCATGCTGCTTCATATGGCTAATGATCAGGAAACCATAGTAACTCGGACTGGAATGTCTGTCAGCCAGCCGGCTTAAAGGGGGTGCATATGTCTCTAAGCTGAGTGGTAATCAGCCTGAAAAGCTCAGGTGGTACTGAAACATGTACTTTTGGATGGAAGAATATATTATTTCCTATCACTATTACTATTATAAATTTTAGTTTTGGTCTTTATCTTTCTAGCTGTACTCTGTGGCGACTTCCAGCACTGCCCTCCCATGATCCAACAACCTGTTAGACATCCTGAAAATGTTCATGCTTTGATGCTGAGGCATCACCCACCCTGACACCCTGCACTCTATCTGTGTGTCACTCGCAGTGGAAAGGCTGCTGTTTGTCGGCTGACTTGGTGTCCACTGATGTCATGGTTTCTTTTGACCTGTGGTTAATGATGTCATGCTCTTTGCATGCCTGCTTCGCTCCCTCATCTTGGTCTGTCGTTTTGCCATTTCCTCTGTCTGGGCATTTTGCATAAGAGCATTTCCGTCTGCTTCACAGCGCCAACCATAGGCATCTAAGTGCTGTCAGTGAATGACTGGTATTTCACATGCTTAGCTTTTATTAGGGTGAAGTGATGTAAAATGATCCTGTTTGAGGTACTTCTAAAGCCAACACTGTGTAGGGCACACTTATCCAATGCTATGCACATTTCCACTCCGAACAATTCCCTCTGCTCAGTGAGTTAAAGTAAATCTATTATTAGACAGTAATGTATGATATATTAGCAAGGCTAATGTGAAAGTGGAATGTTTTCCAGTGTGGGTACAATGCATTAAACACGTACTGCTTCCGCCTGATATGACCTAATGATTTCTCAGTTGCTGTGTTGGAGTGAATGGCAGCATTTTGAGAGAGCACTGCTGTCCAGTGGACCCCACCCCCATTTTCCTAGGAAGACCCTTCCTGATGAACCCCTGTGCATGGTACCAAGACACACATTTAGTGGAAGATTGCAAGAATGAAGGAAAATCTTGTGTGAAAGTGTTTGTCGCACAGTAGACAAAGTAAGGAATGCAGTGATGGGGTTCAGGCAGGGAATCCCAGCTAAGGGGGCACGGATTGATTGGTGAGGAAGCAGCCGGCTGAGGTCTAGGCTTGATTGGTCTGGCCTGTGTGGTGGGAACTCAGTAGCAGTAGGTGTTTGGGCATGTATGGTACTTGAGGTGCTCATGGTCAGGCAGCCTGGGAATCTGCCACGCTTGTCTTACTGCTCCTGACAGCTCAAGACATCTGGAGGTTTGGTGGAGCGGGGTTTGTGTTGTCGTCGTCCCCAAGCACACATTTATGGTGTTTAATTACCATCTATTCAGTCATTTCTGTGGCCCTAAGTTGAAATATAGTGACTGCATCATGCATCTGAATCAGATCCAAAGGCTTTGGAAAGCTTCAATCTACTGAAGTATTGCAGAATTGTTCTCGACTCATGTTTTAAAACTTGGTCTAAATTGTTGCGCTGTGTGTCCTCGGTCTTGGCTTTTCAATGAAAACGCACTTGTGCAGGTTCTGGAGGACACTACAGAGGGATGTGTGTTCTCAAAACAACCAGGAGAAGCTCACAGCTTTGTCGGTGGGCAGAGGTTACTTCAGTTTTAGACTGGCTTTCCCCACATGTGTGCAGACCACTGCAAGGTTGAATGATTCGTTCTTAATATCATAAGTGTCTGGAAGTATGCACTTTTTTTTTTCTCTTTCAAATCTTTCTGCGCCTGAATTTAAGCTCTTTACTAATTGTAATTGATCTTTATTGACAATTGCTTCAATGGTACATTTTTTTTGCAACCTTAAATGTATCAAATGGACCATCTCTCCCTCAAAAAAGGCATGATGCTAGTTCCTTCATGGGTTAATCAGCTAGTAAATGTATAACTTTTATGTGATAAAGTGGACGGAACCTGGAGTTCAAGACTTGGAAATGGACTAGTTCAGGGGTGTCAAACTCATTTTAGGGTGAGGGCCGGATGAGAAGAAAATGTGACCATGTGCGGACCGAATTTATTATTATTTTTTTTTAATCATAGTGCATCAAATTACAACAAATGCACTATATTCTGTAAAACTGCATTTAACAAGTCCTCAGGAACTGTTCATTAACACTCATTCCTTTTTAATACTACTACTACTAATAATAATGATGATAATAAAAAAGATTTGATATTTAATACTATTGTTCAAATCATCCCGCGGGCCGTATTGGACACCATAGTGGGCCGTATTCGGCCCGCGGGCCGTATGTTTGACACCCCTGGACTAGTTGGTCATTGACCTTCCTTAGCTTCTCACCCTGCCTTGGTGTTTAATGTAGTATAGCTGCTTTTCTGCCACTAGTGTGTTGTTGCAACCTGCTGCACTAAATTTCCCAAAGCAACTCCAGACTAGGGGAAAATTAGCCATTCCAGGAAAAATCTGGAATTCTCAGAAGCCACTGAGGGAAAACTTTTGGAAATTTCACACAAGATACAGAGAGAGCACTAATGTTTACCTTTATTCATCTGAATGCATTTTCTTTCCCACTACAAATCAGCTGTTAAGTTTTCTGTGGTAAACTGAACGTACAACTCAAGTTTCACACAGCTATGCCATGATAGATTAACTTTTATTCTACTAGGCTTAATAGCTTAACCTGGTTTAATGAGTAAACACCCTTGCTGTGGGTTCCTTAATAATGTCACCGCGCTGCTTTCGTTGCCGTGTGTGCGTGCAGTGCCCATCTGCAGTACACCTGTGTTCAGGTCAGTTCAGAGGAGGCTCTGCTTTTTTTGTATGGAATGGTGAATGGAAAGTGGGTGGGTGAATAGTTCAGCTTCTTCAAATGAGCCTTCTGGTGGGAGCGGTGCCCAGTATGGTTCACGACTACGTCTTGGCTTCTCATGAATAAAAGTCGGCAAGACCTGAGATTTTTGGCTCTTTGAGTCAGACGCGGTGCTTGAATGCCACTGTACGTTAAAGTGCGCTCCTTTGTGAAGGCTAGCAGATGTCACACTGGCCATCTGCGCCCACAAGATGGACACTGCTTTACAGTCACTCCCGATGACAGGCCCAGCTGGTCAAGCTCCTGGTTACAGTTTTTAAGCTCTCAAATGTTCATTCATTAGATGCAAATGTTATCCGTTTCAAAGCAGTCTTTGAAAGATCTCAACAGGGATGGAGGAGTGAGGTTCTATTTTTTGAGGTTCTGTTTTTGGGAGAAATCAGTTTTGTAGATTTATCCCCTGCAGTTCCTCTGTATAATAAGTTATGCCAAGAGCATGGGACCCATGTCCAGTTTTTACCTTTATTTTCTCCTCCTCTTGGCCATGAGTTAGTTGACATTTGCAAATACCTGTTATCTTTGTGTTGGTGTTTTGTGTGTGTTTTGGTCTGGCAAATACAGAGACTGTCTGTTCAGCCTATTCAGAGCCTGCATGTATTAAATTCAGCGCAGGACTGTTTACACTCTGGATAAAGACTCATTTACAAATTCAGTATATAACTGTTGCCACATCAGTGCTGGGAGAATGCAGATAGCAAAGCCCACGCATTCTGGAATGAAGCTGTCAAGTGCTGTGAAGTGTTAGTGCCACCTGGTGGTAGGTCATTCTAGCCCCTCAAGAATAACAGTAGATGTAAAATAAATATTGATAGCGTCAATATGTGTTTTGAATTGTGTCAGTAATTCAGGCCTCTTTGCATAAACAATAGCTGCAGTCTTTTGTGTTCTGTACACTCTATGTGTAGAGTTCCATTCCCACTTAAGCAGTCGTATGGATGGGACTTGTAAAACCATGACCTTTTGAATTTTGCATACCTCCACTATCATTGTAACTGACACTGGCCAAGCTCTACAGTTTCAGTGCTGGGGGAGCATTCCTGTGTTAACAGCCAGTTTAAAGGTTTATTCCTGACAGATTCACTTTAATGTCTTCCATATTGGGCTTCATGCTCGATTGGGTAGGCCATGTTTATTTTAACATTGAATACAGCAGCTGAAATATGTATGATCCTCTGAGGATGTGCTGGCAGCATATTTGGAAAGGGGAGGAAGCAAGTACTTCAGCCGATAACTTGGGAGTTTGGAATTTCTCAGCCGTGAAATATCATCCGCTGAGTTTCATAATTGTTACTTTTCCTTAAAAGTTAAATTCTCCTTTGAGAAATAAGTAAATGTCCCGTGCTTTTGTTTCTTTGAGATAGGCAACACATTTCTGAAAGCTTGAAATGGGCTTTGTGGGGTCAAAGTTCAAAGATCAAGGTTCACTGTGACTGGGACAACCATTCTTAACTAAGCTTCAAAGGAATTCCTGTGTAAGTCAAGTCTCAGAGCGGGAAATTGGGGAGTGCCATTTCTCGGGTGGGTACTTTTGGGGTCCTTGTAGGAAAGACATGGTCTTCTCTTTAAGTGTATTCAGGTCTTCAGTTTTTGTGTGCATATACATCATTATATTGAGTCTGAATATTGAAATGTCTCAGGCTCGCTGTTGTACGTGGCCGCAGGTTTGCAGTGAGTGCAGGAAGCAGCAGGCTACGTTCTGAGGAAACACACGGTGACATTCCTGACACTTATTGTTCATTGTTCTTTGTAACTGGGTGTCCTTTGCCCCCCCTCCGCACTGTCTCATGCTGGTGATGTCACCTGCTGTCGGGAAATCGCCGTCTGGTCCTTTCCTGAGCTTCCAGGATCAGAACGTCCATCTGGTTCATCCTGATAGTAGGTCTGACTCGTGCTTGTAGGCCAAATAAAACACTTTGTGATTATAGCCTGTGCATAGACTGTCCTTTAACGCTTTAATGTCGAGACCCTTAACTCGTGTGGATCGCTGGTGCAGGATGTGATTGTGGTGGCCGTTCGTGCTGTGGTTCTAAGGCTGGTTTTGGGTCCTATCATTTAAGCCTTTTTGTGACAGACCAGTTCTCGCCCTTCTTCGGTGCTTGGCCTAGTTTGCCCTGCATGTCTGCTCTGCCCAGTCTGCTTCCGTCAGTGAGTTCCTGTGCTGTCAGGCCAGGTTCTGGGTGCCGGCGCTGACAGTAGCTGCTGTCTGCTTGTGGGGATAAGCAGCGGGGGGGGGGGGTCACTGAGACCACTTAATGACCTGTGCGGCCCTGGTTGGCACAAGCTGTGCCGACTCGCTATGTACAGCGCCCCCCGTGGCTCTGTTGGAGTTTACAGGGCATATGCCCTTCTCGCTGTCCATCTGAGATGTTTTATGGGATGTCCTGGTTTATTGCACAGACAGATTTTGAGGTTCTGAAGCAGACCTGTGAGGGTAGCCTGCTGGATTCATCCCAAGTCTGGGAAAATGCCAACCAATCACCGGCTCCTTTTTATTATTGTGAGTAAGAAGGAAGTAAGACTCAGTGGAAAAAGGGCTTTCAGTGATCAGGGTTGGGTCACGCTGGTTGCCTGTCTGAGACAGTCTGGCTTCGGTGGGGGGGGGGGGTGATGCCAGCCTGAAACTGTAGCCATTGTAGCGTTGACAGTTTTACGCTGAAGCCACTTTAAATGGGGCTTCTGAGACAGCAAAGCAAACCGTTCATGCCTGTGTGAGCTTGGTAAATCACTCACCTCTCTTGGGTTCAGGACACCAAGCAGTGCAGAATGACGAGCTCACCACACATCCTTTCTGTTTATGCTTTCAGGATCTGGAGTTCCACGGCGTGATGCGGTTCTACTTCCAGGACCGCGTGGCCGGCAACTTCGCCACAAAATGCATCCGTGTCTCCAGCACGGCCACCACGCAGGACGTCATCGAGACACTGGCTGAGAAGTTCCGACCTGACATGAGGATGCTGTCCTCGCCCAAGTACTCTCTGTATGAGGTCCATGTTAGCGGCGGTGAGTTACGGTGTCACGTTATAAACATACAGCCTTAAGGTCTGTATAAATGCGCTTTTGTACAGTTCACGAATGTTTATGCATAGAATTTCTCATCTGTGCCAGATTTATATGATGCTGATGTGCCTCTTCTCTGTGCCTGACAGAGGAACGAAAGCTGGATCTAGATGAGAAGCCCCTGGTGGTGCAGCTCAACTGGAACAAGGATGACCGGGAAGGCCGCTTCGTTCTAAAGAATGAGAATGACATTGTCCCCAAGGTGAGCTCACTTGGACTCTGACCAGACCTCCCCCTGAGAGGTAGGGCTGGGCATGTTGCCGGATGCCCGTTGCCTGTGGAGCCCACCGTGGACCAGAAGTGAAACGCTACCAGTGCTGTTTCTAGCCCAGAGACCATGCTGCCTGCTCTCTGTAGAGTTTGGCCTTTCCCTTAAGGCCTGTTTCTGATGGTGTTTCCTCTGTTTTTGCGCTACGTACTGGGCTGTGGAGCAAGTCTCTCAACTTCTATAAAGCTCCCCCGTAAAGCATTGTGGGCATGTGATGTGCCTGGGGGCAGGACATCCCAGTTACTTCCCGGTTGGCGTTGGCTGGGAGCAGAAAATAGAGAAGGCAGTTGTAAGTACAGTCCTCATCTGTGGCTTTTGGATTGCTTAGTGGACCAGCAAACCGAAACTAAATGAACCCATATGAGCAGCAGGTGGTTTCTCACTAGAATCCCGGTTCTCTGCTGCTGTGGCCTGTAAGTGAGGCTTCCATCGGCTCATTAAATATCTAGGTGTCTACCTGGATAAAATGAATGATTGTGTAAAACCACCTGGTCAAAGCAATGACAATGGACCATCTGTCGGCCCCAGTTGTTGGGTGGCATGAAATGTTGACGGTGTTCATCGGTTACATTTTTGCAGTTCCTCTAGATGGTAGTAGATCTGATTTATATGTAATTTTATATTCCAATGCTCTTTTTGTGTGTGTGTGGGAGAGAATGCTCCTGAAACCAATTCCGTGTTTTTGTCTTGCTGCATGGATGGAGGTCATATTTTTTTTCCTGCGGGTTCCCGTTTGCCAGACGTAACAGAGCACGGCTGCTTCAGCTGATCTTTTTCATACCTACCTTTTCTATTTAACACAAGGCTTCTGAAAACCATTCTGAGTGGCAGCCCGCTGATCACTTTCTTTTTTTTTTTTTTAAGCTTGTGAATGTTTTGTATTTGTGGAAAATTAAAATTTATGATATTTCTACACTGAAATACATGGTGTTTTCTGTATGCTGAGTCTGCAAAAGATGTTCATGGGGCTTGATCTTTAGCTGCTGCCCCATGTCGCTGTGAGGGTCTTTCAGCCGAAGTAGGCCCCCTAGATATCCAAACCCTCCCATCATGCACAGCATGCAAATCCCGTTAATCACCTTATCTGGCTGGATACAAGCTGTTTTCACTCATCTCGTTTCCCCCGTTCCTCACGTAGAGGACGCAGACTAACGGGCCAGAGAAGCAGGAGAAGGAGGGGGTCATCCAGAACTTCAAACGGACACTGTCCAAGAAGGAGAAGAAGAAGGAGAAGAAGCGGGAGAAAGAGGCCTTTTCTCGTATTCCTGATGGGGACGAGAACATTCCGAGCAGGGAAGATGGGTAAGAGCCATAGACCCCCCCAGGACTCATTGGTCACACACCTAACCTGAGTGTGCAGCACAAAATCAGTCATTTGTGGCTGTTGTGACTCGTGTGTCGCTACATGCTGGGTCATGGGAAAAATATGCTGGTGATTGCTTGGAGAACAGCAGACGTGTGGTGCATTGAAATCTGAATTCCTGACTTGGCTTTGGGACAAAAGCTGAAATGGCGAAATCGCGTCTGCTGTGCGGCCAGCTCTGGCATCTGCGGGAAACGTGAGGGCCAGTGAAAGTGCACAAGCTGCAGCCTTAAGCCAATCAAGCGACAGCTGTCCCACAGGACTTGGTGGGAGTAGGGCTATTGGTATTCTCTGGGTCTGGGAGTAGAGTATTGTTGAATATGTATGATCATCTTTCTGCCCCATCTCCAGGGAGAACTCCAGGCTGGCGGCTGAGGTCTACAAAGACATGCCAGAGACGAGCTTCACACGAACGATATCCAATCCTGAAGTGGTGATGAAGAGGCGGCGACAGCAGAAGCTGGAGAAGAGGATGCAGGAGTTCCGCAGTAGCGACGGGCGGCCAGATTCGGGTGAGGCTTGGTGGTCCCTTGACCTCCTGAGCTTCGACCTCAGACTATAACTTGAACGCTATTTTCTAGTTGTGCACTAATTGGGTTGCTGTGTCTCAAGGACCTATGAAATGAAGCTGGTTTGCATTGACTGTCTTCCTTTCGGATTGATTTGGGGTATATATATTGATGAGCCAGGTTTCGAGACATGGCTGACCAAGTGACCTTGGGCAACTGAGTGGTCTCGCTTGTGTCTTTGGTATCCACTTTGCGCTAAGTTCCATTTGGTCAGGCTGGTACCTGCAGTTAGGTAATACCAAGCGATGAGTGCTGAATTGTATCAGCAGCTGGTCCAGATGAGAATCTATGTACTGGCACCTTTAAAATGGCCAGCCTCCTTTCTATAGCTTTTGGTGTGGGACTGTGTTCTGGAGAACCTTCACGTGCACATGCACTGCCTCAAAGCCATGGGTTTGTCTAGTCCTGTTTGTAGCCAAGCAGCCTCAGACCGGTTTCAAGCTCTACTTGGGCACTGGCCCGTAAACCGCACAGATCGCGGAGCTTATGTAACCGTAACGATTAGTGCGCTGGCCACAGGGACTTGAATATGCCACCCTTTTCCACCCACGTTCCTCAGCTGTCTTGAACAAGGCAACATATGAAAATTACATTTAGATATGACTGTGGGTAATGGGAGTAAGTGGTGGTATAGCTCTGTCTGTCCAGTCCTTGTGTGAAGTTGTACATTAAACAAAGGTGACAGGCCTGTCTTTTTTTCCACAAGTTTCATTTATTGGTAGACAAAGTGCTTTAATGGTTTTTGAGTTTAAATTCCCCCCTTCTCTCTACCCAAAGGAGGGACCCTTCGCATCTATGCAGACAGCCTGAAGCCAAACATCCCCTACAAGACCATCTTGCTGTCCACCACGGACATGGCGGACTTTGCAGTGGCTGAGGCCTTGGAGAAGTATGGGCTGGAGAAGGAGAATCCTCGAGATTACTGCATCGCTCGGGTGAGACTCTGCAGTGCTGGGGTTTAACACTCCTCAGTGTTACAATACTGTACAGCTGTTGGAAAGAATATCTGACAGTGTTACATGTGTATTTTCCTGGAAAGTGATGGCTTCAATAGGTCTGTGTGGTGCCCTATGCTAAAATAATTATTGCGCTTCCTATGCTAGTGTATTCCCTTAGGCTGTGGGGGTGTGGTCACCAGTGCTATTATACTGACATTTTGGTAACTGCAGTCCTTCAGACTCTCCAGGGGCAACCTGCTCACAGCTGGAGGCTTCGTTTGTCTGTGTTGGGTGTCGGGGCTCCACATCTGGAATGAGTGATTTTTGAAGGAGGACGTCATTCCCTAATGCCTGAGTTGTGCTCTGTTGGGCCAGCAGATGCAGCTGGAGAGACATGAGCTGAGTCATACCCTCTGCAGTGACAAACGGTGACCTTCACTAGCCTTAATGGCTTCCCCTGTCAGGTCCGGCCAGAGCCAATCACACTGCTAGCTCCTTTGACTCCTCCTTACGCAAAGACCTCTCTGCTATGCACCCTCCTGTGAATGGTCACTAATGAAGCCCGAATGTAATGCACTTCTGCAGCGGCCCTTTGTTATATGCTGTACTGCCGTATTTCATCTGTTCAGGATGAACTTCTCAAATGCCCTCAGCCAAGTGATGATTACATTTTTGTCTTTGCTGTTCCCCTTGTCCTTGACTATATGATGAAGTGATGTCATTGACATTCATGGAATATGACGTGGAAGGTTCCCTTGGTTCTCTCTCCTGCTAGAACAGGGTCAAAACTGGTTTGGGGTTGGGGGGGGTGGTCCAGAGCAACATGCATGTTTAAAACTTTCATGCTTAACTGGAAATATCCAGCGGTGTGGTGAATGGGTGGAATTGAATAAGCAGTTGATGGATGAAGTAATCAAATGATTTCCTCAAGTGTGCATCCTTTCTTTGCGACTTGGACCGGCCCTTGTCCCTAACCGCTGGGCTGCCATCTGCACCCTTTTAGCATGAGTCAGGCCTCACAGCGATGTCACATCTGCCATGCGGCGTGCACCGTTTGAGATGCCGTGCTTGACTGCGAATCGGGTCGCATTAGCAAAATGAGTGGCCCTCCTGAAGTGAGCGTGGGCTGTTGGTGCCAGTGTGGGTGCCAGTGTGGTCGCCGGGGTAACCGTGTCCTGGAATGCTGTTGCTGCTGGTGGGTGTGGCTCTGTGGTTGCCGGGGTAACCGTGCCCTGGAATGCTGCTGCTGGTGGGTGTGGCTCTGTGGTTGCCAGGGTAACCGTGCCCTGGAATGCTGCTGCAGCTGGTGGGTGTGGCTCTGTGGTTGCCGGGGTAACCGTGCCCTGGAATGCTGTTGCTGCTGGTGGATGTGGCTCAGAGTAGTCTGCTTCCCTGGCCTGTAGGTGGTGCTGCCTCCTGGATCTCAGCAGTCCGATGACAAGGCAGGAAAAGAGACCATCCTGGATGATACAGAGTGCCCCCTGCAGATCTTCAGAGACTGGCCCAGTGACAAAGGTACCACTTTTGGGGGGGGAGGTGTTGGGTACTTGATTGATGTTGTATACAGCTGGCCTAGAACTGTCAAGCTTAGTTTTTATTCTCGCCAAAGTCTTGCAATGTGTGTGTTTTCTAAACTAACTGCATACCAAGAGTTCTTAGTACTTTTGCATTAGTGTTTCCCAGACTTCCTCTTGGATGATGGGCAGTTTTCATCTTCGCCCCATGAAACCCCTGCTAAAGCTGAATTCATCAGGTGTTTTGGGGATTAAATATCTTGGGTTCCTCACTGAGCAGGTTGGAGCCAGCTGCCGTGGAGACGTTTCACACACGAGGTCCTTCTTGTGACGCCCTCTTCTGATGGCTCTGAGGGATTGTTGCAATCTGTCCTCCTAGGTACCTTAGTGTTCCAGCTGAAGAAGCGACCTCCAGACTACATCCCGAAGAAAGGTCGGAAACCCGAGGACAAGACTCTGCGGGGGAAGTCCATGGAAAGTTGCCTGGCCCCCGAGAAGATGCCCTACCTAGTGGAACTCAGCCCAGGTGTGTACCGAGGGGAGGGTGGGGGGGGGGGTTTGTGTGCAGGGAACAAAAGCTCAAAACGCACATCTGCATGTGTAGTGAGATCCCTGTGAATTACCCTTTCCCTCACACATAGGCCTTTCCCCTGCCTATGTCCCAGTCTTTTAATTAGATGTTTCAAACTATTAAAATGTTAATGGCTGAATACTTCCAAGTATTTAAAATGTTTAAAAAAAAACAAAAAACGTTACTTGTCATTACCAAAGCAGTCATCAGAAAACAGGCCAATAAAACAACCTAACATGGAAACCAGCATTCTTAAAATTCACATTATTTTTTTAAATATTTCACTTTGAACCCCTCTCCCTTTCATATATTTACATAGGCCCCCACTGAAACGATTAGATTGCCTCATTAGATGCCCGTCGATATTCCCAATCTGACTGGCACTGTGTTTTTTAGCCTGGGCACCCTTGTGTGGCATGGGACAGCTGAGCGTTAGCTGGCTGCAGTATGCGGACATGTGCCAGAGTAATACGTGGCATCACAGCTGTGCTCAAAGGAAGTGTGGCTCATTGGCATCGGTGTGCTAGAGTGGCTTATGTACGAGTCGGGGGGGGGGGGGGGCTTAACTTCTCTGGCCGCCTCTGAGGAGCGCTGCAGGTACACAGGAAAGGTGAGTACATGTGTCCAGAAGGGGGGGTGTGTGCACAGGCTGCATGGTGTCTCCTACTGTCCCTGGGCCCGCAGTGACTTGCAGCGGCCGCCCGCCTCTGTTTCTCCCTGCCTGATTGAACCCCCCCCCCCCAAGCATCGCCGCACTAACATCCTCTCGGGTCTGCGTCTTCACCTCTCTCTCAGCCGGCCTGCCCTGACAAGCCCGGTGGCCCAGGGATGCGCTGTGTCCGGCGGTAGCGCAGCGCTACCTTGCATCGCTCCAGCGAAGCAGCCAGTTGTCTGGCTGCCAGTCGCCGTGAGTCACCCTCGTTCATAGCTGTCGTGCTTCTGCTCATTCGCTCGGCTGGATGCTTTGCTGGAGCGGCGAATTCCGAGTGTCCGGACCCCTCCTGGGCCACACGGCCGCATGTCCTGTCCCTTAAACCCACCCCCTATAAATAGTTACCAAAGGACTTCTGTGTCCTCAGATGACTCAGAGATGAGTTAGCTGCATCTTATTTGCCCCCAATCCCAGGATTTGCTCTTGATTTTAAAAAGGTGCACAGTTCTTGAGGCATGTGGTGATGTACACCAAGCCCTTCACTTGGGGGAGGCTGCGTAACAGACGGCCAGGAGTGAGACTCACGCCACCAAGAGGCTGGATGAGTGAAGCGGCGCCTCTTCTCTTTATATGGACAGCACTGCTGTTAGTGAAGCAGGAGAAAACTGCATTGCCCAGTCTAACGGGAAGAACATGGCAGGTCCTGTGCATAGTCTCCGCCGTCGTCGGTGTTATGGTGGGACCTTGCTGTGTAATGAAGCGGAGGAGGATCACTTTTAAGGCCGCGGCCCGGTGGTGGTAAGAGGAGGATGCAGAGCATGTCCTGGGCCTCATCACAAATTCTCTGCTCTAGTGTTTCAGTCACATGCCAAAGATCAGATTAAGGAAGGCTGAGAGACGGGTGAGAGACTCCTGAAGCGATGCGTGTGTCTGTGTGCATGCGCGCCCGCGTGTGTGTGTGTGGAGTGGAGGTCGGCCAGCGTGTGGCACGCTCTCCTGCAGCATTTTCACCCTGTGCTGTCTTCTCTCTCCGGCCCTGCCCCGCGTTGGCACGGCCCGGGGCGTGTGCGTCTCCCCCCCCTTCCCCCCGGCTCCTCTGCATGTCCGCTCCCCAGGGCGGGGCAGCCACTATGGCCACTACGCCTATCGGCACCACGAAGGTAATGGCGCCGCTCTGCACCCCTTCCCGCATTCGGCCCACGTCCTCCAGAGCGCCACCTACAGACCCAGGCTAGAGTTACCGCAGTAGAAATGCTGTGGCGGGAGGGATTCCCGCTCTGTGTCAGTCTGACTGGATTAACTTGATCTGATTGGCTTAAACCACGACCAAGACTGATGACACGGCAATCCCTGCATTACTCAAGATGGCTGACAGCTAGCGGCCTTGTAGGGTGACGCCTGAGCACACTTCCTGCATTTGGCCTCCTTGTAATTTGCTGTAAGCGGCATTACTTTACTTTATCCGGAGCCCCTGTACTAGTGTACTGGGCATATTTGGTGTTTCTCAACAATATACCATACAGATGGTAAGATTTGTGTTCTGGGCAATATGTTTTATACTCTCAAAACCCATTTTAATCCTAAGGAAGAAAATGTTCCTGGGTCCCCCACGGCTGAAATGTTATAACACCCGCAACATACTTTTTATCCTTGTGTACTGATTCGCGCTTTGCATTTCCTGGTTCCTGCTAAGCCTGCCTGTGCTGATCAGCTAATGACACACTTCGCTCTGTCACGCAACATAACCCTTTACAATGCAAGTGGAGCAAGCTTAGTGTCTAGACAGAACTCATTCATTAAACCTGCTGCTTATGTCAGTTTTTTCCCACCCTTTCCGCTGCTTGGTTTTTGGTTAATCTTTAAGACTAATATTTGCAGTTACGTTTTGGTCTGTTTTATCTCCTTTTTTTCTTGGTATCTTTAACAAGAAAACACCCTGCATATACTTGCTAGTCGTCAGGCGTTTGTTTAAATGTTTATTCCCCTGTTTCCTATGGCATTGCTGACCCCGTCTCCTGTTGCGCTCAGTCGGGAATTAACACCACTGTGTTGTGATGGTTCTCAGACGGTTCGGACTCCAGGGACAAACCAAAGCTGTACCGGCTTCAGCAAAGCATCACTGAAGTGGGCACTGAGAAGATGGATGATGGTTCCATTCAGGTGAGGAAACAAGCCTTGAGGATCAAAGATGTGGTCACCCTGACCCTGAATACATAGCCATTCATTGGCTGCTGGGTGGGACTTCCTCAACTTGGCCCTTCCTGATTGGTGCAGCTCTTTGGCCCTGGCATCCTGCCTCACCACTGTGACCTGATGCTGAGCGAGGGGCTCGTCATGGTGGCACCATGCAGCTTTGACGCAGAGACCTTCGTGGATAGCCAGCGCATCTCCGAGACAACGGTACTGCGCAGTGGCTCCACGCTGCAGTTCGGTGCCTCGCACGTCTTCAAGTTTGTGGACCCCAGCTATGACCATAGCATGGGCAAGCGTGGTGTGGACCCTGCCTCCATGGTCAAGGGCAGGCACATGTCAGGGTAGGTGGGGCAGGGGGGGCACTCACTCAACCTAGCATTACCGTATTAACCTTATAAATGGGCAGACTCTGAAATAACGCTGGAAAGTGAGAAATTATTGTCAGTGTGACATTTTGGTTGTTTTTTTTTTTGTGTATATTTTGTTTGCTTTTATCTTGTGCTTTGAGTGCAAGCTGGTAATTGGCTCACTTTGGTCGTTGGCACGGATTCGCGAGTCTCAAGCTCGTCTTTCACTTCAGCTTTAACAGTGTCACTGAACGTGTCACGATAGACCAAAACGCTTTTTCTGAGTGGCGTCGGCCGTCGCACCTCCTGCTCCGCCTGGATGGTATGGATTTAAGCTGCCCTTTAAATGCAGACAGATGCATCAGACTTGAACGGTCATATCGTCCCATCTGTGGTGCTTAAGACACTGCTCTGCTCTTGGCCACTCGTACGCGTCGTTGGCCAAATACGGAGGCCACAGATAAAGCGAAGTGACTCTAGGGCAGCTCTGGGGATGTTTTCGGTGGAGCAGATGAATGGGGGAGCTTAGTGCGGTTCTCTCATCGAGTCTGAAAGGGGCGACCCCGACACTATGGAGGGCTGGTGCAGTTATCCTTAACGAAAAAGGTCAGTGGGAATTGATGGGTGGACAGGATTTAGCGATGCCGCGGATCACTGCGATAGTCCTGGCAGTGTTCACTTTAATAATGATCCTGAACCCATTTTAAACCCTGAATGTGAATCTCACTTCAAACTCCCCAGCATCCACAGTGCCATGTCAGTGCATGTGTTAGTGTGATCATATGCGTGCGCATCATGAGGGTGGGGGCTTGGTAGCTTTAGCTGACCGGGCCCCGACATTTGAGCCATGGGCCCATCTAATGTCCTGGGCCCGCTGAATCTGCCGTGGTACCCATGCCCCTCCGACACCCCCGAGTACCGCAGAGTACTGCACGCAGCACTTACTAGTATGAGAATAAGTTATGCTTTTGCACACAGAGATGTTGTAGGACAGTGTAGCTCTACAGAGCCAGTGGTCATTTAATTAGGTACGCCTAGCTAGTACTCCAGTACTGTTTCAAGGGTAGACGAGCTGTGCATTCAGAAAAGACATTCTGCACACTGCTGTTGTGCTGAGCTGTTATTTTTACACTTGTGTTTACATTATGTTTTATTTTAGCAGATGCTTTTGACCAAAGTGACATGCAGGTCAGGATCAGAGAGCAAGGGTCAGCTGGTATCCCTGGAGCCTTTGAGGTTAAGGGCTTTGCTCAAGGGCCCCGTAGTGACATCACTCTGCCGGCCACGCGATCTGAACCGTTGACCTTCCGAGTCTTTACCTGTAAAGCCACACACTGCATTGTCAGCTTTGAGTCTATTAGCTGTCGCTGAATAAATGTTTTTTTTTTTTTTTTTTTTTTTTTTTTTATTTTAACCTTGTTCATCACGTCATTCTCTTTAAAATTTCACCATTCCACCATGTGAAAATCACAGGAGGATAGAGATGCTGGACGTGTATGGCACCAACAATCACACCATGTTCCAAGTCTCTTAGATCAGTTGACTTAGATGTTCTGATGATTGGCCAAACGATAACTTTATCTTCCCACACTCTCCCCATGCGCTTTGTATATGGTTCCAGCCGTGTGATTTGTGTGTTTGAAGGAGCAGGCTGTCTGTCAGCTAGCAGGTGAACCCAGTACAATGCCCACTCGGTATATGCCACAGCACTGTGAAATCCCTTTGACAGAATACTTCCAGGGATAAAAGCTTGGGAACATCTGTGGTGCTGTTCTGCAGCACTTCCCGAGCATCGCGTGCCACTGGGACCTGAATCGTACCATTTTTCATCACTGGTCTAGTTGAAGTAATCTGGGGAAGGTGGGTCACAGGCGCTGGCAGGGTCAAGGATTGGGTTCCCAGGACTGGAACACGGCGTCGTATTTATGAGGGAATGTCAAACAGCACTTTGTGCACTTCGATCGTTTTTCTAGTCGATCAGGGAGGGAGTTCTGTGTCTGGGTTAGCGCCCGTGGCCTTTGTGGGGACTGTCTGGGATTTTCTCATGAGCGAAAGGCAGCAGAAACTGTGTCCTGCCATAAGCTACAGTTTTTAGAGGGCAGCTAGTTAATCGCTTAAAACGTCCAATCTGGGTTCATCTTCTAAATCGTAACCTTTCGTACTTATTCTGAGAACCACAATGTGCCTGTGAGGGTGAGGGTGCTCCCAGAAGAACCGCACAGGGGATAGTGAGGCACTTTCTGCAACCACCCCCCCCCCCCCCCCCCGCCACAGTATTGGAGTTGACAGGGAGGACAGGAGTCATTTATTTGTCTGAATGGGAAGAAGTGAGCGGTGACGTTTAGCGGGGTCATCAGAGACCTGCTGGGGGAGACCCATCCCCGTTCTCTCCTTTGTCACGGATCATTCGCTCTGCTCGCTTAAATTAAAGGGCCTGTCCGGTGTGGATGCTCTTGCCGGCAGCATTTAAGGATTTCCAAAATGTCTGTCTGTTTTTGTCTCTTTTTTTTTTGCGCTAGCTTTTCTCTTTGTTTGTGCGTGTGTACCTGCCTCTGTGGTTTTGACTGCATAGTGGTCTTACACTTACTTTTACAGCATTTGGGAAGGGCTTTAATCCAGCCCCTGCAGTATGTCTTGTGGATTCTCCTCACCCTCTTCCCGCCCCTGTCTTCAGGAGCATTCCCGATACAACGTTTGACCCTCGTGGGGACCTCCATGCCAGCATGGCCCTCCCAATGAGCAAGGTAAGGCCATGCTGCCTCGTTGTTGACAATGCCCCCCCCCATTATCTGATGCTCTATCCGCAAATGGGAGCCCCAGATCAACTCCTTGCTCCCACCCTCCGTTGTCTCTGTCCTGGTAGCTCCTGTGACCAAAGCATCCAATCGAATTATGACAGCGTGGTGGCATGGCAGTCGCTCATGAGCAGCTGTTGTAGCGTGTTCTGCTTGCATGTGTTAACAGAGCTCAGGGAAGCTGGAGATGGAGCGCTCTGTCCCGGCCAGCGAGCGAGGGATGGTGAAGCCCATGGTGCGGGGGGAGCAGCCTGATGCCAGGTCTGTCTCTGCCCTCCCCTCGTCAGTCCGGCTGAAATCGTCACTGACACACCCAGATAATGCGCTTGGGAGTCGATTTACTCCTGCATGTAAACGTTCAATCGGACGTAGAAAAAAAGTTGCGTAGAAGCTCTGCACATGCTCATGAACTGGCAGTTTTCCATTGTAAAGTATGTGAGCCGTACCCAACCTGCACCTGTGCTGATAAAGCATGACCATATTGTATATATATTATTCATTGTTAGTAGTATTGCACTTCATGATGTATTGATGGTCGATAACTGAAAATTTCCAACCTCCTAAAAAAAAAAAAGTACAGTAGAACAGCTGAAAGGATGGATTCATAATGCAAATTTGCGCAGGTGAATGCTAATTCTGCTAGCGCTTGATGCTAACATAAGATGATGATTCTCACAGACATTCTAGCAGAATTTAGCACATAGTAGATCATGATGTACACTGTGCGAATGGTAGATAAGCATCTGTACAGTTTTACGTCACGATCACTCTCCAAACTCTGTAACACCTTTACTGAGCCGACCCTTCTCTAGTGGAAGACCGTAGCAAGCTGGAACCACGCTGTAAATAGTCTCTCTCTGCGGTCTGGCTCTGGTACGGGCTGGTTCCTGTATGCCAGTGGAAAAGCACCATTGGCGGCTCAGGTGTGGGTTGTTGCCCCCTTCTAAGCCCTGCCCTCCCAGCCTGTGGAATCTGGGGTTTTGGGTCACCAGCCTGCACACCACTGTGTCCTCCCACATCCGCCTTGGGCTCAGAGGCTCTCAGCAGCCCAGTGACACCTGAGCGAGCTTGTGGGGAAACCAGAGCCAGCCCACACCTCCAGTTACCGGCGCGTGACGGCTACAGCGCATCAATAATGCAGCGTGCATGCGGAGACGAGGGCCCGCCGGCCCGCCCGTGCGCTCTCCGCTGTCCGTGTGCTCGATGTGGCGCCTGGGAGGCCGTGGGTGGGCTTGGAGCCTCTGGATGGCGTCCCGCGGGCTGCGACCGGGGAGGTGGCCAGCCCTGGATGGCGGCAGGTGCCGCACGAAGCTGCCTAGCTGGGCTGACTGGTGTCTATCCCCCCGCAGGGCCCCGGACAGCCCCAGCCCTGAGCTGACACTGCCGGCGGGCATCGAGTTCAGGGAGAGCTGTAAGTACTTGCTCCTCGTTGGTGAGGTGGTGTTTTGCTACTCGTGTAAATTTGTGGCAGTTTGCAAGATGTTGCCTTACTCTGGCAGTGAGACATGTGGAGAAAATGTGGAAAACTTTGCTGGCAGTGTGATTATTTAGACTGGATGCAAAAAATAGTTGAATAAAACCGAGGCACTATTAGGAATAGAACAGCAGGCGGCGACAGAATCTCCCCTCACATAAACAGATGTCGCCTCAGGCTCCTAGCGTTTGCCTAGTATTTGCACGGCTGGTACAGTCCCGTGTCGAGTTGTTAAATGCAGTTTTGTGAACTCTTGGAATGTGCGAGTTGTATTCATGCTCTTTACAACATGCTGGATGTAATTCAGTCTTGGCGGACAATCTTGCCCTGAAAAAGGCAGGTGTTCCTAGGGCCCAGGGCTGCTGATGCCCTTCTGCTCAGCCGTGTCCCTGGAGCCCCTCTTCCCTCTCCCGCTCCTCTGCAGGGCTTCCCCCTTCTGCTCTTCCTCACTTCATTTTGCTCCACCCTTTGGCTCTGAGCCTCGTTTGAGGTTTCTGTAATTTGCTTGCCTGTTTGTATATTTTGGTTGGAATGAGATCATGTGTTTTTGATCACAAGAGGCCTTTGGTTTCCAATAGAGCGATTATTTCCCACAATACACCTCACATACGTCCCAGTTTGATCCAGGAAGTTCGACAAACAATGTTATCCCCGGGCCCATCTGACTTCTGCAAGACCTCACTAACCTGTCATAAGGACATAAGAACTATACAAACGAGAGGAGGCCATTCGGCCCATCGAGCTCGCTTGGGGAGAACTTAACTAATAGCTCAGAGTTGTTAAAATCGTATCTAGCTCTGATTTAAAGGAACCCAAGGATTCAGCTTGCACTACGTTATCAGG
Source organism: Paramormyrops kingsleyae (assembly GCF_048594095.1). Taxonomy (NCBI): domain Eukaryota; kingdom Metazoa; phylum Chordata; class Actinopteri; order Osteoglossiformes; family Mormyridae; genus Paramormyrops; species Paramormyrops kingsleyae. Next base: position 6,722,813 of record NC_132815.1, on the reverse strand, counting down.
AAGACTATTCCATACTCTGACTACACGCTGTGTAAAGAAGTGCTTCCTTAAATCCAGTTTGAAATGTTCTCCCAAACTGTCTGTCCTGCCTCGTCCCCGACCCCTCCCTAGCTGAAGATACCTTCCTGTCAGCCATAATCAACTACACCAACAGCTCCACGGTGCACTTCAAGCTGTCACCCACCTATGTGCTGTACATGACCTGCCGCTACGTCATGTCCAGCCCCTACCGGCCCGACATGAGCCCGGCGGAGCGCACGCACAAGGTCATCGCCGTGGTCAACAAGATGGTGAGCATGACGGAAGGCGTCATCCAGGTGAGTGTCTGCCCCCCTCTCGCGTTCCGGCGGCCGCCCCCAGGGCTGTGCCCTCCCAGCTGTATGGAAACCCATGCCATTGCCACAGCCATCCCCCACCCTCACCCTCCCCCTCCATACCAAAGTCTCGCTTTGTATTTTTGTTATTAAAAAGCCAAATTTGTGAACTGAAGGACTGGCCTGTGCTTTTGCATTTAGGGGATTTGACGAGTCACTCTAGAGAATGTCGCTCTGGGCTGGAAAAATTTGTAGGTATAGAACAACTTGGTCCTTGTTTCACAAATTTGTGGTCCACACCACAAAAATACAATACAGTAATAATATTGCTTTCACAAAAACAAACTTCCAGAGAAATACAAAACAACTATGAGAATGGATCCCTTGTACACTCTTCTATTCAGTTTGTTTTTCAGTCTGAAAGTAATTTTATCATTTAGCCCCCAAGTGGTGCTGTGCTGTGAATTAGTCGTCGTGACTTGAGTCGTGCTTCAACGGCAGTGCAAGCTTGGGGCTTTTCCCCGTTAAGTCCACCCCCCTCCCTGCAAAAGAGATGCCATACACAGTGCAACATTACAGCTGTAAGCTCTACGTATGGCAGTAAGCCTAGAACAGTTGCCCCCCCCCCCCCCGCCGTCAGTCCAGTCCGCTGTTTGATGCCCACCCCCTAGGTTGCTCTGCGTCCCCGTTGTCTCTGTCCCGTGTCTCTGTGCGTCTGTCTCACATGAGTCCTGCCAGAGTTGTTTTTTTTTTTTCTTTATCTCCCCCCCCCCCCCCATTAAAAAAAACAAAAAAAAAAACAGAAGCCCACTTTCAAAAGCTTTGGGTTTGTTATTAAGCAGCCCTAAGTTTTCACCGCAAAAGACATTTTTAATTAGTGGGCAATTTTAATTAGCTCTTCTAATAACATGTCCAGGGATACTTTTCTGCTGTTGGCCCAATGGAGGTGCACGGCAGAGTTCAGATGAGGTTAGGGCGCCCTCCAGCCTGCAGCCTGCACCCGGCGCTAATTGTGCGCTGGAGGAATGCGATGAAGTTTACCAGGGTGCTTTGGATACAAATAAAACGGCAAACGCATTCATTTGCAGGCCTGCCGAGCCTTTGCAGAATCTGGATTGTATGCCCCGGAATCTAGCACTAAATGGTCCAGGTCTCGCTGCCACTACGCCGCTTTGTATTTTTAGCTCTAGGCTGGTGTAAACATTTTAATCATTAGCAGCTGACGTGCTCTGGCCCACCCTGGGGCATTTTACTCACGATCCTGTTAACGGTTTCTATGACAAGCCTCTGACTCCTTGCGTATCTCAGCCATAATTCACAGAGATCATACCCCACCTTGTATTATTATTTTTGTTGTTGTTGTTGTTGTTGTTATAAGTAAATGTGCCGGCCAGGACAACACTGCTATGGTTGGCTGCGCCCCTCTCTCCCATAATGCCGATGTGTGTGTACATGCCTGTGAACCTGTCCATGCCATAGCTGTTGACAGTCTCTCTCTCTGTCCTGTCGGATGTTGTTTTCCCTGACATCTCTCTGCAGGAGATAGCGGACGGTGACGAGGTAGGTCACATGTCACCGGGACGGCTCCCCTCCTGGCCCAGCCCGGTCTGCTTCGCTCATTTTTTCATGCTTCTTTCCCATAACCGAAAAACCAAAGCTGAACTGAACCAAAAACTCAACACACTATAATCCCTCCTGAAACAGCTGGACCTAAAACCGACATAACCCTCATTGAGCGACTTTGAACATGCAGTACTAAAAAAAGAACCTCAAAAAACCAAAATGAGAAAAGCCCTGTTTGTTGCTACATTTAATGACAGCATCCCATGTTACCTCTGCTTAATGCACAGTGTGGATGAGAAACAGGCCGGAATTCTTGCTCTGTCTTTTTTTTTTCCCCCTCCTCCTTGTCTTATTGGTTTTTATTTATCTATTTGTCTGTGGTTAACGTTGCTCTCTTGAATGCGTTTTTGTGGCTGGGGGGGTGTCATCCTCGTCGGGGATAGACGGGTGCGGACCACGCAGGGCCCGGCCAGCCGCAAACGCCAGGCCCTGCGTATCCGTGGGATGTGTCTCTTTGCTGGGGAAATAACGCACCGTGACCAGACACTGCGCTCCACGCCCCGCCCACTCTCCCACCCGTGGCTCCTGGATGCTTAAATCTGGTAATTCCCCTGGGCAGGCCTGCTAGGCACTTGAGGGCTGGGAGCGCACTAGGAACATGTGCAGCGCTGGTTCGGTGGTTCACAGCCCCCCGAGAGCCCGTTATGGGTTTGGCAAACCGACCCTGGGTGAGAGTCTCTGCACGGACGCCTCCCCGAATGCCCAAGTGCTTCATCTGAGTCACTGATGGTGGCAAGCAGGAGTGGGGGCTTCGAGGAGGGAGTGTCTGGTCCAGGAACTGGGCTGTGGGTGGATATGGTGAGAAGCCCAACACAAGTCTATCCCCTGAATTGTTGCTGCTACTGCTGCTGCTACTACTGCTGCTGCTGCTACTACTGGCTGTGAGATGGTTTAGGGTTAACACCCCCGCCCCAACCAAACCCAGTCATTCCTCCCATACCAACCTTGGTGGCCTTCTCTCTCTGATGGCCCCCCCTGCTGTCTCGCCGCTCGTACAGAAGCAGAAGAACATCGCCGGGGCCCTGGCCTTCTGGATGGCCAATGCGTCGGAGCTGCTCAACTTCATCAAACAGGACCGGGACCTGAGCCGTATCACCCTGGACGCCCAGGATGTGCTGGCACACCTGGTGCAGATGGCCTTCAAGTAGGTTCCCCAGTCTGTCTGTATTAGCAACTGGCTTTGAGCCGCTCAATGTGCGACGTCAATGACACAATTGTCGCATTTTGGATTCCTTAGAGACGATATTGAGGAAAAGCAAGTGGTTTGTTGGTACAACTTGTGGCAACACCGCCAACCTATTTTGAAAGATGCTATTGGCAAATACGTTTTGTTTGGCTATAGTTCATTTTGGGTCAATTTCAACACCTTGTGTTTAATTAAGAAATATGATAATATTAAATGAAAACACATCCAATATTTTGATGTGATTTTTTTCCAATATTGTGCAGGCCTGCGGATGTTGTGTATGAGTGTGTGTGTGTTCTGGCATATAAATATGTGCACACTGTGGTGTGTGTGTGTGTGTGTGTGTTAGGGCCAGGCAGTATGTTGAATTTTTACGATATCGATATTGTCAAATGAGTGGGGATGAAACAAAGTTGTTTATATCGATATATCTTTTATTGTGCATTAAAATTAGGACTCTTTTTTAAAAGAGGTGTACAGTACTCTGTTCTGGTTGTTAATGGTGAGAGAGCTCTGATGTTGCACAGACATCCAGAATTCCAATAAAATCAATCCAATTCAGTTAGTGTCTTGAAGGGGAGTTTATGGAGGGAAAAGGCGAGAAATCATCGTTGCTTGTTTTTTTTCACTTTAAAACATTTCCAAACATCCTAATTCACAATTTTTGTCTTATTTCATTGAAGGCTAATGCCTTAAGATGACTCTCCAGTTATTAAGCACACTTTCGGTGGATGTCAGGCTTATGTTTTTAGAGCCATTTTCAAAGTTGGTTTTTGATGTAGAATAAACATTCACCTTCTGTTGGACATAGCAAAATACTCTTATGTCCAAACATAAAACATGTATACACTGTGTATTAGCAAACAAGGAAGGAAACCCTGTATTTGCATTTCGGTTTGTCCACACTCTGTTTTACTAAAAGTGTTTGCTACATTTCGCATATGGATTTGACTTCAACTAAACATTTACTGCTTCATTGAAAATACCTAGATGATAATCATGTAACGCTTTTTGGCCTAAAAGTACCAAATGTTTTTGGCCCATGTTGCCTAGCCTGTGTGCGTGCGCGTTTGTGTTTGTGTGTGTGCGTGCGCGTTTGTGTTTGTGTGTGTGCGTGCGCGTTTGTGTTTGCGTTTGTGTGTGTGTGTGTGTGTGTGTGTGTGTGTGTGTGTGTGTGTGTGTGTGTGTGTGTGCATTCTGTGTCCAGTTACCAACAAAATGGCCTCCCCTAGGTATCTAGTTCACTGTCTGCAGTCTGATCTCAACAATTACATGCCCGCCTTCCTGGACGACCCCGAGGAACAGAACCCACAACGACCGAAAATAGGTGAATATTTAGGGCTGTATCTTTCTGAAGCCCAAAATCATTTGCTCATTTCCACTCGTCTGCCACCTAGTGTGGACTTGTATGAACTTCAAGTGTGGCAGGTTATTCCTGAAAGGACACTGCATGTTTGTGCTGGAGGGTGAACGGGTACAGTGTTTGTAGGTGGTCTGTGTGTTAGAATGGAATATCGCCTCTGTGACATTGCTACCCCCCCCCCCCCCCCCCAACAGAGGATGTCCTGCACACTCTGACGGGCGCCATGTCCCTGCTGCGACGTTGCCGTGTCAACGCAGCTCTCACCATCCAGCTGTTCTCCCAGCTCTTCCACTTCATCAACATGTGGCTTTTCAACAAGCTGGTGACGGAGGCGGACTCGGGCCTGTGCTCACACTACTGGGGCGCCATCCTGCGGCAGCAGCTCAGCCACATCGAGGCCTGGGCCGAGAAGCAGGGTCTGGAGCTCGCCGCCGACTGCCACCTTAGCCGCATCGTCCAGGTGGGCTCGCTCGCTCGCTCGTTACCCGCCCAATCACTTATTTGCTTTCAGAGTTTCAGTATCTTTGTCCTTGACGTACGTTGGCGTAGTCGCCTCCATGTAAAGTCTGCCTTTCTGGACAAACCGCAGTATCTAAGCAGGGTGGCCGCGGATCCTTAAAAAGTCTTAAAAAGTCTTAAATTCCATTGTCCTAAAATAAGGCCTTTAAATGTCTTAATTTGTCTTAAATCTAAATCCAAGGGTCTTAATTTTTTAATCTTAATTTTAGAGGGAATTTCTCCATCATTAAAATGTTTTTTTTTTTACACTTTGAAAAGGAAAAGTTTATCGTTTTGAGGAGAATCTCCCGCGCAGGTTCTAAATCTGTTCTGTTGCTAGACACGTGCTTGCTTGACAACGGTCAGTGTTGCCAGATTTAGCGGTTTTCCACCCAATTGGGCTTTTGATGATTTGGGCGGGTTTTGCGTCGTGTTTGGGCTGGAACCTGTCAGTCAGATCTTGAATATTCCCAAGAACAATCAGTTAAATAAAATAATAATTTAAAATATCCTCATAGTTTTGTGCTTGACTTTTGCGGGACTTTCAATTTGGTCTTAAATTTTGTTTGAAAATGGTATTAAAAAGTCTTAAAATGTCTTAAATTTAACTTGGTTAAACCTGTAGACACCCTGTCTAAGGAGAGAGAACAATAAAATGTATCAAATTAGAAGGATGGGCAGGTGGGCCCTTCCAGCCATCCGCTGATGTTAACGCGCTGTTTACTTGCTTCTCCAAGGCAACGACCCTGCTCACCATGGACAAGTACTCCTTGCAGGACGTGCAGAACATCCACAACACTTGCTTCAAGCTCAACTCCCTACAGCTCAATGCTTTACTGAGCAATTACCACTGTGCCCCCGATGAGCCCTACATCCCTCCCGTGAGTGTGTCCCCGCCTCTGTCCCCCACTTCCCCGAACGTCCTCATGTTTCTGGTTCGCTTCCCGATCCACGGTGCCTGTTGATGAAGCCCACATGGCAGGCTGGTCTACGTGACGGATTGCAGCATTTTCCTTCCTATCCTGACTCGTATCCTTCCCGACGCCCGCCCAGGAGCTGATCGACCACGTGGTGGCCGTGGCGGAGAATACGGCGGACGAGTTGGCACGTAGCGATGGCCGTGAGGTGCAACTGGAGGAGGACCCCGACCTGCAGCTGCCCTTCCTGCTGCCTGAGGACGGCTACTCCTGCGACGTTGTCCGCAATATCCCCAACGGCCTCCAGGAGTTCCTGGACCCGCTGTGTCAGAGGGGTACGTGGAGTGGAGACCCTGCTGTCTCGACAGGACCTCGCTGTTCTGTGGTGGCATAAAAGCAGGGCTCTTCCCCCTGATTTAACATTAATTTCTGACACTTCAGTCCAAATTGCCTTGGGATTCAAACCTGTGACCTTTGTGCTAATAGCACAGTGCTCTGCTTGTTGAGCTACAGGAGCTGCTTATTAACCAGCTAATCTGTGCCAAGCTGATAATTGCAGACACCAGTGTGTGTGTGTGGAGGTTGGCAGTCATGGTGTGACCCTCCCTGCTCCCTCTCTCTGCAGGTTTCTGCAGGCTGATCCCTCACCTCCGCTCTCCTGGCACCTGGACTGTTTACTTTGAGGGTGCAGACTGCGAAAACCACATTGTGGATGACCACAATCTGGTGGGTGCCCCGACACGGCCACACACTCCAGCGATCGGGCAAGCGAGTGTGAGGAGTACAATGGCAGCTCTCAGCTCCCGTCGTCTCTGCTTTATGTACTGAGGGAAGAGGTTGGTGTCAGTGTAGCAGACAGAGGGCGCTAATGAGCACCTTCCTCTGTGGCTGGGCCTTTTATAAGCTTCATTTCAAGTCGTGATTATAGCCTACCAAATATCACCCTGAAAATCACGGCAGTTAGAAGTGTGTGTGTGTGTGTGTGGGTGTGTGTCTAATTAACACGGCCGCCCTGCCAAGTGCTCCGTCGTCACGCCCAAGCCCAACAGCGTCACACAGTTAATCCCACGTCTGTAATCAGCCCTGATTACTAGTCATCAGAAGAAACCAAATTGTACCACAGTTTGAATGTAGAGAGTTTTTCCTCATTGTCATGTAAAAGTGCTTTAGAGACTCGCACAGATCAGGTGTCTGTATTTTTGTGAGGACCTTTCATACACATGCAACACACACTAGGGCTAACTCCTCATAGTCGTGACGATCAGCTATTCTGGAGCAAAGCATGTTGCCCAGTTCCCATGAACAGCCGCACTGTGCCGGCCCCCATCGGTGGCCTCCCCGGCACCGAGCCGTCCTATTGGCCAGTGTGCTCCGCACGCTCTGGCACCGAGCCGTCCCATTGGCCGGTGTGCTCCGCACGCTCTGGCACCGAGCCGTCCCATTGGCCGGTGTGCTCCGCACGCTCTGGAGGTGCAGTGTGGGGTGGAGGACTTTTATTTGGTTGTAGTGCACTGTGTGGGGCCCTGTGGCTCTGTGGTGGGGAGGCCCAGGCTTCGTGCTCCTGCCACCCTGCCTCTTGGTCCCTCGCAAACGAGCCTGAGAAAGACCCCCCCACCCGGCCTTCCTCCTGGGAGCCAGTGGCTTGTGGCTTTCATTCCTGACGCAGCTCCAGAGAGCCGCCGTGGTCAGATGGGGCGAGGGCTGTGCCGGGCCCCCGCCCCCCCCCCCCAGTTCCACGCTCCTTCTTCCTCCTCCTCCTCCAGCCTGGTGAGAGGACTCCGAGCGCAGCTGAGCTGCTGTGCACATCTCTCCTGGGCGCCCGTCTTGCCACTACAGCCCAGCACTTCATTAACACCCCCCATTCCTCCCTCTCTCTCTGTTTCTCTCCCCCCCCCCCCCCCCCCAATCCTCAGCCAATGCGGAAGGACCCAGAGGTGGTGACAGTCACCCTTAAGAAGCACAATGGCATGGGGCTCAGCATCGTGGCTGCCAAGGTAGGACCTACTGCTGGCTGGGGGTGTTCAAGGGAGTGGGGGGGGGAGCAAGCTTTCCAAAGCTGTATTTGCTCGGAGCCGTATGCTCGAGGCCCACCAGATTTGGTTCGGCGTCAGAGACCGTTGGTGCCGGGAGCGGTGAGCAGTTACACTGTCACCACCGCTATGTCTAACCTCCCCCCCAGGGCGAATTTGCAGTAGCTGCAGCTCCGGTCCGTTCAGAAAACGGCGCGCCTGGAACGTGCCGCTCCTTGTGTGATTTCTCCGCGGCGGTTTCGGTTTACGCGGCTGGCGCTCGAGCTGGAACGGCGTCCTGTGAGCAGAGCTTTACTTTCTCACGGGGCAACTTTCTTCATCGGAACTTTCTTGAACATAGTTGGGCGTTCACCAACCGCTTCATTTGGGATTCACTAGGGGCTTTATAATGGCTTAGAAATGTTCAGTAAATACCATGTTCCCTTCAGCCCTGTTCATGCCTGGTGGATTAGAGCGACCGTCCCTGCCATGTCATTCTATTGCTGCCACCCCCCCCCCCCCCCAGGTGATGGGATGGGGGCAAATATCTCTGTTGGTGGTCCTTGTCTGGTCTGTGTATCCTTCACAGCATAGTCTGTCGGTCTCCATTATGAAGTCCAGATGATCAGGAAGGGGGGGGGGGTCACTTGCCGTTAACCAGTGGGGGGCTGCAGGGAAGTATGGAATGTTTACTTTTAAAGCAGAATAGAATTTCCCTTCCCTGGTGTCACAGCTCCTGTTTTTTAGCTGGAGGAGTGAACAGTAAGGAGGTGCAGTAGGAGGAGGAGACAGTGATGGGGGAGGAGACAGTGGGAGGGAGGGAGAAGGAGAGTGGGGTGGGGTGAGTGTGTGATAGAGACAGAGAGAGAGACAGAGGTGTAATGACACCCAGCTGGGACAGCTATCCTGCTGAGCGGCCGCTGGGGTCTTGAGCGGCCGCCGTGTTTGACACATCTGGACTTGTGCTTTCCTCTGCCCATGTTTGCTAACTCGGTGCGGAGCATGGAGCTGTCTCCTTCACCATCGCGCCTGCCTGCCTCCCGTGTCTGTGTGGCGCCGCCTGCCCCCCGCCTCTCCCCTCCCCCTTCCCCTCCTCCCTCCCCTTCGTACTCTGCCGGGGGCCGTGATCCCGCTCGCTCAGTCATAACACCTCTGCCACGCGACCCAGCGTGTAAAAGCGGCGCCATGTGGTTCTCAGTCGTCGGGAGGAGGGACCAGTCGGTAAGGAGACCCGGGGAGCTTGGCGCGTTAATCCAGCGGCTTTGTACGTGTGCTGGGTGGCTCTGTTAATCCGGAATGGATTGGCTGTGGAGTTCGGCACGGTGAGGGCACAGGGTTACGTCCTGGTTCAGCCCGGGTCGCCGTTAGTAATCTCGCTGCACGTTACTTACTCTGCTTGTGGGTTTTTTGCTTTTCATCCTAATTTTCCAAGCAAAGGCGCAACACCCGCATCTGCTTGGCAGAAGCATGTGAAAACCTGCGATTATCGCATGCTGTCGTGTGGCGTCTGATAACGGCAGAGACATCGCGTTCTGTTTTGGGTACAGGTTCAGGATGTGCCGTATGGAAATGCACAACGGGCCGTGTGAAATCTAGCGAGCACGTCAGACTCTGCCGCCAGGCTTCTGTTTATACGTCCATGGGGTTACAAAAACAAACGAGGAGTCGGGTGCTCTGTGCCGCGTGGGCTGGTGGCAGCTGTCTGCAGCTCTCCGAGACGGGTCGGGTCGGGTCGGGTCGGGGTGTACTGTCTGCTGGTATTGGAACAGCTATGATGAATGGAAGAGGGAGTCCTGACTGAGATCCAGATGTTAATGTCTGCCCCCCCACCCCTTCCCTGGGATGGTTCTGAATAGGGTGCTGAAGAACTGGGGAAATCCTGACCCCTTTGCCTTCCACATGGCAGGGGTGGGGGGGGGGGGGGTTGGGGCTGTGTTATTGTGGAGCGTTTCCCCTGCCGGCCCTGCTGGATCCAGGAAAGGAATTCTTGTGCTATCCTGTGGAATGTCGTTTCGGCTTCCAAACTATTTTCTCTTAACCATTACCCCTCCTCCCTGAAACCTGGAGTGTTGACCTGTTTGTGTGCGTGCATGTGTGCATGTGTGCATGTGTGCTCCCTTGGGGTGAGACAGCTCCCAAACGGCACCCTAATGGCTTAATCTCTTGCCCAGAGAGCTGGTGTCCTCATGTAGCTGGTGCTGGAAACAATGGGAGGATATGCTCCGACTTCAGAGAATTAGACTTCCTGAAAGTTGCATGTCGTCTGCCTGAAAGCATGTGCTGTAAGATCGCCGTTAGTCGCTGCTGGGAGGGGCGGGTGTGGTCTGGTGCACGGGCAGTGTGTTTGGCTTTAAAAGGGAAAACTTTTTCTGGGTTACTGTTAGGAAAATATATATTTTGAACTTCTGCAGTCTTTTTGCTTGTTTCCAGACAGATGTTCAGCGTCTGGGAGTGGTTAAGGATTATAAATATTTAAACTTAAGTTGAGTGAAATATCTGAAGCTAGTGGAACGTGGGCTGTCTGCGTTTACGGCCTCAGTGGTCCTCCGTTTTGGGGATCCTTGTGTCGCCTGTGCTGTGGAGTGAACTTCCTGTCACTGTTGCCATGGCAGTAAACCTGGTGGGGTGACTTGTGTGATCAGATGTCTCAAACCCCCTCATCCCGCCGTACTCCACAGTATCCGGTCTGCGGCATGTCCTCCCAGAACCGGGGCAGTCAGTCAGGCGGGTGGGGAGGGAGCACGCTTGTGTGCTGGTGAGAATATGCTCATTACGGCCCGGTTCTCGCTGGCTCCACTTCAAGAAGAACAGCCGCTTGCTTAATGAAGTCTACGAACATCTGGAAGTAGTGCGTCTCTCATATGCCTGCTAGCGTGTGGGTGCGAGCACCGGCCTTTCATATTCTGCCAGTGTTGTGTTAGTTTTAGGGAGGGATTTTTAATTTATATCCGTATATGTTGCTCAGTTATTTGTTTCTTGCTGTTATAAAAGCAATTGATTCCTGCCTCTGAACTGCATGAGTTTCGCCGGGCTGCAATGAAGAACCTTCCGGTCGGTTTTCATTGAAAGACAAAGAAGATAAAGCGTGAGTAGGCAGGCGAAGGCTTAGTCGGTGGACCGACCTGTTCCTGCCTCTGCTTCCAGTTTCCTGAACTTGCCGAGCTGAGCTGCAGAGCTTTCCGGGGACAGGAAGTATCAGGGTGGGGCAGCTGCGGGTCCCAGCCCCTGAACAGTGGGTCCCGCGTCATAGCGCGTCCGCCCTCCACAGACGTATGATGGTAGCCCGTAAAAGCCCAAAGGCAGTGGTTCCCATGTGGAGTGGATCCTGGTCACACTGAGGCACCAGGGTGAGAGTCACCTAGTTTGTCAGGAAGTCTTCTACTGGAAATGATGCTGGTGCTGAGTACTGGTGGACTCTCCTGTTATGCAGTGCTGTCAAAGATGTTGACCAGGCATGGGTTACTAAATAATGACCTGCGTAAATTGCATGAAATGTGAATTGGTCCGAGATCTTCCCTGTGGCCGTGATTGGAAGGTCACTGGTTCGAGTCCGGCTTCGGCGACATAGTCGCGACTCTGTGGGCCCTTGAGCAAGACCTGTAATCCACAGTGACCTGGGCGCCCCTGCAGGTCGCTGCCTCTCGCTGTCTTGACGAGATGGGGTAACGGGAAACAGAATTTAAGTGTCATTCAAAAACAGAAAACTGGCCAAGTAGATGACTAATGTGAAAATAAATGGCTGTCACGCTTTGGGTTCCGGCTGATCAGACTTGCATTATAACACTGGGCACCTGACCACTGTTCAGTGGAAATTACTGTATGGTCTGTTATTGGTGGCCCCAGCATGTTTACTCACTGCTGCCTCCTGTCTCATGCAGCAGTGAGGTACAAATGATCTGGTCATTTTGTTATGTGGTTTTATTTAACTGACACTAGTGTCAAAACCAGCATTTGAAATCCAGCTCATTCATGTAGTCTGCATGGAAAAACCTGCTTCAGGGATATATCAGTAGGGCCTGTCCTCAATGTGTTTGTGAGATGAGCCTCTCTGTGAAGTTTAGTTTGCTGCTTATACTGAGGTTTGAGGTTCGTCTGCTAAATGTACATGTGCCGTGCTGAACTCTCAGGACATAAGTGGGCTCCCTCTCCTGACTTCTGGACTTCTTGTCGGGAAAGTGTCTCCTTCAGGTCCTCTTGGGCCTGTTGATTAGCTCTGGAGACACGTCGGTGTAAGACCACTGCAGGTGACCACAGCACATGCCCTGGAGCAGGAGAGCATACCGGAGACCTGTGATCGCTCCGCCCGCCCCACCCTGTCTGGCTGTAATCACAGGTGTGAAATGTGCCGCCCTCTCGAGGGTTTTCACAGCCTGCGCGCATCGGCGGCGCTTCTTCTCGTCTGCGTAACACGTTCAGCTGCAGACTTCCTGCTAATTAGCCAGCCTTTAAATAAATCTGCTACGTCTGCTTCGCGGCCCTCGTTTATTCTCGCAAACATCTGCTGTGTGTTTTAGCGGATGATAAGGGAGACTAAGACTCTGGGACGCCGGTATCCGCTCGTCTAATTAGGGGCCCTAGGCTGCGGTCTGTTTGATGCTAGGCCGGAGCTCGGAGCTGCACAGAGCCAGCCTTTGTGCTGGAAGTCAGCCTGGGGTAAACACCCACAAACTGGGTAAACTGGGGACGAGCTTGATTGATAACTTGAGTAAAACAAAAACGTCGCCGGGAAGCTCAACAACCAAGCGAACAAGGCAAGACGAGAGTAACTGAAACGGGATCTCTGGTGTGACCTTCCAAGAACCAAAATTCTGCTACTGTTTACACAGTCAAGATTAGTACGTATAGTCACATAACGGAGAATTTATTGGACTTGAAGAAAATAAATTACAAGTAGCTGTGTAATGTGAGATGTTTCCATCTTTCAAATGGTTGCTGAGACTGTGTTCCACCTGCCCATCGACGATCAGATTAGTTTTTAAGCGGTTTCTTCCCGCTGTCCAAAGACTTGCACGTTGGATGACCTGGGGACTAGTAATTCTGTGAGTGCTGCAGCTGCTTATGGTGGCCTGGCATCCCCTCCAGAGATCCCAGTGTAGCCTCGGCAGTGGAACCATACAAAATGAATGGGTGCACATAGCAGTGTTTCCCAATCCGGTCCTCGGGGGCCCGCAGCAGAAATGTGGGCTGTCTGGCAGGGAGCAGGGAGGGAGCAGAAACGTGGACCGTCCTTGGGTCTCTGCGGACCGGGTTTGGAAACACTGCAGAGCACAGGCTGCCTTGAAAAACTCATTGCTCTGCTGATTCCACCAGCATCTACAGTCTTTTTTTCTTTTTTTTCTTAAGGATGCAGCCAGCAGCTTGATTAATTCCCCATTTGATCAGTGCTGGGACTCTACTGGATTGATGGACATAGAACAGATGTTTCCCCAGGTCCTGCACTGTGATCATCACTTCTACTTAGACATTAGTAACATGAGCATTAGCTTTGACGCACTATATGTGCAGAAAATGCTGGGAAAGCTCAGAGGCTTGGAGCAGAAGCTTGTGGGTTCCCCCTGCTCTTTGCTTTACAAGCTATCGCACCTCAGCACTTCTGGATCTGCTACTTCTTGGGGCTTCACAGGAGTGTAGAAGACTGCCTGGAGGAACCTCAAGATCAGTAGCAATTGGCAATTAGCGTCCCCGCTAACAGTGCATTGAATTGGCTTTCACAGCTCTCTCCTCTTTGATCCATGATTCCTGGGGCGTATATCTTTTCATTGCTGGTTTCCCTAGCTCGGTTGACCCAGACCAGTAGGCACATTCTAGTCCCACCCACATACACCCCTCCCACCCCATCAAACTGTGCTGTGAAGGCTTTTATTTATTTATCTTTTAACATTTAATAATATGACAGATGGTCAGATAGCAGCAGGTTAACCTTTAATCACTCTGCTGATGTTATGCTCCATGTCTCTGTGCCTTTGATTTCTCGGGTAAAATCATAGGTGAAAGTCTGCTGACGAGTTGCGGTCAAAAGCTTGCAGCTTAGTTTTAATGTGCTTGCTGGCAGCTATGCTGTTTAATTTACAAATAAAAAAGTTACGCAAAGAAAGAAGCCTCAGGTACTCGCCTGGGGTTCATTGTATTACTCAATTTTGCTGATATTTCTGAATCTAGCTGCTTTTCTGCTTTCGTTTTCTCAGTTTGAGACTTGATCACTGTTTTACGGTAGGATTTGGGTGATGGGCCTCAGTTCCGTTGGCCATCTGACTGCAACATTTGTGTTTTTTGTTTTTAATTTATTTTTTTGGTCCAGGTTTGGATAAATTCAGTCTGTTTCATCAAGGTTGAGGCTCATCCTTTGACCCAGAGTAGTTGGGGGGGGAAAACTTACCAAAGTGTTTCTCAGTGCTCTGTGATTTGCTGAGTAAACAGGTGCTGAAAGGTCTCCATCATGGGACGCTGCAGAATTTCTCCAGAGGTTAATCTTCCCGCAGCCGGGCACGTCCTGCCCTCGCCGCCCGCTGCCTGTAACTGTGCGGCCAGCCCCCAGCCCCAGTCCTGTAACCGGAGCCACTTCTCCTCCTAGTTAGCCGCTCTGACCTGGGCCATTGTCCCCCCCACTCGGCACATATGGCACCTGCTACCATGGGTCAGCGGGACGTTTCACCAGCTCAGGTTACTCCAAAGCAAAGGGGTGGCCCAACACAGAACCCCCACCCCACCCCTCACATATTCGGTATTCTAAACAAGGGACTGGTTGAGTCCGGTTCTCAGAAGGATTTCATGGTTCGGGATGTCTGGGTTTGGCCTCCAACCAAGCTAAACGCGTATTGGTATGTCCTCTCTCGCAATAGGCATGTGTTTCAGCTTGCAGCGGTTTATTTTTTCTTCATTCCTGTTTATCCTGGTGTTTTTGCTACTTGTCTACAGGTCAGTTGCTGCATGGTTGTAGTTCGGTAGCTCTGTTTGCCAGGGCTGTTCAGATGGGCGGGGCTCTACTTAAAATTGTAATGCTGCTATGAAGGCAAAACGCACTACGAAACGGGGGGGAAAAAAGGGTGTGTTGCCTTTCAGTGTGGATTTTGCAGGCAGTGTAATTTTCACACTGTTCTTCAAAAACGAACAAAGTTGAACTCAAATATTTTGTCACGAGATGAAACGGAGCTGTTTTCGGTAGTAACCGCTGCTGCTGACTGGCATGCTTCCCACAGTCATGTGTCTGGTTTCTGCTTGTGGCTGATAGTAAAACAGTAATGAATGATATTCTTGCTGCTTTAGAGTTTTAATGTAACTTTACGTTACTGTACGCCTTTGCGGAGCTGACGTGTCCAAATGCGTAGCTAAGCCTGCGCTTTGCTGTTCCTCCAGCGTGTCTGTCACACTTTTGGCTGGGCGTCGCAGAAGCTGCTCATCTACTCTTGATTTCCTTCTGTCTGTGCGCCCTGGTTTGCATGCC
Organism: Paramormyrops kingsleyae; assembly: GCF_048594095.1. Classification (NCBI taxonomy): domain Eukaryota; kingdom Metazoa; phylum Chordata; class Actinopteri; order Osteoglossiformes; family Mormyridae; genus Paramormyrops; species Paramormyrops kingsleyae. The sequence goes on along the minus strand of NC_132815.1, from coordinate 6,707,462 downwards.
GATGCTGAATCATGCCGACATTTAGGTCACCTTTGTCTATTTTATTCCCTTTTTGCATTTATCAGCTTCAGCAGGTGCAATTCCTGAATTTAATTTATTTCACAATTTGAGGGAAACCATTTTGTCAGTGTTTTTGCATTTTTAAGCATTACAAGGGCCAATCTTTCCCAGTTTAGTGTTTGTCCCCTAACTGGTGCATTCGTGCTGCGTGAAATAACTAGCCATTGGCCCAGCTCAGGTTAAATTGCGGGGGGGGGGGGGTGGGAGATGACTGTCTTGAAGCCATGTAGGTCCAGGAAAGAAAAGAGCCTCGTCTTTCTCAGGCCGATTCAGTTACACGCTGGGACTCTGTGGTCCACAGCTTTCATGCGAGTGTCACTTACGCCGTGAGCACAGTGGAGACCTCGGGGTAGGCTTTTCATGAGTCGACATGCTCCAAGACCCCCCCCCTACTTTCCCGCATGTCTGTTTCGCTCTGTTCACTTTTCTTCCTGAAGGCTGTCCTCCCATATGTAGGTGGGGGTAGGCAGCTGAGTCAGGCAGAGTCGTGGCGGCTTTGTAGGATCAGACGCTCTGCCTGTCAGTGGCGGGATCAGAGACCTTGAGCGGCTTGTCAGACAGCAGGCCTACATCTAAACAGCCCTCAGCTCTTGTGTAAACTAAGCCATCGGCAGCAAACCATCACGCGTGACTCTCACGTGACTCTCACGTGACGCAGGGCGTTTACAGTGCTGCTCGCGTGCTAGCAGAGCCGTCGCCTGCGCACTCATCGGCTACAGCTGGGTCTCCTTTCAGCAAATTTGACTCATTTGTTTTTAACGGTATGCGACGGAACGGCGGCGCTGCGGCCGGGGAACCGGAGCAGTAAATAACATGCCCTTCCTGTGGACTTGCGTGCAAAAGCCGGCTAGACACAAGGGAGCTGTAAAATCACAAAGCGCTGAACTCGAGTCAGGATCTCGCCGGCCTGTTTGATGGTGATGCTTCTGCGTTCCGTCCCCATCGTCACGACGACCGGCCTGAAACCCTGTTTTCCTTCACCCCCGTCATCAGTCTCCTTTCCGTCCTCCAAAAATGCATCCCTTTTCCCTTCACCAGTCACACACACTCTCCCTACATCCAATGGTTTTTGAGAGACAGAAATGAAACTGCAGAAAGAGATATGTAGTGCACTTTGGGAGTGGTGGGAAGGATGCAAGCTAAACATTATGGAAGGGACAGTTTCTACAACCTGTATCTGTTTCTGAAGATATTAGATATGTCATCCACCATGCATTATGCTCTTTTAATTTAATGATACATATAATAATAGAATAAGGTTTGATTTGATGAAGAATCCCCCTTTGCTTTCCTTGGAGTTAGTGGTGGTATTAAGACTGGAAACTTCTGCTTCTTCTTTGTCCAGCTTCCACATCCATAACAAATCAGGTGGTTTTTCTTAGAGATGGAATGGTATTAGATATGAATATGTTATTTGCTGTGGGGAAGCCAGATGTTTCTGGTGTCTGGGGCTGGCCGACTCTCCACATCTATACCTTTTGCTTTAGTATCGTCCCACCTGCCCGAGGTCTGCGGTAATGCAGCTATTTCTCTGCCTTGTTGAACATGATATTTCCCAAATATTGTGGCTGGCTTTGTTCTGGGGTCCTTGTTTTGCTTCGGTTTAGCTTCCTCCCTGGAAACTTTTCGCAGTTTGGTGGCAGATGGAAGGAGGCAGGGGGCTGATTAGCTACATATGTGTGTCGCACCCGCTTAGGGTCAAAATGAATGCGTTCAGTGGATGGAAATAGGATTGTTTCTCGCGCAAAGGTACGGCAGGCAAGATGTTTGCCTAGGGAGTGAGGGCAGGGCTGTCGCTGTGCGTGTGTGAGGGAAACTGAGTAAAGCCCCCAACTGGTGTGTCTTCCTCTGCCTTCATCATTCTCTGATTAACACCGGAGTCCTTTGTTTTCACCACCTTGTCAGCCAAGTGCTAAAACGCCACAGCAGCTGCCCTGTTCTGTTTTGTGTCTAAACATTTATCGACGTCTGGCCGTTTATCTCAGAGGGCCATCTCTCCAGCGCGGTTCATAGAGAGGACTGACCCCTTGTTTAGCCCCTTTTTGGGAACCCTAACGCCTCCCTGCTCTCTCTCAGGGTGCTGGACAGGACAAGCTTGGGATTTACATCAAGTCTGTTGTCAAAGGAGGAGCAGCGGATATGGTGAGTGGAAGAGGATCAGAGTCTCTTTTTAAAAGTAATTACAGATGAGAGCTCGGCCTCAAATACAGAGAGGAGGAAAACAGTGGAGCACGCAAGCAGCTTATTAAATGTGCTCCCTTTGTGAGAAGTTAAATAGTAGATTTCTTCAGCACAGCCTAGCAACATTGTAACTGCATAAAAGAGACTTTATGAGACACTGGTGTGTGTGTGTGTGTGTGTGTGTGTGTGTGTGTGTGTCTGTGTCTGTCCAGGATGGTCGGCTGGCAGCAGGAGACCAGTTGCTCAGCGTGGACGGACGCAGCTTGGTAGGACTCTCACAAGAAAGGTAACCTTCACCAGCATGTCTGTGATGATGAGTGAAATCATGACGTGTGTCTGTGTGTAGGACCCGGGACAGATCATGACTGCTCCATTTAACAAGCTTGATGGCACGATTGTGTCAGACTGAAACACAATGAAAATGACTAATGATCAGCAGGTTAAGTGACATATCTGCACCTTTTAATCGTATTAATTTTCAATATCACTAGTCATTTATTACTGTTAGTCAAGGCTGGGAAATGTTAAACTGGCAAACCTTTGTAGCTGAGACTATGGAGTCTGGTTAAAACTGTTAACTTAATAAAAAATATATATTTTTTTCTTTTCCATATAAATTGTTTTATTGTGCTTTTACACAGTAAACTGGTGATGGTGCCATGGAGAATCCTGTGTGCAGATTTGACTTTGTGCTCTGTTTGGAATGAGCCATGGTGCAGTCGTGCTTACAATGTCTTTCACTTTGGGAGTAATTTGTGAGAAAGTGTGCGAGCTCTCAGCAAGGGCCTGTGTGTTGTTTTTGTGGCGCCATTAGTGTAGTGACAGTTTGAGGCCAACAGGGGCCCCCAAACCTCCGGCACCTCTCTCAAATGCATGGTTTGAGTCGTGGTAAACACAACTGGTGGTTCACAGGGCTTATATATGGGTCACATGCTTTGTGAAAATGTGTGTGGACTCTCCCTTCCAGGGCGGCCGAGCTGATGACACGGACTGGCTCGGTCGTGACACTGGAGGTGGCCAAGCAAGGCGCCATATACCACGGCCTGGCAACGCTGCTGAACCAGCCCTCTCCCCTGATGCCCAGGGGTGAGCAGATGTTTTAATGGGGAAGCGTTGTACCTCCTTTTAAAGGGAGGGTGAGGGGCTCTTAGGAGCCAGGTTTACAGCTTCCATAGATAGGGCTTCCAAATGATGCCGTGTTTTGGCTGTTCTGCTACAATAGACACCCGTAATTTTTACATAGACTGCCCATCCCTTTCAGCTTCAGACCGTTTCAGATAGACCCACTGACATAAAGCCTGCCCATCCCTTTCAGCTTCAGACCGTTTCAGATAGACCCACTGACATAAAGCCTGCCCATCCCTTTCAGCTTCAGACCGTTTCAGATACACCCACTGACATAAAGCCTGCCCATCCCTTTCAGCTTCAGACCGTTTCAGATAGACCCACTGACATAAAGCCTGCCCATCCCTTTCAGCTTCAGACCGTTTCAGATAGACCCACTGACATAAAGCCTGCCCATCCCTTTCAGCTTCAGACCGCGGCCGTGACAAAGGAAAGAACAGACCAAAGAGCGAGGGCTTCGAGCTTTACAGCAACTCCGTGCAGAACGGCTCCCCCGAAAGCCCGCAGGGGGCGTGGGACTCCTACCCCGAGCCAAAGAAGATGGGTGGTGAGGAGCGCCTGCTGAAGAACAGGATGGACCACCGTTCCAGCCCCAACGTGGCGAGTAAGGGTGACGGCGATCCTGGCGGCGGGTTGCTGAGAGCTTGCCATCGCCAGCGTGCAAATCCCACTGTCTGCTCTCCACAGATCAGGCTCAGAGTCCGGCTGGGAAGCCCACATACCCAGGGGGACCCGGGACCAAGATCACCTCCGTCTCCACCGGCAACCTGTGTGCCGACGTGAGTATTCAGGGCACGCAGACGCACGGAGCCGTTCGGCACACAGTGCCGCCTCTTTGATCTCAGACCCATTTAGTGTAGGAAACGAGGCTGTCCTCTTTCCCATGGGCGCCCTCTATTGGTGAGCTTTTAAATACCATCTGCAGCATTTAAGCCGTATGATTGTCATGTTCTCTCTGTAATAAATACCAAGCATCCGCGTGCCATCGTACATGAGCTTCCCAAATCAGCTGCCACCTGTTTATGATAGATTTTCAATTAAAAAACAGAATAATTGCCACCGTTTCCAAGCTGTTAGAACACCCTGCTCTCTCCCCAGGATGAGCCGTCCCCCCCCCATCCAGAAGCCTACCCCATCCCCACTCAGACCTACCCCAGAGAGTACTTCACCTTCCCGGCCTCCAAATCTCAGGATAGGATGGGCCCAGCACCAGGACAGTCATGGCCAAACTCGGACGACAGACCCCCTGGGAACATGGAGGAGCACCTCCCCAGCCACGCCTTGCAGGTGGAGAGCACACCCCAGGTCGCCTGTCTTGCGCTGTCACGTGTCAGCATTTGGTGGCGGTGTCACTGGGCCTCTAACCTCTGTGCCGCTGTCACCCCTGTAGTGGTCGACGCGCTCGCAGGAGGAGCTGCGTGACGAGCGGGGGGGCTACCCCCCCGACCGGCTGCGGCCTGATGACCTCATGCACATGCAGCAGCATCGCGACGCCGATTACGCGAGGGAGCGCGGCAGCGGGGAGCCCTGGAACCACCAGGTGTCCTCCTCTGTGGAGTCCAGCACCTCCAGCCAGGAGCACCTCAACTACTCCTCCTCCTCAAAGAACCAGGCCAACCATAAAAGCGGTCCAGGCCGCTGGAAGACCCCGATAGTGCCCCACTCTGGTCCCGTGGGGGTGTCGCACCCGTCTCGCCCAGACCTCCCCCCGCCGCCCCCTCCACCCCCCGTGCACTACACGGCCGAATTCGACTCCCAGTCAGACCTCCCTCTCCCTCCCCCACCGGTCAGCGGCCCGCAGCAGCAGGTGGCGGCCACCGCGGACCGCAAGAAACGTGAGGAGCAGCAGCGCTGGTATGAGAAGGAGAAGGCGCGGCTGGAGGAGGAGCGGGAGAGGAGGCGGCGGGAGCAGGAGAGGAAGCTGGGCCAGATTCGCAACGTGCCGGGGACCCTGCCCCGTAACAGTCAGCATGGCCCAATGCCCCCTGCCCCCCAGCACCAGCAGATGCCCCCCCCTCAGGTGCCCCTGTCCATACAGATGCAGCCAGTACCACCGCAGCAGCTGAATAGACCCGAGAAGCTAGCCAGCCTGCCCCGGCCACCGCCGCCCCCGCAGGACACGGTGATCCGCGAGCTTCTGCCCCAGCAGCAGCCGCGCACCATCGAGCGCCACGACCTCCAGTACATCACCATCAGCAAGGAGGAGCTCTCCTCCAGCGACAGCCTCTCGCCGGACCCCTGGAAGCGGGACGCCCGCGAGAAGCTGGAGAAGCAGCAGCAGCTACACATCGTGGACCTGCTGGACAAGGAGATCCAGGACCTGCAGTCCAAGCCGGAGCGCACGGCCGAGGAGAGCGATCGGCTCCGCAAGCTCATGCTGGAGTGGCAGTTCCAGAAGCGGCTACAGGAGTCAAAGCAGAGCGAGGAGGATGAGGAAGAGGAGGATGACGAGGAGGTGGACACCATGATGATCATGCAGCGCTTGGAGGCCGAGAAGAGAGCCAGGGTGAGCTTATCTGGGGCTGCGGGATCGCGTGGGTCTGCAGGTATGGAGCGGGCTGGCCGGCGTTGCAGCACATGGTAGAAACGGTAACAGATGAGGCTGGGGAGTGAGCGGGGGAGGCTCTGTGAGGGAAAAGTGTCACGTTTGTTTGTGTGGAGGCAGATCGCAGCTTTCTGGGCGGCGAGCAAGGGCCCAGTGTCCCCATGCTCATCCCTCAGAACGGCCCCAGTGAGTGTTCTGCATCGTGCACCTGCCACATGCCCATGTCATCGCTTTTGCTCTGCCAAAACGCTGTCCTATGGCAAGAAACCTAGGCTGGTGCACGCAGTGGGATGTGGTGCCTTGACGTCAGCAAATCCATCCCCTTTATTCATCTTCCTGCATTTCGAGAGATCACTCTGGAAGAATGTGAAGCCCCTTGATCTGATCTGATCTAGTGAATCTGTCGTCTGATCTTTAATGTAACAAACAGTGTGGTTTGTGTTTCGTCCTATGTGCCATAGACGTATTGCTCTCTCGACTGATGTCTGAACATGCTCCATTGCTCTTGCTTTATCTGAGGAGCACTTCGTCAGCTGGTATTGATGTAAGGCTTTATTGCTTGTGTAGCCCATGAAGTCCCCTCCTTGTCCAGTTAAGCACAAACCACACTCTAGACAGTGTCCCTTTGGAACCAATGTGTTTTTGCTGCTTGGGGGGCTTCAGATTGTGTAGGATGAAATGTGCTGTATGCATGCCTTGCTTTCTTGCTCCTTTGTTTGTTTGTTTATTTGTTTTGCGATGTCGTGCTGAATATGGTGGCCTGGCAGGCCCAAAAATATTCAGGCCAGTGTCAGTGCATGTAGTCTGCATATCAGTTTCTCATCTAAAGAGTAAAATAAAACAATTTTTGGTCAAGGCTTTTTTACCTTCTAGCCTACAGATAGGTAAAGATAACATCAAATCTGTTGCATTAGATGTTTGTAGACTGATTAGCAGAACTGAATATGGAGCCACAAACAGTCTCTTGTCACATTTATGGGTTGATAGCCTGGCTTTGGTTAATTATTAAACCCAGGCATGAATATGGGAAGCATAGAATATTCTGGCAACTCACATGCCTTTGTACCATTCTACAATGACAGAAGGGTCGATGACGTTCATCTCCCATTTGTCAGTGCATGGGTATTTCCTCCTGGTCAGTGTCTCGCACCATAATCACAAATTGGCTTTAGGGGTGGGGTTGGGCTGGGGGTGGGGGCTGCAGGGGCATCAGTGCTATGAGCTTGAAGGTTCTCAGACACTTACCTCAGTCTAAGAACTTCCAGGTCATGGTTGCACGCATGGAGCTCTTTGGGACCAGCAGCTGTCCCGCAAATGCCGTTATTGCTGAGGCAGGTTTTCCCTACATGCGTGCGCCGTGTGCAGGAGGAGGGCAGCTCGTCTGGGTGGGTAAATGGGTGCATGGTGGACTGCTCATTTGATGTGTAACATAAAAATAGGAGTAGCAGATAAGGAGGGAGGAATATAGGTCTGTTATGACCTCTCATGGTTCAGGTTTGCCTGAATCTGGTAGGAGTTAGTCTCCCCTATTTTCGTGGTGTTGGTTCACATGGCGCCATCTACCTGTTCGTCACAGTACTGCAGTTCTGCTTTTAAATTTTGCTTTACGGTACATTCGACATGGGGAGTGATCTAGACGCTAATTGATATTTAAATGGCAGTCTTCCTGAAGTATTAATTTGTGATTGACAGTTACTCCAAAGAGAGCTCTGTCAGTAACGTGTACTGCTGTAGATGTGAATACAGTCAGCAGACATTGGTTTCATGCCCTGATACGCCAGAGCGTTTCACAGAAGGTCATGGCCCTTCAGTTATTCAACGAGAAAATGTCGTCTTTGCTCCAGCAGTGGGTTTTTGAGGCAATGTGGAAATTCCTCGTAAAACCTCATGCGTCGCTCCACTTCTGTGAATGTTTGCGAAGTGGACGGGGGCTCACCCCTCTGATCAGTCTCATACTGGTGAGGAATGTTCTTGGCATCAGATCACTGCGTCCGGCCTGGCGATTTTTTTTCACTTTTATCTTCTTTTCCCTCTTTTTTTATTGCTTTCTTTTTCGTTTGTTTAATTTCTCTCTCCATGCCGCAGACCGCTGTCCCAGCAATCTCAGTTCTAGAATTGGTATGTTGCTTACCCCCCTCCCCCCACACCCCCCTCCCCCAAATGAAATCTCTTCCACTCGCTATGTCCATCCACTCATCCACCCCTCATTTGATCTGGGTGGTCTGTCTTGGGGTGGTGGTGGGGGGCCGGGTTTCTGTCCAGACAGCCATATATAATTATATTTTCAGAGATTCTCTTCTCTGGTAAGCTGCTGCTTTGGGAATCCTGTACAGAATAAGGCTGCCATTCTACATTTTAAGCCATCGTTCCCAGAGATTAATCAGTATTTTCCACCTGATCCACCTGACAGCTCATTGCACACGAGTCTCCATGTGCATGCCTGGGGGGTGGGAGGTAGTCGTCATCGTGCTGTGCGTGCTCCACCTGCCCAGCTGTGTGGTGTTTGTTTGTGTGTGCGCGTGTGTGTGTGTGTGTGTGTGTGTGTGTGTGTGTGTCACGAGCAGTGCTTGGTGCTTGGTCCACATCGCCACGCTCAGCCCAGTAAGCTCTTTAGGGCTCATTCTCAGCCAAAGATCATGTCCGTATTGCTATTTAAACCTCCGTCTTCTGGTGGGGAGGAATTTAAAGCCCCTCCAACCATGTGTCTGTATTGTTACAAGACATTTGGTTGTTTTCTTTTCTTTCTTTTTGTGATGTTTGGTTTATTCTGCATAATGTGTAGCTTCTTTAATAAGAGCAACTGATGAGAATCCCATGGAAAAGTGAACGGAATGGAATAGAATAGTGATTCTTTTTTAATCACCATGCCAACCCCATCTCGCTCTCCATGAGATGCATATGTAAGTGAGAGCAAGCTTGGGGGGGTCGTAGCACAGGGCCAGCCAGCATGCAGCACCCCTGGAGCTGGGGGCCAAGAGCCTCGCTCAGGGGCCCACAGACATGTGATTTTCTGCCAAGGCTTGAACCGTTGACCTTCCCATCAGAGGTACAGCAGCATAGCCTTATAGGAGAATACTGTAAGTAGAAATACTACCCTCTTGGTTGGATTTTGTGTCAGGGACCATGTTTGCTGCATACTTAAGGAATATAGTCACATTTCTGAAAACATAGATTAGTACAGCTCATTAGTTTAACGCAGCCCATGGTGTGCATGTTAATGCAGCAGCATTTATATATGTAATGAATTTATTCAAAGGCGTCGTCAACCAGTGCTCCCGCGTGACAGGGAGCCTGGCCTGAAGGGGCTACCCAAAATCCACACTCAGTAGTGTAATGGCGATCTTCCTGGACGTTACTGCTCCGCTGCTTCTGCTCTGCTTAGCCGCTGTAGTGATTGTGTCGGTGGCAATGGTGGTCGTGGTCGTGTGTCCATTGTTGCATGGTCGCATTCATCCGCATGTCCAGCCGTCAGTCTGTGCCTAACTGCCGTGCACACTGCCTTCCTCTTTCAGGTACCGTAGGCAAACCGGCCCCAATAGCTTCAGGTTAGCTAGGATGTCTTTACTCAGGCAGTGCAGCCTTCGGTTGAAGTCTCCTGTTTGGCGCAGTGTATGTTCCCATACACCTGCTTTGCCTCAGTGAAGCTCTGAGCCACATCTCTGTTAATTTCCGAGATTCAGCATTGACAGTTTCAACACAAGCTGTTTTTTAGTCAATGGCTGCACTGCACTGATTTATGCCACAAAAGCCAGAATCAGATTTTCACTTCAAATATGGTAAAATTCAACATTAATAAAAATGTATGAGATGTATACATGCATACATCATAGTTTTGAAACCTAAATTTCTTTTGAATAATGCAGTCAAAGGGTCTACTGAGGTCATTTTTATTTATGTATAAAATGCAGCTACAGTTTGCAGTGTGATAAGTCACTGCTTTCTCCAAGTTATTTATTTATTTTTTTACGTGCAAAGTCATGAGAGTAGTTCATCATTCCTCAGAAACATCTTTGATGTACCGATATTTGAATGATACATATCGCGCAGCACCGGCAATCTGCGTTAGTAGCTTGATCAGTCCTGAAGCTCCTGTTTTCTGTACACCTGGTCAGCTTCAGGACGAGGAGCGCCGTAGGAAGCAGCAGCTGGAGGAGATCCGCAAGCGCGAGGCTGAGGAGAGGGCCAAGCAGGAGGAGGAGAGGCGCTGGAGAGAAACCGAGGAGAAGGTACGGGGGCTGTCGCTGCACAGTGACCATCATAGCTAAAGTTAAACGGCAATACTAAGATTAACGTACGAAGTACAAAATGGAATGAAACTCCTGAAGGCTGACAGTGTTCTGGTTGAAGAATTTGGTAAGTGCTTTCTGTTCACATTAAAGGTAAAACAATAGAATTGTACAAAAAGTGTAAGGGCTGGGCGATAAGAAAATATTATCGGTAATGGACGATATTTCGATATGTCGATATTTGGCAGTGTCTAACCAGCGATTATCGCCTTTGTCAGGGAAATAGGCATAGGGTTAGGGATACGCACAAAGCCAAGGATGTATGATCATCCGCTTCCTAGCCCATGTATGCAGCTAGAGAAAATGCATGGCTGTCACAACATTGCATTTCTCCAGTATTGCCTGTTGCAGTAATAGCTGGTTTGTCATTCTTGTAACATTGCAATGTTGTCACATCGCCAGCTTCTTTACATTGATCTAGAGCTGACTTTTGTTTTGTTTTTCGTCTCATTGATTTATTTTATTTATTTTTAAGATGTCGCCCAGTCCTAAGGTATACCATATAGGACCGAATAGGATGTATTGTCCTCACAGCTAGAAGATGCCGCTCCTGAAAATAGTTAGCCTATTTATACATGCATTGAAATTTTTCTGTTTTAACAGTGGACAATCTCGGAGCAAACTCATGCATGAGTTTGAGGCAACTATTTGTCTGTTGTGTCCATTGACATTGAGCTTTTTCAAGATTTTTGCCACAGAAGTAAAGACTTCATAATAAGGATTTGTCAGTACACACACGATGACCATGATACCGTGTCAACAGTAAAGTTTGCTTTTGTAAAGGTGAAAGATTACAAAACCAACCTCGCTGTAGCCAGGATGGATTGATTCGTAAAACACTATATGTTCAGTATACCTGAAAGAAATGTCAATGGGCTACTGAATAAGTAAATTGTTTTGCCTGTCAAATGAACGGCTGTAGGATTTGAGTGTTGCCTGTCCTATTACAGTTTGTGTAATATTGAATTAACAGTGGCCTGAATGCACCATGGGATTTTCCTTGCATGAAATCTTCCATTTGAGGTTAATTTTCTTACTGTAGCTGTTGAGCTGTTCCTTTAGTCATTTTCAGGCCCCTGGTAATTTAAATCCCTGTACAACCTCGAATTGCATGTCCTCACCATGGGTCTTGCTCCTTGTGCCCTTCTTCCCGGAAAGCATGGGCGTCCCTCTGTGTTGTTCCGGTCTTCGCAGGAAATGAACCCCTTCCCTTTTTGTTGGGGAAAGCCATTGTCATCCCACCCGGCACTGCTTTGGACCGCTGTTGAGAATGCCCCACCCTCATAGTGGCTTGTGGAGTTCATTCCAGAGCTCAGCCGCCCATTGGTCGTTCCCTTTGCCTAACCACCAACCCACCCACCTCCCCCCCCCCCCATTTTTTCCATTGATGACATACCCCACACACCCCGCACACAAATGCGAAACCAAGGGGAGTTTGTGTGCAAAGACCAGAGCAGGCCAACCTTTCTGTGGCTTCGTTCCCAAGCAAAAGCGTGAACATAAGCCACACCTGGAGTCCCCAGCCCGCGTAGCCGAACCCTCACCCCAGGCAGCCGTACGGTCCGGCTGTGGCCCGCCTCACTTCTCTGGTGGCTTTCTAGGAATATATGGAACCTTGTGGCAGTTAGGAGCAAACGTGGCCGGTTCCTCCCCCAGCCTTCTGCAGGCCTCCGCCCTCGGATGGGGGATGGGCGGGGCATCCCACTGCCCCTCCTCACGCACACGACCACCCGTGCCGTAGCCAGGGGGCGCGGCACTGGGCAGCGTAGGCCGCACTAACCGGCTCTTCCCATTCCCTTTCCCCCCCCCCACCCACCCCAGAGGAGGCAGGAGGAGGAATACTACACACGCCTGGAGGCGGAGCGGCGCCGGCAGCACGAGGAGGCCGAGCGCAAGCTGCTGACGCCGGACGAGCCCGGTCTGTACAGACCTCCCCTCCCCCGGGACTACCAGCCCCCTGCTCCCGCAACCCCTTCCACTAACGCCCCTCCGCCCCCGCCTCAGAGAAACACCTCGTACCTCAAAACCCAGGTCGTCTCCCCCGACACCTTGTACACTGCCAAGTTTGTCTCGTACAATGATGAGGAGGAGGAGGAGGAGGAGGAGGAAGACTCAGGCGTAGCAGGTCAGGTTAAGCTCTCCGCCACCCGGAAGTCCTATGGCGACCTCCCCCCCGCGCCCAAGCCGCAGCCTCCGCCGCCCGCGCGCAAGCCCCGCCCGCTCTCCGATGGGATCTTTCTGTCCAGCTCATTCCAGCTGCCCGCCGCCGCCAATGCCAACAGTACTGTGTCCAAGGCAGGGCTGCCCCCTCCCCCTCCCGCCAAACCCGGCCTCGTCCCATCAGGCATCTCCAAAGGTAGACACAGACAGGAGGGAGGGAGCTCCTCCCACATGCCTCCCCCCTCGGCTCTTTCCTCTCATTCGTTATGTTTTTGTGGAGTTTTTTTTTTTTTTTTTTTGTGTTCCTGTTTTTGTTTGTGGAGAGAAGTTCTCCATATTTTCCTGCCCTCCCCTTCCTGTCCAAAATCTAGTTGATCCGTAGCTGTAGCCAATCAGCTTGTGATTAGCTTCTCCCATTTCATTTTTTTCCCATGTCTTTGTCTTGATTTACCCCCCCCCCCCCCCATTCAATCCACTAGCGAGTAGATTCCGTTTTGATGATTTTCCCCACTCTGTCCATAAATTCTCACTGTCCAGACCAAATCCCTTTCCACCGATCATCCTTGTGAGTAAAAGCAATCGATACGCCGTGATTCCATTGCGCTCCCAATCAAATCAGAGTACTGTTGGTGTTGACGCCCGTCCATGTTTGTTTGGTTTCGCTTTGGGGTTGGCATCCACCTCAGCAGCCGGTTGGTCATGTCTGCTCCGATTGGGGTGGTCCAAGCAGCAGATCTCACTTGGCAACGGGGAACAGATCTGATGGATGGGGCATTTCTTTTGTCTCCGGCTGTTTAAAGGTCTGCATACTTAACCAAGAGAGGAGAATATTCCTCAATGGTGAACCTTATGCACAGCTAGAATTTTACACTTGAGTGAGAGAAGCAACATATTTATGGCATATTTTAGCAATAATAAGTAGCTGAAAATAGCTAGCAGATACCATGAAAAAAGTAGCAGCCACTGTAGTGAATCACCTGACCCACAATTCTGAGTTCGAGTACATTTTAATCATTTTAATTTAATTTTAATGGGGGGTAAATAGTGAACCTTTTGGATAATAGAATTTTCTTTTTTGTAGTTTCACTTAAATACACACCATTATAGCTGAAGTCTTTCTACATTATTTAAATTTTCCATTGAAATAAGTTGCATATTAAAAAAATAATTTGAATGTTAAAAAAATAAATGGTTATGCGTGTGTTCTACTGTGATACTGTATTTTAGTCAATGCAGCAGGTGCAGATAGTTTTTATAGCCCTTAATTTTTTTTCTTTAAACAGCCGTGGACAAGAATGCCAGTAATGCGGCCAGGTCTGGCAGGCCGAAACGTGCGATGCCCAGCTTCTCGCCTTGCATGTAGCGCCCACGCAAAGCTCTGCGGTCTTCCTTTGTTCTGGGTCGCGTGCGCATTGGCTTTGGGCTCGCCGTGATCTGCGCCGCATTCACCGATCCAGTTGAGGGACAAAATCACTAACCCCGCTCTCCCGCATCGCCCAAACTGCACAGAAACATCCGCTTCCCCCCCCCCCCCCCCCGCTCCCTCCTGCTGACAGAGCTGGCTTCAATCAGCCCAATATCCATTGCTGTTTACTGCCTCTGCTTTGCCTCTTTCTCCTCCTTTGGAATCCATGTGTTCCCACCTCTTTGTCAGCCGCCACAGGCGGAGTTCCCGTCCGGACGCCAGGCCCATGCTGCCGGCCCATAACTAGCATCTTAGCTTTCCAGATATGGACTTTTTTTTTTTTTTAACGTATTCTCTCACTTCCTGACGGCATAGGAAGTTCAGCCAGTAGTGACGAGGTTGAGTACAATGATGTGGAAAGGCAGCGTAGGTCTCTGGCGTCCTGTCACTCCTCTGTGGATTCGTGTGTGTGCGCGAGTGTCTCTGTGTGTCTTCTGTGCCGTGCAGGAGCCTGTGTAAGTGGCCTTTCCCGGCCCTGCAGTCATTCAGGTGACCCTCTCACCTGAAGCACCTGCATAATGTATAAATAGGTCAATCCCCTGGTCTGGTCAAGGTGAAAGGTTAGGGGTGGGGGGGTGACTGTTACCAAGACTGACCCAAAGGTCTGTGTGCCTTCATATGGGACAGCAGCCATGTATTTCTTCCTTTCCACCGTAAAACAGGGCTGAATAGAGAAAGTATAAGGCCAGCATGCAGGCTTGTCTCCATGTTTGAGGGAATTCATGAATTCATTATAAATTAATGGAGCAGCTCTTTGACTGACAACCAAGCCTTAATGTAATACCCCAACATCCAGTTCACTGTTTGGTCTAATTTTCATTTGGTGTTCCAGAAACACTTGACCAGCGCCAGTGGATTTCTGTTTGTGTGTGTGTGTGCATATATATATATATATCTATCATGATTAGTCACACAGGTCAATGTGTTTCTCCTCTCTGCCTCCATTTCACTGTTATGGTAGTAGAAATGGGTTATGGGACTAACTGAGTCTCATTACATTTGTAGCTGGCTTCACCTGAGAGGGCTCCTTCCGTAAAGTCCACTCTTCACAAACACATGACTGTGTGGCTTTCTGAGGAGTAAAGGTGGAGGATCAGTGAACCACTCGGTCCAAAACGTAATTTGTCAAGCGGACTCTCAAATGAGAGTATGTCATTGGTTTATAAGCAACTGTAAATCTGACCTTTGACCTCCGCCTTTGATCCTGCCTGCCAGTTCTGTTCTGCTTCAGACTGGCAAAGGAATGCCCGAGATCCATGCAGTGTGATGTGATCTAGTCCTAAACAGTGTGTCCCACAGCAGTGGAACTTGTGTGACTGGAGACCAGTGGAGTTGCTGGGTGCTGCCTGAGGCTGTTGCACGATGAAGCCAAAAAAGCGTAAAGTCTCCTGCATCCATTTGACTGAGATGGACAATATGAACATATTAGAAAACTGGTCTCCTGCT
Source organism: Paramormyrops kingsleyae (assembly GCF_048594095.1). NCBI lineage: Eukaryota > Metazoa > Chordata > Actinopteri > Osteoglossiformes > Mormyridae > Paramormyrops > Paramormyrops kingsleyae. Next base: position 6,692,194 of record NC_132815.1, on the reverse strand, counting down.
TTTTTATGGAAAAACATAAGGCCATTCAGTACTTAGATGGAAGCTTGTAATTCTAAGGTATGAGTGGTGTTAGCCTCTCATAATACACCCAATTTAGCTGGAATAAAGGCTGACCTCTGTGTACCCAGCAACTCTGACTGCCGGTCAGATATCTGACACTGAATGGTCTGGGCTCGTAAGCCATCGAGCAGCTTGATGATGGTCACTTAATGTCCATTGTACCATATCTATTTCTGATGTGAAAACAGGATTTAATTCGTACACTGGAAACGCAGCAGGGGTTGTAGGATCAAATGAAGTTTACAAGGACCCGCGAGAGAAGTGGGTGAAAGGGTAAGTGTCAAACCTAGGCCTCGTTCTTCACACAGGGGTCTAGAATCCACATTTCTGATGCCATTGGTAGGGATGCACCAATTACCATTTTCTTCCAGACTGATGACAGAACGCCAGCATCGGTACTCGTAATCTGGTACTCATTATTGGGATAACCGATAATTTTGAAATCCTCATCCAAGCGGCACCAATCGCGGCACCTTTTTGGGAAAGTCTTTGGGGGGGGGGGGGGTACTATATTCAGGTGATCAGTTAAACAGCCTGTGATAAGCCACCTTGGAGGTGGGGAAAAGGCTGACCATAGCACTGCTGGTCGTGTAGTTTCTGTGGAAAATGATGGATCAGCGGTTTAATTATGATTGTTTAGGACGTGCCTGGACCCCTTCAGCATCTCAGTGTCGTGATGCTGAGTCAGACAGGGCTTTAGGCCACCAACTGACCAAGGAAGGGGAAACTATTACGTCCTGTAAAAATGCCATGTGAAAAGGTCAACAAATGCTCTTTGATCATGTAGTAGATTCCATGTTATGTTGTTATAGAGAATGGGCATCCATATCTACCGCATACTGTTAACACACACTATACTGTAGAGAATGGGCATCCATATCTACCGCATACTGTTAAAAACACACTATACTGTAGAGAATGGGCATCCATATCTACCGCATACTGTTAAAAACACACTATACTGTAGAGAATGGGCATCCATATCTACCGCATACTGTTAAAAACACACTATACTGTAGAGAATGGGCATCCATATCTACCGCATACTGTTAAACACACACTATACTGTAGAGAATGGGCATCCATATCTACCGCATACTGTTAAAAACACACTATACTGTAGAGAATGGGCATCCATATCTACCGCATACTGTTAAACACACACTATACTGTAGAGAATGGGCATCCATATCTACCGCATACTGTTAAACACACACTATACTGTAGAGAATGGGCATCCATATCTACCGCATACTGTTAAAAACACACTATACTGTAGAGAATGGGCATCCATATCTACCGCATACTGTTAAAAACACACTATACTGCCTGCTTTGTAAACAAGAATCTTCACTCCAAAAGTGTCGTGTCAACAATGGAGAGAGCAGGGCGGGAAACACTGGTATCCCACAGCTATACTCGCGTTAAGTGGATCTTGTTTTTCTTCTGCTACTCGTTCGTCTATTCCAGGGGTCCAGACCACGACGGCTTTATGATTGGAGGAGCTCCAGAGAGCCTCACCTTCAAGGAACGCCAGCGCCTCTTCTCCCAGGGGAAGGAAGTTTCTAACAAGGTGAAAGCTTCACGGAAGCTCATGGAGCTGGAGAACGAACTGAACACGAAACAGTAGGGAGTCCTGAGCCTTAGTGTGCTGATAGGCCACACCTTGATGGAGCGTTGCGGGAAGAGAGCGCGTTTGACCTTTTTTTTTTCTTTTTTTTTGGATGAATAACTGGACCATCCCATATGATTTAGATGTATCATTGCAATAGGAACTATAATATTTTCTCCCTTCCCTCTGACCTATCAAAGATATATTATAATAAAGCACTGTAAAAATGTTTTAATTATATAAAAATGACATTTGAAATCACATGAAGGGGGATATATTTTTGTTTGTAAAATGGTTCTTGGGTTACGTTTGAACTTCCCCCCCCCCCCCCTCGTTTTTAATAGCTTACAGTAAAGTGGACTATTATTTTATGCTCTTGCAGCATTTGTACTTAAACACTTTTAATTTGTGCTATGAAAACAATGCCTGGGCTTAAAGACTTTTTGGTAAAAACTTGCCGCTGGTGATACAGCAGTTATACTGTCCATGCTGGCCCCACTTCCAGTACATTTGATATTCCTCAGGATACGATTTCAGTTCTGAATCAGGCATTATTCCAAAGGATTCCAGCCCTACATATTTAACTTACAAAAGAAAACGGTTATGCGATTTTCCTCTTGGATTACACCTGTATGTGCACGTACACTGTAAATATCATTTTCAGATGCTCAGTTTTTCTCAAATGCAGTCTCTGCCCCCTCTTCAAAAAAACATTCAGGCATTAGTTGTATTAATGGATAAGGAAACATGGCCCAATGAATCTATTTTGGATGAGAATGTATTTCTGAGTCGAGCAGTCAGTTTTGTGGGGCAGAGGGAGTTGAAGCAGAAGTTACACTTTTTAATGTTTAATAAATTTGCTATATAGCCACATCGCCACTCCCCCCATCCTTAGATTTTTCTTTTTTTGGAATGTTAAAATACATTCTGCAAATTGTTTTGAGATGAAGGTATCCTTTGCTGGTGGAAGGTGATGGCCAGCTTCAGGGATTGGAAATTTAATTCTAAATACATTGTAATCTGTACAAAAAAATAAAATTGCACAGCAGGTATTTATTTGAACATTTTGGTTTTGTTACACAACATTTTGTTTTAAAACACATCAAAATGGGCTGTTTTTTATAGACTGACGAGCACATTACTCTAGTCTAACAGCAGTATTTTTGTCCAGAAATTATGTAAACGTGTGACTTAAACCTAAAACTTAAGTTTTCATTTAGAAAATTAAACTTCCATATCTACTGTTTTGTTTGTAAATATCTTCCAAAGGAAAAATGACCTGATTTGGCTTTGTCAGTTTGAATAATACATACGGTAAAAGTGTCAATATCTTTATTTTCCGGTTAAGATGTTCACCGACATGTAAATGCATTCACGTTTTCCATTTTAGGTTACAAACAAAACATTTTGATTCATTTTACTGTTTCATGTTAGTCTTTTTGTAAATCATAAATAAATACAGATTTTACAAAAAGGAATTGTGTGTACAGTTTGTCAAACATTCATTTTGATTGAAATCCGTAGGGATGATTTCTTGAAATTCTTAAATTTCTTAAGTCAAGTTGAATGCACACTCTGTCCGTCCTTTTCCGCAAGTAAGGACTTAGGAGACTTTTTTTGGCTAGCAGCTTCTACTTAAGTGAAGGTAATGCAATTAAATTCAAAGTAGTCATTCCACTGACAAAGCACATTGAGCGCATCACCGTATATAATGTTTATAATGCAGCTCATTGACATTAGGTCTGGGGTCTGTATCACGAGGCTGGTTCAACAAAATCTGGCTTCTGAATTTATAGCTTTACTAAACCAAACAAATGCAATACGACATTAACGGTATCACGGCCCTGACTGTCAGCAATTTCTATACATCTTAATTGCACTGTGTCGATTCACTGTCAGTGACTGTGACAGCGACAGCCTTTGAATGTGAATTGTGCACGCGAACATTTAAATGTTAATTACAATTTGCTCATAAAGTAATCTGGAAAACCAAGGGGTATGTAAGAATTGCTATGAACAAAAAATGCTAAGAAAAAAGATGTGGACATCAAAGGTCTGTGATCAAAAACTCCCTGGCTTGCTTATTGAAATTACAGCCTGAAGACTGCGTGACTATTGCATATACAGCTTTACTGTAGTCACAAGATTCTCGTGGACAAGCAATTTCGAGTTTGGAAAAGCCCGTTTGTTACGTCAGGAAATTTACTGCTGACTTCTCTTTAACTGGTCCAAACACTCAGATCTGCCATCCTGACACCTAACCTGCTCATCGTCGTGATATCAAAAAGCCTGAGTTACTGCTACTTATCCTCAAAGTTATCCGACTAAGCAAGGAATATGGCTTCGTGAAGTCCCGCCTTCTAAGGAAATAGGCTGATGAAAAAACGTATCCTTGTGGGGGTCGGTCGTGTACAGCCTTAAGTGTCATCCAATGAAATTGCAGCTTTTTTTCGTATGGTGGCGGGACTCCACGGCGCTGAAACATCTCTATTATTGATATTGCATAAGCGGTTTTGTGTGTTTTTTTGTAATCACATTCATCCATCATTATTCATTGTTTTGATATTGAAGTATTTTATAAACAACATAAAACAATGGTTGCAATTGTATTTAAATTATACCGCTTTGGTTTTTAATAATTTATTTAAACAGACATAATTCTGAATAGAATGTACTGTTTGAGTTTCTTTACACAGAAAGATACAAGTGGTAAAATAGTTGGAATGATTAATTTTCTTAAATTGCAGCGTTATTGCATTTCATAGCATGTTAACAAATGACTGAAGCACACTAATTAGCATAATTTTAAATAGTTAATTTATATGACAATGTACATAACAGAACATGTTCCAGTCCGTGACTGGAAACCTAAAAAGTGCAGCTATAAGGTACATTTCATTAAGTCTGAAATGAGTATGCACACAAAATAATGTTCCTAATAAAGTGGAATGAGTGAACATGGAAAAGTTTTTTTTTTTTTTTTTAATAAAAAAAAAAAAACTTTTACAAGTATAGCAGTGCTCTTGTAGTAGGTAATGTGTTTTTTTCCTCCGCTGACCAATGCTGCTTCTCTTTTTCTAAATGACACCGTAACTTTTTCCTTCAATGACAGGAGTAAAGAAACACAGAAGTGCATGAAATTATAAACAGGACTTTTGTAAACTGACGTGTATCTGGTAGCATTATCATTTGGTAACAATGTCATAGCTTTATTAACCTGTCATTCTTTAAACTGAAATAATGTTTGTATGAATAACTTTAGTGGGTTTATTACTTTTTTGAGGAATTCTTAATATCTAAGTTACTTATAATACCAGCAAACACGATGAGTAAAATAAGTTGTTAAATATCAGTGACTGACAGGTAAGTTGACGTCAGAGTAACTTGCATAGGAAACTGCATCATTAGTATATCGTTAGTTT